>NC_090930.1:767774858-768077889 GCF_040938575.1 Ambystoma mexicanum | reverse complement strand
AAACCCTTTGATGTAATATTCTTGTCAAGTTTGTTTCTAGTGACTCATTCTACTGGCAGAGCCTTATGTAAATCAGTTATCTGAGGCTGTATTGCACCCACAACTAACCATTTGGGTCCAGCTATTGAAAGTTCCCTCTGTTCTCTTTAGGAATGCTTGCCACCTTCCCCAGAGGACAGGCAATATCACCAGGATGTGAGCTGGGAACTTGGGATTCTAATGCAAACTCTGCATGGGCAATGTATCAAACACACCAGGGTGGTAATTGATGGAGTCCCTTTGATGCAGGGCAGACAGAGGAGGGGAAGGATCTGCCATAGTCTGGAGAGAAGTTGCAGCCATCAGAGTGGTTCCACCATCTTGGGATTTCTAAGGGCACTCACATTTCCTGTGCCACATACCTACTTCCTACAGACACAACACTGTGGGACGTACACAAAAAGGCAAATACTCTTGTCACAGCAGCCAAGAATGGACTCATACATAAGGCCTGAAATTGACCAATCCATTGTACACATTGACTATCTAAGAGGGGAATCCTTCCTTTAATTGAACCATCTTTGAATCATCTTTGGACATAAGAAGAAGGTTTTACCTGGAATTTTATTGGGGTACAGTCTAATTAAAGTCCTCTGCCATAGAGGTAATAAAGACTCCAAGGAGGGAGCAAGACCCTCCCTTCAGCCATTCTAAAAAAAGACTCAATGTGCCCCTAAAGAACATGAACAGGCCGGCCCCCAGCAACTAAGAATACAAGGAACACCTCTGGGCCATGTGTAGTAGCATGTTTCGAATTACACACAGAGCCAGTGATATGATTTATGCTCCATTTATTTATTAGCCAACAACCCTGCGCAACCTCCGCCATCCACCATCAACCACCTCTCTATCAAGCCCACTCTACACTCATTCACTCACGTCACACACCAAAATTCCTTATCATGTGCACACTCTACATTCTAACACAGCCCTCACACCGGAGCAGAGCACAGGTAATAAACAAAGGACACTACATTCTTAAACCTATCATGTGTCAATTCTTCACCATTAATTCATGAAATAGTCTCATGATCACACCAGGGGTCTCCTGATTCTTCCTCCCGAGACACCAATTGTGAAATTATCTTCTTGTTCACTAGAACCATTACAATTCTCTCGTCTCCTACAGCGCTCCCATCACATCCCCATCAAACAATTCATTACCATTGTGCTCTTCTTCCTCACCATGCTCAGAACCCATACTCACTCCTTGCCATCTCCATCTACTCACCAGATCCAGATTCCATATGGATCCATCTTGAATCCTAACAGCAATTTTGAAAACCTCTTTAACCTTAACAGGCTTGATGCACTTTGATTCCCCTTTTCTCAGCACTCTTCCCTTTTTTATCCTGACAAAATCACCAGGTGCCACCTGTGCTTGCAACGGATGGTTATATCTCATATACTCTAACTTCCTATGGCACTCAACCCTTGATTTCCTTCGATTCACCCATACAGGATTCAACACTGTATTGGGTTCTCTGCCTCTCATCAACTCAAACTGAGACTTTCTCAAATCAGCTCTAACAGATGTCCTACAACTCCACAATGTTTCCTCTAAAGCTTTTTCCCCAGACATATTGTTTCTAATGGCTTGTTCAACAGCTTCTACAATCACCCTATTGTACCTTTCCAACGACCCATTGGTTTGTGGATGATAATTAGCTGAAAATCTCCACTCAATCCCAACCGAACTGGCATACCTCATCATTTCATTACTCCTGAACTGCACACCATTGTCACTAATGATCACCTTGGGATAACCTTCCATTCTAAAAACATGTTGCATGAACCTGATGACCTCATGAGTCCCTACGTTATCCATCATTTTAATCTCCAGCCACCTCAAACAATAATCCACCTCACAATCAAAAAGCCATTTCCCTTGCCCAAATTACCATATGGACCCACAATGTCAATTTGTCCCCATGGTTGTTCTGGCATACGTATAACAATGGGTTCAAATCTCTCCACCTTACAACTCTTGTCCAAATTCTGACAAGGTCAACAACATCTCAAAAATCTTTCCATCTTAATATCCACAGCAGGCCACCAATATTTAGAGCAAACATTTCATTTGGTATCTGTGGACTATGGATTCCCCTGATGCACCCTCTCGTTCAACCCTTCCCTAAGACTCTTGGGCAGTATCAACTTGTCTCCCCTCAGTAACAACTAATCCTCAATAGAACACTCATCCTTAACCTCCCATCTCCCGTCTACCAATCTCTTGTTAGGCCAACCCTTCACTGCATACTCTTTGACATTGTACAACACCTCATCCTCCTGTATCTCCTGAATCAATTTTTCCCTGAGAATCGCCTACAAAACTCCTGCAACAGCTTCCACTTCTTCAACCTGCCCAACTTCCTCAACACTAAGAGGCAATCTTGAAAGAAAATCGGCAAACAGATTCTTCTTCCCAGGCACATATTTAACTTCAAAATGATAATCATGTAACCTTAAACTCAACCTAGCAAGTCTAGGTATTGCCCTGCATATACCTCACACAGAAAAAACCTCTACCAGAGGGTTATGATTGACGCAGACCGTGTACGTATTTTCCAGCACATATTTCCTGAAGTAGTTTATTGCCCAAGCACAAGCCAACAATTTACTCTCAATTACAGAGGATCTACTCTCCACTTCGGTCTCTGCCCTAGATGCATGGCAGATGATTCTATCATTCCCATTCTCCACCACTTGGGATAACACTGCTCCCAATCCAACCCCACTTGAATCAACAGTGAGTTTGGTTTGGTTTCCAATTACAAATCCTCCCAGATTCCTTGACTCACACAAACTATTTCTTATGTATTCCACAGAGTTTATGCACTCTGCATCCCATTCGAATTTAACCTCCTTTTTGTGTAACTTCCTCATAGTTTCTGTTAGGCTTGCAAAATTCTGCACAAACTTATTATACAATTCACACTCCCAAAAATGATCTAAGCTCCTCTTTACTTGTGGGATCCAGTGCATTTTTGATGGCTTTCATGGCATCAACCTTGGGTCTATAACCCTTCATGGCCTAAATACTCCACTTCACCTTCACACTCCTTAAATTTACACTAACTCGTTCCACCTTCAACCCTTCTCATTCAATCTCAACAGCACTTTCTGCAACCTTCGTCATGCTCACACTCCCCTTTTCCAAATACAATAATGTCATCCTGATAAACTCATGTCCCCATCAGTCCTTTCAGCACTTGAGTCATGAAACACTTGTGTATAGGCAGATTATAAATGCCATATCATATCATGACCCTTTGGAATACCGCAGCAGCAGACGCTAAACTGGACGGCATTCTCTTATAGCAGTACAAGCCGAATGGCTTAATGGAGGCAGTTAAATCTCTACAATCTTCTGTGAGACTGATCTGATGATACGCTTTACGCTTAGACAAATCCAGCATGGTAAACACGTCTGCTCCTTCAATGCAGTTCAACATCTCCTATATCATAGGTAACAGACACTTATCCACCAATATATTCTTATTTAAATCCCTGAGATCTACACAAATTCTCAGCTTTCTGTTCTTCTTTACAGAAACAACAATGGGTCTCAACCATTGAGACAATACATTTGACCAACAGCACCGACTCCTCTTCACATGGATCCAATCTTGTCTTTAATGCAGCATGATCTCTCCAGCCAAGAACATTCACACCCTTCTTTGTGATGTAAACTTTGATTTCCGCTTGACGGCCCTTGAACTGTACAATACTTTTGAACCAGCCTGTGATGTGAATCCTGGAACCCTCTAATCCTCCAGTATTCCTAATATCTGATGTATGAACTTTTGCTGTCAATCCTTTGTATCTCAATTTCTCCAATGTCTTGGCTGTATTTATGGTGTATGGGGAGCAATTATCCACCATGACTGATAGCTTCCAATTCTCTATTAAAATGTCACATCTGGAGCACTTTAATTCTCCACCATCTGGTTCACAAACCACTAGTACATGTTCCTCTTCTGGATCTGTATCTTCTTGTGCAACTGACACCTTTTTCTTATTCCAACAGACCATTGCAAAATACCCTCTCATTCTACAAATTGCACACGTCTGATTAATAGCCGGACAGTTCCTTGATTTGGCATAATGTCCTGCTTTGCTACACTTAAAGCACTGATCTTTATCTCTGCTCTCACTCCTAAACAAACTTTTCTTCATGCCCCTCTTGTTTCTTTATTATCCTGTCTGATCTCTAATCAGTTCATCGAGCGTGATGCCTGCACCAAAGTGGCAAGTGTGAGCTAACCTCTTTAAGGCTGATACATACTCCTGTACCGTCTCATCCTCCTTTTGCGACTAGTGTAGAGGTTCTATCTATTAATTGCAATGTTCACCTCTGGGGCATAATATTTATCCAATTGTCTTAAAGCCTGCTCATATTCATCTACGTCACCAGCTTCATCCCCTGTCAATTACGGCATTTCGCTATATTTGTGCTGGCCTTCAAGCCCTAACGCTTCCAGTAACAGTAGCTTCTTCTTCTGCGGAGACAATCCACCTCGTTGAACAGTCTTTATATAGTTTTTCCAATATTCCCTCCATTCTGACCACAAAACAATAGGTTGGCCAGGATTCGGCAAACAACTTTTTGGAGGGTGTACTGTTATTCCGTGCATTTTTGTACTATAAATTCTTAAAGACAATGTCCTCACAAAATTAAAAATAAAAAAAATTGTTGACACTTTCTTCTAGCACTGTGTTGCTTGTCATAAAATATTCATGTTTTCTTTTTTTTTTTTAAATGTCCATGTGCTGTGAAGAAGAAGAAGAACCTCAGAATGAATGCTGATCTCTGCCTGGCCTCTGCCTGGCCTCAATGTTTTTATGGGCCCTTTCTTCTAATCCTCTCCTGATCATTGTAGCTGTGCTTCAACAGTGTGTCACTTTGTCTTCACTCCGGAGTTGACTCATAAACCCATGATATCCGTAACGATGCACCTTACTTGAGCTTCATTTTACTGCAGGATTAGCCCAGAGGAAGCTTCATGCAACACCAGTCTGGTGAGCCTGTTGCGTGGGTCCAGTGGCGGTCGTTGGCCTCATCACCAAAATGTACTAGCGTGCCTCGAATTACATGCAGTGCCAGTAATATGATTTATGCTCCATTTATTTATTAGCCAACGACCCTGCACTCCATCCGCCATCCACCATCAATTGCCTCTCGCTCGAGCCCACTCTAGACTCATTCACTCACGTTACACACCAACATTCCTTATCACGTGCACACTCTACATTCTAACACAGCCCTCACACTGTCGAGCGCAGGTAATAAAGAAAGGACCCTACACCATGTTTCCCCATCTCAAACCACTTTCAAACTCACTTGAGCACTTTCAAGTCATTTTCAAGCCACCTTAGGTCCCCTGGATCTGTGCTGGACACTCAACGCCTCTTTGATCTACTTTGAGCCAGCAAGCCGCTGACTTGACCTTTAACTGATAGTGCTCCAGCCACCTTTGAGCCGATCACCACTGAAAAAGTGCATCCCATCGCTGCATCTCGTTTAAACAGCTAAACCACTTTGAGACACCAACTTGACCATTGTCTGCCTCTTTCTTCAGTTGTATCCTGATGATGATTACTTCTTCAGAATCCCACAGCATTGTTGTACCATGTAGAATTGAGTCGCCCATCTCGATTTTAACTTGAGCCATTGGGAGCACCCAACTTCACAATAACAACACCATTTACACCCACTGGAAAGTGCTAAGAAGCACAGCTCAATGGTACTGAGGCACCGAAGAAGAACAAAAAGGTTCTATGGCCCCGAGTGACATTTTAAGACCCCACTTCGTATCTTTTCAAGCATAACCTTTTGAACTGGAACATGTTTTGCAGAGACTATTATCTGTCTTCAGACCAACAGTGTCCTCATTCATCTTAAAGTCTGCATATTCTGTCTCAGACATAGGGCCTCATTACACGTTAGGCGGCCGCGGAATTAATCGTGCGGGTAAGGGACCGGCACTGTTGATTCCGGGCTGCCCTATTACGAGGTCTGCAGCAGGTCCCGCTCTGGAATGGCTCGTCAGACCAGGCGTCCTTAGCGGGACCCGCTAGCAGACCAGGATGCTAACAACGGGCCCGTCATTAACGGGCCCATTGTTAGCATCCTCCCCATTCCCAATCAGCCCTATGGGGGCTCCAATGGGAATGGGGACATACCAGGTCCGGGTCCCGAGAATGGGAATGGGAATTACCGGGTCCACCAAAGTCGGCATGGCCCAGTAATTCCCTATTCCCGGACCCGGTACCCGGTATGGGGGTAGCCATGCCACTAAAAGCGGCATGGCTACCTCCATACTCGTAATGAGGTCCATAGTATTCTCTTACCGACTGTCTTTGATTAAAATCTCCTAATTTTAAAGAACATTGATTGCAGATTTCTTCTTCTTTGATAGCAGAGTACTGTTGTTGAATGTTTCTTTGCTAGCTCATATCCCTCTTGAAGAATAAAGCCTATCTGTTGCCTATGTTACCAGAAGAGGTGAAAGAGGTAAGCCTGTTGGGTTGTACATGTTTCACCATTGTGTTTGGTATCACAGATTTTTAGTTGTAGTGTGGGGCTGGGAAGGGGTTTAGAAACCAGTACTCTTCCTTATACTATGCGAAAGAAGTAATCATTTTGTCACAGTTATCTTAGTACAGAAGCAGAGATCAGGAAAATATGCCTTCAATTCTCTATTCTCCAAAACGAGGATTAGATGTGATAGATGATTTTAGGCATTATGGGTTAGAGAAGGTAAATCTATAGAAGTGTGCATTACATTAAAAAAAACACCTAGTGGACCACACACATCACCCATGTCAACTACCGTACCACAACTCATTTTTCATAAACAGCCCTACCTCACCCACTCCACTCTTTTCTCCATCCACCCACTGTAACTCACCCCACATACACACAAACTCACCCCTGCTACAACTGAACCTAATTCAGTCCATTTTGTTTTATGTCTGATTCCCCAGTCAACACCCTTACAGCCCACCTCACCTTCATCTACACAATCAACTAACCTGCTTTCTCCACACCAGCACACAGCAATATCACTTCGTATCACCACCACCACCACCACCTTACCCTTACTTGAACCTCTACTACACCCCTTTAAACAACACCTGCTCATCCTCCGCACCATACCTACTCTCCACTTCTACTCTGCCAATCTCCTCAATTACTAATCATCACATAGCCCACTCCACCGTTCACCATCCCCTCCCTTTCTAAACTCTTTCTACACCGCCATCACTCCCTCTATGTAGCCCACACTCTTGACCACACCGTTTTTACCCCACCATACTTTTTCTGTTTGGATTCAACCACTCTCCATCCTTACTTCATTTCCACCCTCTCCACCTCTCACTACCCTCTGCTCCATAATCCTCCATTGCTTTCGAATTGCTCTCCTTCGAGCTCTACCTCATTTTCCCTGCTATCCCTCCATCTTGCATTGCTATCCTTCTATTACCAAATCATTTTTTTTCTTCATTTCTACTCTCTCCAACACTTATTTACTCTCTTGTTCTCAACACACACTCATTCGCCTGATCCACTCTTTCGATGTCCTCCATTTTTGGTGCATTCTCTCCCCTAACCCTCTAGACAACTCACTGTACAGCATGAACTAGTGGCTTACCATGTAGGGAGCCCGACCTCTGCCATATTTGAGGAGCAGGAAGTAGCATGGACAGGAATAAGTGTGGACTATGAAACCCGGGTCAACTACCACGGGCCGAACAGAAAAGTAGTCCTCGCAGATTTAAACAAGAGTAGAAGGCTTCCAGTCATGGCTGACTATGGCAGCCCAACTATTAGATATACGGATCTTGATCCCAACATTGTATGCTGGCGGAATAATGAGCTGCCCATAAGCTGCTCAATGAAGTTAAGGTACAATGCCATGGGCAGACTACATGCCGCATACTTGGAACACTGAATATGGGACCCAATTTCTGGGACACACCTGTCATTTCCCAAGTAGTGTCTTTGTTTGCCCTGCTCCACAAATTGGAAAACATGCATGTACTGAAAGACCTGTGATGGCGTAGATTGGCAAATGATATTAGAGAATGGCCATTCGATTACAACGGCTGTCAACCATTTTGGTTGATCATACATATGATGGCAGTAGTGGGCAACAGTACTTCTAACACCAACACTTCCCATACAGGAAATGCATGCGTGAATTATCTGTGCACGAAAATAAAAAGCTAGGAATCCCTCACTGAAGATAAACAATTGTACAGTGTCATCAAAAGGCACACTAATTCAAGGTGTTTCAATTGCTTCCCCACAGAATGTTCCAAACATATTAGCAGTATGTGGAAATTATAGTAATTATTTAAGCTAGTTCGGTCTGTGTGAGTTATTTAGGTTTGCGTGCGTCAGCTCAAATTCTTATAAAATAATAATGAAGATATACAGTGACATTTTGACAATCTGATTGCGGAATACGGTATTCAAGCAAATAGCAAGGCAAGCTCAGTCGTTCATCACAGACAATTCAAATAATGTATTCAACTTTGAAAAATGTGCTCTTTTCATTGCATTGAGCACAATAGGGGCACAAGTTATCAACTGAAACAAGTTAGAAAGGTATTTCACGACAGTTTATTTATCTTCTCATGTTTTGCCTTCGGTTGTGTAATTGGCAGAGATGTAATCAATGTTTTTGAGCATAAAATATAGGATTAGTGCCACATCTTTACATTGACCACATACATACGAAGAAAATGAGTATCCTCCAAAATAACTCACATTGCGCTTCTGAGGCTTAATTGTGTGGGAACCGTAAGAGCCATTATGCCCTCTCGGCCTAATTATAATGCTACAGAGCACGACACTATAAGCGGCATAACCACACAATTATGGACTGAACACCATAGCTACTGCCAATTAGGGAAAAGGTGTAATTATATAACAAGGGCTGAAATATATGCAAATACTCAGTTTCATTGTTCTTCAAATGTCTACCTTTTTTTGGAGACTTCCAAATCTATGAAGGCATTTCTGGATCATCGACTCATGTGCTCATGTGTTGAGGGGGCACATTTTTCATAGTGGGGTTCCTTGCCCTGCTATTAATATGAGGGGGCACATTTTTCATAGTGGGGTTCCTTGCCCTGCTAGTAATATAAGCCAAAAATAAATTAAGGTGACAAGTTTTTTCATTAAGTGTATGTGATGTGAGGTTCCATGTTCTGCTTATAAGCCTGTGCAAAATACCAAAATAGCTAAAAACATTCTGCATTATTCAATGTGAGATTTTATCGAGGGGGTAATACACAGGGCAGTTGAGTGCATTTTTCTATGTGATGTGGTAGAGAACCTATTATTACCTACTATTACAAAATAAGCAAGCAACTTTGAAAGTAAATCATAGACAACTATGTATTACACAGCCACGGCAGTGGCTGTGTAGTTATGGTTAAGTTGCTAATCCCATAGGAAGACCAGCAGTTTTTGGGCGGCTTATAATTTAGCTCTCCCTGGATGAATCCTCACCAAACTTTGCAAAAAAAAATATATGGCCCACTCTGAAAGGTTTGGTGAGGTTTGGTCTAGGGGGGACAAAGTTATGGGGGGGTCCCAAAATATATTCTTTTCCCATAGACTGAATGGGGAAAAAAATTTGCTCACTCCTACAGCCCAAACTGCTGGACGGATGTTCACCAAATTTGCGGCAGGAGCAGCGGCTTGGTCCCGAAAGCGCTCTTTTGTAAATTTGGTGAAAATCTGTCAAGTAGTTTTTTTAAAACAAACAAAAAGTAGGTCACATAAATTTGTGATATCTATGTCCACTGCGCGGACACAATTCCCTGTCCGCTCCGCGGACAGGACACCTATTGGCTAATCGGCTTGCGTCATGTCTGCGGACATGCAACGTGTTCGCTGATAGGCATAAATGAAGCGTGAGGTGCGTTTCATTCTTTTGATCCGCCCGCCATCTTGGATCCGCGGACATCCACGGACAGCGCGGCAACGAATGGGGAATAAATACAAATTTGCCAAGTGTGTTGGTGTGTAAGAGTGCTTGGGGAATGTGGGGGAGTAAGAGATGGGTCAAATGCTGTATTTGTTTAGGTGGCAGGCACCCCTGATGTGTTCGTCATGTCAGCGGTCACCACAGCTGTCCGCGAACATAAAAAATGCAATGCAGTAGCCCATGTAGCCAGTTAAAATGTTTGATTCTATGGGTGTGATATGCTACGGTGGTTGTGGCCAGGGCCTAGAATCCTGGGTGCATGGCCGGAGGCCGTAGGCCACCGCAAAATATCACACCCATAGATCACACCCATAGAATCAAACATCTATCAAATATTTGCAAATCTACAGTTTGTGTACTGTTTGATTTGTATAGTTTGTATGTGAAGTTTTGGCTATGTCATGTCATTAAGATTGTAGAGTTTGGTAACAAGCACTGCAGTATAACATATCTATGGAAGTAAACATTTTGTATTGTGGTGTATGGTTAGATGTTTGCTTCAATGGTTGTGTTATGGAGCAGTATTTATGAGTTGTATTATAATATACTTACTGTTTGATTTTTTCTGATTGGATATTTTTTTTTTCTGACTTGGGTAACTGGAGCAGATATTCTTTTTCAATTTCTGTGATAAAAGAAAAGATCATGTTAGTGTAGGTAGTTTATAAAGACTTATTACATTGCATAATAGACATTTCTGCTTTAATTCGACCCTCATATTTAGTAGTTTACAAACCAGTGTACTGTGCAATTTGCTCAGTTTCTGTGTTTGTTGCTTAAATCATTGGGTCTGTGGGAAAAAGAATCCATGTTGGATTAAAAAAAACTTTTTTTGTTATGGTACAGTACATTTCTTTCGTTGCTTTCAGTATTTACTTGTTGTTTCTGAGTAATGTTCTATCTGTTGACTTGTTGCAGATTGTTAGATATCTGTTGTTGAATTGTACCTGGCTCTAGTTTTTTATTTATATTCTCAAGTTGCTACTCTATCTGTTGGGTTGTTGCAGATTCTTGGGGCAGTTAAATACATGTTGGCGTATTCTAACTGTTTATTTCTTGTTATATTTGAGTGGTATTGATTTATTTGTTTGGTTGTTGCAAAACCTTGGGGTAGTTAGATATCTGTTGACGTATTTTAACTGTTTATTTCTTCTTATAATTTAATGGTATTGATGTATTTGTTTGGTTGTTGCAGAATTTTGGGGCAGTTAGGTACCTGTTGACGTATTGTAACTGTTTATAGTTTTCTAATTGAATTTTTATTAATGTTTATGCACAGATTGGTTATTAGTGGTATTGATTTATTTGATTGTTGCAAAATCTGGGGGCAGTTAGATACCTGTTGGTGTATTCTAACTGTTTATTTCTTCTTATAATTGAGTGGTATTGATTTATTGTTTGGTTGTTGCAGAACCCTGGGGCAGTTAGATACCTGTTGGTGTATTGTAACTGTTTATAGATTTCTAATTGAAGTTTTGTTAATGTTTATGCACAGATTAGTTATTAAATTTTGGTTTTAAGAAGATTAAATAAGCATTTATAAGATTTGCTGGTAATCTCTGCTTTAGAGTAATGGTACTATCATTACATTCAAACCATCCACAATTCATTTTTTATATATGCAGTGTAGTGACCGGCATTGGTTGTCGCTCCTGCGTGGTAGATTATACCTATTGTTGTGAAGGTTTTCTTACCAAGTGATACATGACCATGTGTGAATCCAGTCAACTTACAGTTGTTTTTGGTACCGTCTGCATTGTAACGTAGAAGCATTAATATTACGTATTTACTCTGTGTTTGTATTTGTAAGATGGAGCGATTATCTGAATTGCAGGTAGTACATAATCTGCCAGGGTTTGTATTTTGTACAAGTTGCTGAAATGGAATGGATTCACAGTTAGCTACGGATACATACACGAAGCATTCATTAGGGATTTGTTCCCGTGCCATATTGTTGCACAGAGTGCATGTATGTTTCCACATGTATGAAATCATTTATAGGTATGTTTTTGTTTTCCAGTACTTGTATTAAGTACATTAGAAATTCGTGTGGGTCTTCTTGTGAGTTTATAGTGAAATTCACCATTCCAGTAATGAAGTCCAATTCTTGTCTTATTCGATGAACACTGTATGTGTTATCAGGATTGTTGCTTGCATTTCTATGAAGGACTAACATTTGCAAACACAATTGGTCTGTACTGTGTAAGTAAATGTTGTCAACAATTGGTGGCAATTGAAATAGAATATGTATTGCTACATTTGTGTAGCAATTTACACGATTTATATTTGAAAATTTGAATGGACCAGATAGTTCTGTGTCCAAGTAATTTCTTCAGAGTGTGTGTTGCTTCTTTGAAGAAGTACCTGAGTTACTTTGAGTAGTAGATTCTTCTTTGGTTGTAGTAACTGATGAAGTATTAGCTTCTTTTACTCTCTTTGGAGGTTTTGCAGTGAGATCCTGTTGCATTTCTGTTTGAAGTAGTTTTCTTTTACAACGTTTTGCTTTTTGTGGAACAGGATAGGTTTTTAGATGGGCGTGTATAGTGAACGTAATCTATTGTATTAAAATATGCAAGGAATATCAGCGTTTACTTTACTTGCATCAAAGTTGATTAGAAATAGACCGTCAAGTGTACATATGCATGATAGTGCTAAGTAGCTCATGCCTTCTTTAAAGACTGTCTATCGAATATCTATCAATGCTTTATCCAGGGTAAGACCTTGTGATTTGTGAATGGTGACTGCGTATGCTAGAGTTAGCGAAAATTGTTCTTTGCGTACATACATGTCTTCAAAAAGAAGGAATTGAGCTGTTGAGCGTCCTATCCTTTTTACTTCTGATAGTTTGTCAAAGAGAATATTGACAAACTTAGGGGGTAATTCATGGATTTTCGCACAAAAGTTGCGCACGCGGCTGGCACACAGTGTTCCCATGCGATAGACTGCGCCAGGAGGAGGAGGATAGTCAGGGCCAGAATCTACACACCCAGAACCAGCCTTTTTGGGATGCCTGATGACCAGGTGTATGGGAGGTACAGGTTTCCACCTCGCATAATACTCGACCTGGTCAGTGAGTGGGAGGATGACCTCACATCACCCACCCTCTGCTCCCAAGCACTCACCCCCCTGGAGAAGGTCCTCAATGTACTGCACTTCTTGGCTACCGGATCATTTCAGCGGACAAGTGCCATAGTGCAGAAAGGCAGGCTGCCGCCCAGGATTTCTATGGGGTTGCACAATTCCCCAAAGTGCTAGGTGCCATTCATTGCACCCATGTGGCTCTATGTCCCCCCAGGGCATCTGAGCACATCTATAGAAACCGCAAGCACTGGCATTCCATCAACGTCCAGGTAGTATGTGATGCCAAGGGAATCATCACCGCAGTATATGCCAACTATCCAGGGTCCACCCACGACAGTTTCATTTACAGAATGTCAACCCTAAACCGGTGAGTATACATGCCACTGCACATGCATGCATGTCAGATACAGAGTAATGTCACTACCCCACTAATGATACCCATCACCACCTCCCCAGGGGACAGTGCCTACCCTCTGGGCACCCACATGATGATGCCAATTCGGAACCCCATCACGCCTCCTGAGGCAAGATACAACACAGCCCATATTGCAACCCGGGGCATAGTGGAGCACACATTCGGATTGCTCAAGTCACGCTTTTCGCTCCCTTGACCGGTCTGGCGGGCAGCTGTTATACGCTCCCCCAGTAGTGTGCAGGATCATAGTGGCAGCATCTGTCCTGCACAATGTTGCAACACGCCGGGTCCTGGCTGTGGACATGGTGGTGCCCCCACATCCCCAACCACATGCACGCCCGCTGCGCATGGGAGGGGAAAGGGCACGGGGTGAGGCAACCCGTACGCAGCTGGTGGCTAATTACTTCACATAGAAATCACACCCCTGTGGAGTGCACACAGCCCTGGCACATACCATCTGACAATCAATGATGCCTCAATCAGACAATGATGATGAATGAAGGGACAGTCAACTGTCACAACCATAGCAGCCTGAGATTGTTCACCTGGAAGTGTTACAATGTGTGCACCAATGCAGTGTCATCAAAAGACACACTTCTATGCAGCAAAAATGAATACCCACTTGCAAAATACAACATGAGAACAGTGCCATGTCACCCAACCCCTCCCTGGCACCGCCACACAACACACCATGGCATGTCATGCAATATGAGATCAAACAAAGTAATCCCCACAACATGACACAAGTGTCACAAAGTTCAGTGTCCCCAATGGAAACTGGCCACACATGAAATGCTCACAGTAATGCAGGACCAAGAACACACATGAGCAAATATTTAGCAATAATACAAATCAGCTACACAACCTCAAGCTTACCATAAACATGACAGTATGAATTTCAAAAAATGTGTAGTCTCACTACCTGATAATGCCAGCACTTCGACCACTTCCAACTGTACAGTGTTGGTGCCACGCAAAAGTGTAGGTGCACTGCTTACAACATGGACTCCATCTCCAAAGTAGACGGCCTTGTGAAGAAATGAGGAATGGACCTGCAAATCAGGAGGATGGGATGGATGCAGAGGCACATATCAATACACCATGCAGTGTACAATACAACAACAATATGCACTAGGAATGTATACACAGTATTGTACTACAGACTGACCACACAGCACATGGGAGTCCAACGTCACTGTGTAAGTCAATGTCACTTGGGCACACCCTTTGCAAGCCCATGGAAACGGGAAGCAGGAGGGGTGTGTTTCTCACAAACCCAAGCATCTAACCCAAATTCAGGACAAGCCTGCCTGTGCCTAGCCACAATACAGCGGATGCCCACGGGAGCCACACAAGGCAACACACTGAAAAAAAATTCAAAATACAAAAATCAAAAATCAAAAATCTAAAATGGCCATGTATGGGCCAGGGAGGATGGGGGAGGCCACCCAGGAGGTCTGAGGACAGGGGGCAGACCAAAACCCATCTGTGTGGATTCTGCGGAAAATAAAAACACCTCCATGGGCTCATGGCCTGCACGGCTACCCTATTGTGGGAGAATCGCTGCTGTTGCTCTCCCAACCCTCTGCAGCTGCATCAGGAGGTGGTGGCACTATGGGAGGCAGCCCACGCAAAGCCCTAGTCTGGTCCTCCATGGCAGCAAGCATGCGGGTGTGGAAGGTCTGATTCTGGAGGATAATCGTGCGGAGGTCCCCATGCAACAACTCACGGGATGCCCGGACCTCCTCCTGAGTTGCCTGCATCTCAACTGAGAGCGTACGTGTGAGACACCCCAGCTGCTGTTCTCGCCTCGTGTCAGTTGAAGCCTCAATCTCAACAAGAGTCACCCTGAGGTGACGGAGTTCCACCCTCAGGGCTTCCCTGTGGCCCTGGGACTCTATAGAAATGGCTTCGCGCAGAGTCACCAGTGCCGCCCGTCTGTCACTGTTGGACGCCAACATGTCCTCCCTGTGTGACTGGCAAATGGAGTCTGTTGCCTGCTGTAGTTGCTCCATCAGCCTTTCTTGGGGGACAATGGAAGTGGCCACCCTATCCATGGCCTGAGCCATCATCTCAGCTGATGCTGCCTGTTGGTTTGCCATACCGTATATGGATTGCTCCCATGCGGTATTGCCAGGTGGCGTACGGCCACCGCGTTGGCGGGCACCACACCTGTCTGGGGCAAGGCGAACTGCGCCTTGCTGTGCCGGCACTGCCTGAGGCTGCAGGACTGCATTCCCCCTCTGATCTGCTGGCCCAGGAACAGGATCAGATGTTGCGGAGTGTGACCCTGCATCCGTAACCACCAAAGGCGGACCTACCAACACTGACATCCCCATTGAGGGTTCTACCCCTGGTGCAGGTGGGTCGGACAGAACAGAATCCCTCACAGAAACACTTACCTGCGACCGCACATAGGTCTCATCATCTGAATCGACACCTGAATAGAGCTCGGGGGAGGTGCACCCAGAGTCACCCCTTGAGAGAATGGTCTGCAGCAAGTGTGGGTTCTCACCCACCACCACACCCCTCACTGGTGCCCGGTCGGCCCTGAGACCCCTCCTGGGTCTGCACCATCTCCACAACCCCAGCAGTATCAAGTGCTTCATCCCCTGCAAAGACATGAAAGAAAAGAAATGGGAACAGGCATTAGCACCATGGCACACAATTAGGGCTGAGAAGCAACAGAACCAGTACTTCATTGACACATGTCCCACATGACTATAACCCTCCCATGCATGCACCGTCACTGCGTATGAAGGGGAGGCAAATGGCACACATTGATGACACCAAGATGGAAGATCAACACATTTGCTGCATGCTGGCTAGCAGTGCCATCACACATTGGCCTGCGATTGGCATGTCCAATACACATACATGACACATGCCATCACACAGATGGCATGTACCATAGCCATGTCACACGTGTGACAATAGGCCTGAGAAATGCCTAGTGAAAGTGGTGGAATGCAAACAATCAGCCTGAATGAACACAGAAAAATATGCAACAATGTTGTGGCAAGATGACACTTCAAGGGCAACTGGCGTGATGTTGGGCTAAATGTCTACTGTTGCCAGAAGGGATACTGCAATACCCAAATCCTGGTGCACAGAATGTATTGGATGAAGCACATGGGTGACCCAAACCACTCAGGCACACACACCCTCACCTGGCACTCAATCAGAAGCCCTCACCCACACACCATGCACATGGATGACACACACATGCATGTGCACTCACCGGACAATGCCTCGTAATCTGGCAGGTCTCCCACACCTTGGATCTGTTCCTCCGTGACGTAGGTCCCAGCAATATACTCATGTGGAGTGAGTTCAATGTCCTCTGCTGGAGACCCACCTCCAGCCACTAGAGTAGCGGCATGACTTGAGGCCAGCTTTTTCTTTGCCCTGCGCTTCAGGTCATTCCAGCGCTTGTAGCAATCATTAGCTGTGCACCTCACGATTCCAAGGGCAGTTGTGATGTCCGAGATCGTCTGCCAGTGTGCCTGACTTTGAACAGGTGTCGTCTTGCACCCTGCAGTAATCAACATTTCCCGGTCATGTGCAGACACATACTCCACAAGAACATCACATTCGGCCTCACTGAAGCTAGGCTTCCTGGAGGTGCTGGACTGTGTAGCGTGTCTGGGGCATCAGCCTGTACTGGATGAGCACTCTTCCGCTTGGAAGGTGGTGGGGATCCTGAGTGTCCTACGCTGCTCTGGACACTAGGGGCAGAGCCCCGGTGGACTGTGTACTAGGAGTGTGGGAATGAACACTGAGCATGGGACTTGGTGCAGGCATTAGCTGAAGTGTGATGTAGTCAGGGGGAACGTCAGCAGGATGGACTGGGACCGACACTGTCCTGGCTGGGTGAGTGAGAGCTGGGGTGGATGGAGCCGCAGCTGCCCATGCAGCCTCCACACCCTGCCTACTTGGGGCAGCAGATGGCATAGCTCCCCCTGATCCACGTGGCCTGGTGACACCAACGTGCACCGCCACACGTGGCCTAGACCTGCTGACCTGGAAGTCACCCTGGGAGTCACCCTGTGCCAGGTCTGGTGTCACAATGGGCTGGTCCAACAAGGGCTGAGCAGGGATGGTGTCAGCCACGTTACCCTCAACCAGGGGGGGGCATGGGTGTCCCTGACTGGTCCTCCACATATGGGGGCTAGGGGCACCCTGCATTTGCCCAGCCACGTCCCCTGCCGTATCCACCATGCCCACCTCTTGAGGCTCGGCCACCTTTGCCACCCTTACCGCGTGCTCGCCTCCTAACCATGGCACTGATGTTGTTGTGCGTATGAGAGTTGCAGTAAACTATTGTCCTGGGAAATTGGGGGTCAAAGGGGTAGGGTACTAGATGGAATTCGTACCCCAGTGCTCTAGCAAGGCTTTATGTGACCCCTGGGGAAAGATGACGGGTCACGCAATGCACAAGCACCCCAAAAAAGGGAGATAATGTGCATGCAACCCCTCCTAGACCACGTGCGTGGAAAAATAAACCTGCACTACGCTGCGGCACCCAGAAACACAAAAATGAACATATGCGTGTCACACGCAGCCTAGAATGACCTCTGAAGGGGTACGAGACACACGGGGCAAGCACAGATGTTAAATAAGTGCGCGACACACCGTGTGCCTGGAAAAATAGCCTGAAAAAGACGCGCGTGTGCGCCCTGCCAACACCCCCGCCAAAAGAAGAATTGTACGCTGTCTGAGGAGACAGGACAACAGAAGAAGTGTACACTGTTTGAGGAAACAGGCCCAGAAAAAAGACAAAAATAGAAAAAGCTGTCAGAGGTAACAGGGAGTACGAACTTGAAACGCCGTGAAGTAAATCGCGTGTGAACCGACAAGAAGTACAGATTTCACCCACTCGCTCTCCACAAAAAGCACGTACAAGGAAATGGCGTCCTACACGTGCCTTTTAAACATGCCCACACATCCAGCGTCACTTCCGCATGTACGCGCTAAGGCCCTATCCTCCAATTACACAAGCTGACAATCTGACGTGCAGTCATTGGACGTGTAACATGCACCGGTGTACAGGGTAACGCCCGCGCACGCACGTCACAGACACGCATACGCGCTGAGGCCCTTTCCACCAATTACACGCTTTGACACTCAGACGTGCTTATTTTTTCCACACGCCATGGAAAACGCCCGTGCGCGTAACGTCATAGACGCGCCTACACGCTGGGGGCCTTTGAGCCAATGAATTTGCGTATGTGTGCTGACGCGCTTACGCGTTAAGGGCCTTTCCTCGAATTACACGCAGACGTGCTGGATTTTCACGTGCCAAATCACTCCGTATCAAGCTGGCCACACGTAAGCACATGGACAACCACGCTCCTGCCCAGAAGGTCGAATCACTGCCCCCCAGAGCCCCGAGCACGCTCCCACCTGCCATCTGCTGCTGCCTGACTGCCTGCTGCCCCCGTGCCCTGCCATTTGCTGCCTGCACATCAGCCAGGGGTGCTGTTGCTGTGACCACCCCTGCTGGAACCGAAGACTCCCGACAGGGATTCCATCGCTCCACAGCCCAGCCCCAGGACCCAGTTGCCCACCCACTCCTGCCTCTGGGGTTGCCATGTCGGGCACTACACCATCTGGCACCACTGGCAACCCCCAGCCAGAGAGGCAGAGGGGCACCAGCTTCACTGCCACCGAAGTTGGTGTCCTGGTGGAGCTAGTCCTGGGGCAGTATGATGCCCTCTTCAGAGGTTTGCGTGCCGACAAGGAAGGACGGACTCGGATCTGGACAGACATCGTGACTGCCATCTACGCGGAGGGGGTGGCAGTCCAACAATTCCAACATGTCAAGAAGCGCTGCGAGGACTTCAGGTCCAGGACCCTGAACAAGGCCCGGCGCCTCTTGAAGGCAGCGGATGCTAAGGGGTGCCGGGGCCACCTGTCGGAAGATCAGATGAGGGTCCTGGAATGCATATCCCCAGCGCTCCACGTCCAGGTCCTTGAGAGGCCGACCCATCTGGAGTCGAGCGGTAAGTGTACATGCATACTGATTGTAAGCTGTGCGTGTGGTGGTGTGCCAGTAGTGTGCAGGTTGCACATGTGGTTTTATGGGGCCAAGTATGGGGGTGTGTGTACAGGGCCGTGAGGCTAACACATGCGAGGGCTCTCATGTGTGAGACATGGGTGGTGCTTGTGTGTGTAGGCTTGCATGCCAAATGCAGATGTGTGTGCACACATGTTTGAATGAATGTGCATCTAAGTAGGCATGGTTGTGATGTCACACATGGATGTTGGTTTCAGCTGCATGTATCTGCACCGTGTACATGTGCATGTGTGTGTATTTGACAAGGGTGCAACAGTGATGCAACATGGATGCATGTGACAGCCGGATGTGGAAGCCTGATTGGCAGATGTGACATGGATGCCGATCGCAACACTGCGACAGTTGGCGGAGGTGTACACATGCATGCAAGTGTGGTGGTGTGTGTGCATGTGTAGTCCACTCCCTGTGCTGCATGTGATGTCTGGCTCACCTTTGCCTGCTCATGCTGTTGTATTTGTGTGGATGGTGCTGGTTGTTGCGATATGGCTGTGGTATAGCTCATGTGTGCGAGTTGAAATGACATGTGGGTTGGTGATTGTGATGCCATGTCTGAGGTTTGCCAATGCCACTCATGTACCACTGTCATGTGTTTATGAGTCCATTGTACAGTGCCCTGATGCCTGTGTTTTATTTCTCCCTGTCTGCAGCGTCAACTGATGAAGAGGGCGGAGAAGGTGCTGTGGAGCACAGCAGCAGGGATCGCACCGCCAGCCAGAGACGCAAGGCCCGGCTCCCCTCCCAGGTTGTCATCTCGTTGGGGAGTGAGGAGTCCGGTGCCGCGCCCCAGGCCGCAGCTGCCGAGGGGAGGTCAAAGAGGCGGAGGTCGGAGTTGGACTCCTCGGCAGCAGAAGGGGCAGCTGGGACCCCACAGGGCCCGACGGGGGAAGATGGCACAGAGTCATCCAGGTTGGTGGGGGGTTTGGTGGAGGAGGAGGCCATGCAAGCGACAGAGACAGGGTCTGGAGGTGGGGATTCCACTGGGTCTAGTGGTGCAGTGCAGGATCAGGGACAGGAGGCAGCACAGGCCGCCGCGGAGGTGCCTGTGTGCAATCCTGTCCCTGATCCTGTCACTGGATCATTTTGCACCAGCAGGGATGCCTACGTCCAGACCCGTTTTCAGGCAGGGGATGATCTTACAACAACTGGCCTTCCTCTGCCTGTGGACGTGGCTATCCAGGTACGGGTTGAGCCTGTCCTGACTGGTGTGGCGTTGCGTCAACGGGCCATGCGAGGTGACCTGCAGTCTTTTCGTGAGGAGACTGCACGTCATCTCGAATGGCTCGTTGACCGCGTTGGCCTACTGGGATGGGTCACCCAGGCCGGATTCCTCTGTTTGCTGGAGCTTGTTCCGACCCCCTCCTCAACTGAACACCTTATGCACCAGTTGTCCTCCGTGCCTTCTTTCCACCCATTTGTCACCTGGGTGCCCTGTGGAGCTGCCTCTGACCGTCCGGCCAGGCTTGTGGAGGACACATCCCTGCCACAGTCGGGAGTCGGACGTCCAGCAGGGGTGGCCACATCAATGACTGCACCCCAGCTGGAGGAGGATGTGCAGGCAGCAGGAGCACGGGCACGGGCACAGGCACAGCAGCAGCAGCAATGAGGTGGGAGCCATGATGGCTCGGGGCCTTTGACATCGGAGGGGCAGGCATCGGCCGGAGGGCAGGGGGACCCAGGTTGGGAAGTGTCTTCCGTGTGGCAGAGGTTGGGCCACGCCATAGATGCGGAGTGGCAGCGGGCGGAAGAGGCACGGCTCACGATGGTCAGGGCAGAGAACTCCATGCGGAGGGCCCTGAGGGGGGCCGAGTGCCTCAAGGCAATCCGCAGGGAGTGGAGGCGAACATGTCGTCGTCCCTGCGGACCCTCGGGGCCATGGAAGAGGACCGCCTCCGGGACATTGAGCAGGAGTTCGATGATGCACTGGCCCGGAACATCCAGAAGTGAGCTGTCGGACTAGCTCGCTGCCCTTGTAAATAGTTCTTTAGTGTTAAGTTTCCTTTTTGTTTTTTTTGTTGGGGCGGTTGGGCAATGCCCAAACTTCTTGTATATAGTTCTTCATTAGGTAGGGTTTTAATTCATAGGTTTCATTTTAAGGATTGGGCACATGGACCCTGGATGTTCACTTTGTAAATAGTTTGACAATGGATTTTGATTATTATTTTTTTTTTCCATGGATCAATGGTTTTTTATTATTTTTGCACCTTGGATTTATTTTCTCAGACTAACACTTTGGAGACTTGCTTTTGGACTGCTTTTCATTTGGATTTCATGCATCTTTTTCATTTATTGGACATGCAGGATTTCATTTCTTATTTCCATTTTCTTCTGTTCCATTTCATTCCCTTGTTTTTCTGTTTAATACATTATTATTTGGTACTTCAATGTGTGGTATTTTCTCGTTGGTTTCATGCATATCACAATGTGTGTTTTATCATTCACATGCTCTCATTGTGTGTTTTTGACGGATATATGTGGATGTGCAGACTAGCCATTTGGGATGCATCATGTGGTGGTGATTTCTTGGTGGGGTGGATGTCATACCTGGTGGTGTGTTCGGACTGGGGTGGCGTGGGGGGTGTATTGAGGGGGCATGGGGACCATGATTGTGGATCATCATGAGGTGTTGGGGGGACATGAGTGGGGGCCTGCTGACAGGTGCCCTGCACTGCTGAGGGGTGGGGGTGCAGGGGGACATGAGTGGGGGCCTGCTGGCAGGTGTCCCTGACTGCTGGGGGGTGGGGGTGCAGGGGGACATGTGTGGGACATGAGTGGGGGCCTGCTGGCAGGTGCCCTGCACTGCTGGGGGGTGGGGATGCAGGGGGACATGTGTGGGACATGAGTGGGGGCCTGCTGGCAGGTGCCCTGCACTGCTGGGGGGTGGGGGTGCAGGGGGACATGTGTGGGACATGAGTGGGGGCCTGGTGGAGGGTGCCCCTGACTGCTGGGGGGTGGGGGTGCATGGAGACATGAGTGGGGGCCTGCTGGCAGGTGCCCTGCACTGCTGGGGGGTGAGGGTGCAGGGGGACATGTGTGGGACATGAGTGGGGGCCTGCTGGCAGGTGCCCTGTACTGCTGGGGGGTGGGGGTGCAGGGGGACATGTGTGGGACATGTGTGGGGGCCTGGCGGAGGGTGCCCCTGACTGCTGGGGGTTAGGGGTTCAGGGGGACATGAGTGGGGGCCTGCTGGCAGGTGTCCCTGACTGCTGGGGGGTTGGAGTGCTGGGAGACATGAGTGGGGGCCTGGTGGAAGGTGCCCCTGGATGCTGGGGGGTGGGGTGCAGGGGGGCATGTGTGGGGCATGAGTGGGGGCCTGCTGGCAGGTGCCCTGCACTGCTGGGGGGTGGGGGTGCAGGAGGACATGTGTGGGACATGAGTGGGGGCCTGGTGGAGGGTGCCACTGACTGCTGGGGGATGGGGGTGCAGGGGGACATGAGTGGGGGCCTGGTGGAGGGTGCCCCTGACTTCTGGGGGGTGTGGGTGCAGGGGGACATGAGTGGGGGCCTGCTGGCAGGTGCCCTGCACTGCTGGGGGATGGGGGTGCTGGGAGACATGTGTGGGACATGAGTGGGGGCCTGGTGGAGGGTGCCCCTGGATGCTGGGGGGTGGGGGTGCTGGGAGACATGCGTTGGTGATCAGTAGTGCAAGGTGATATGTGGGTTGGCTGGGGGGCATGGCCATGGTGGATTTGCTGCCTGTGGGACATGACCAGGGGTGCAGGGTAGTCCCCTGTGGTGTGGGCTGCCTGCAGGGGCCGTGGAGGGTGTAGAGGGAACACCTGGGAGGACCCACAAGGCCAATTCACGTGTAGTACTCCCCGGCACCCCTGAAATACACGTACCCTGCTGATATCGCGTCTGGAACTTCCCGCGCACCCCGGAATACACGTAGCCTGCTGTATTCGCGTGTGGAACTTCCCGCGCACCCCAGAATACACGTAGCCTGCTGTGATCGCGTGTGAAACTTCCTGCACCCCCCGGAGTACACATACCCTGCTGTAATCATGTGTGGAACTTCCCGCGCACCCCGGAATACACGTAGCCTGCTGTATTTGCGTGTGGAACTTCCCGCGCACCCCGGAATACATGTAGCCTGATGTGATCGCGTGTGAAACTTCCCGCACACCCCGAAGTACACGTACCCTGCTGTAATCGTGTGTGGAACTTCACGCGCACCACAAAATAGACGTACCCTGCTGAATTTTCGTGTGGAACTTCCCGCGCACATTGAAATACATGTACCCTGCTGCATTCGCGTGTGACACTTCACGCGCACCTTGAGATACACTTACCCTGCTGCATTCGCGTGTGACACTTCACGTGCACCCTGAAATACACGTACCCAGGCCAATCGCATTTGATACTTCCCGCGCACCCCGAAATGCACACACACGCTATTTTTCATGCAGCGGGTGTCTGTGTTTGTCGCGTACCCCTTTGCACGTCATTTGTCCTAGAGGGCCACAGTATGGGACATTCATCATAGCTGTATATAGGTGCTTTTTGTTAGCGGAATTTTGGCACACATTTATTTCAGGCGCAGGGACGCTACCGCCTGCATTCTTGTGGCAGACGTGTTTGGGCCTGTGCGCGTCTTTGCCCGAGTGCTGGTTTGCCCTATTCGATTCCATGAATACGTGTTGTAGGCGAGCGTGGGGGCGTTCCACGCACTTGCCTCCTGTACTTCCCCTGTGACGCCCATATTTTCACGCGTTGTTCGCCATTCCGAGTGTTCCGCCCCGTGTTCCGCCTACTTTTGTTATGTGCGCCGCGCTATGTGCGATTTCGCTGTGACCATGGCGCACGCCGTTAGATCACCTGTGCGGCGGCATGCGCCGCGCACTTTTTCAGCGCACATCCAATATTTTTCTCATGCACGGACTTCCATGAACCGATATGCGCTGGTTTCCCTGCGATTTTCGCACTTGCATTGCGATTTTCGCTCTTTCACTGCGAATCGCACGTTTTCGCATGCTTGCGCCGAAATTTTCAGCGCACATTAATTCAATGAATCGGCCTGTTAATGTTGTTTTCACATGGGTATGTTTGAAAGCCAACAACTGTACCAAGTGCTCCATTAACTAGTCCTTGCTCCACGTCAAGGTTACGTTTAAGCATTACTCTACAGTTTAAAGACAATTTTAATATTTTCTCCAAACCAGCTGTGTTGCGAGATAGAGTTTTCTTAGGTATTTAGTCTTGTTGTGGCTTGTTGACACATAGGTAGTGTTATACCATGTACGTCCAGTGTGTCTGTGGAGCAAATTTCAATTATTGGTTGCATTTCTTTTTTCAACATTGTTTCATTGAATTTGGAACAGCTTGCAAGAGTTGGCATCAAGGACATACAATTGACATTTTTGTGTGGTCATTGTTCCATGACATCAGTAGCCCATGAGTTATGGCCACAAAGTGCATGGAAGTGCTGGGTTTTTAATATTGCGTGTGCTTCTTGAGATAGTACACCAACTCTAATACTTTTTAAACTGTTGGCATAGGTGAGGTCTGCAGACTGGTACATGTTTTCTGTTAATTCTCTGTATTGGAAATGTTGTCAAACGTTAACATTTCCTATGCTGCCAACAGTTTTACGGTAGAGTTTGTGTCCTAAGGTTTTAAAAATAGGTTCACCTTTCACTGGTGTCAATTGAAGAAGATCTCTGAAAACAATAATATGTTTTCCTCCAAAGAGCTCTTCATAGTTTGTTTTGAGTACTTCTTGTAATCTGAGGTGAATCAAAGCCAACATTAGATTGGAGACCATGCTCACTTCATCTATTAGTAGCATTTTCATTTGTTTTAACACTCTGCGCAGTTCCATTGCAGCTTCTGTAGAAAGTTTGTAATATTCTAATTTGTTTTGGTATTCTACTGGAAGGAGTAGAAATCGGTGTAAAGTGACACCGCCTATGTTGTAGGCAGCTAAACCTGTGGGGGTAGTGACAACAGCTGACAGTTTGTTGTTTGTCAATTGTTGAAGGAACTTGCTGATGATTTTGATTAAGAATGTTTTGCCCGAACCAGCTTGACCACTGATGTATAGTAGTATAAGTTCATAATTTTGGCAGGTACACTCTTTATTTTCATGTTGTACACCATGTACAATTTCATTTATTACTTCTTGAAAAATGCTTGCTGCTCATTGTTTAGTTTTGATTGCAGTACAGTTAAATCTTCTGTATCTTCTTCATTGTTAGACATGTTGATTTCTGCTTCTATCATAGTTAATTCTGCCTCATTTGCTATTAATGGCTGTCAGAGTGGTTCTTGGCTTCCTGTTACAGAAGGTTGACTACTGTTGGGAGTGTCCTTACCTAGTTGGGCCTGGAGTTCTTAAGTGTGTTGCTCTTCATTGTGCAACATTGTTTTGTACTGTGTTAAGTTTACATCGGTTATAGTGCTTTCATTTGCTTTGAAAGTGTCTTCATAGGAGTCATGGATATCTAGTAACTCTTCTTCTTTTCTCCATGGTTTAAAAAGTTGTAGCAGGGACATGTAATATAGTTCTTTATGTTGAGGGGTTTTTACTGATAATTTGATATGATTAATTAAGCTTTGTTTGGTAAGTTTCACTAAGCTGCCTTCACAATTTGTCACTCTGTATCTACCTTTATTTCATCAGGTTTTATATTATTTTTGTACATGAAGTTTTGGTTTATGTGGTATAGACACATGGTTTCCAAAGTGGTACTCCTGTTTGGGTAGTATATGTCTAGCAAATAATTTTTCAAAATGTCTTGGCTGTTAGGATAATTTTTGACTATTGTTTCTATGTCTTCGTATGATTTGAGAACTCATTTTCTAGATTTAGCAGGACCAAGACTTAGCCATACTATATTTTCAGATTTTCCAAACAAAGCAGTACTGGTTAAACGATCTGCAGCTTCATAGCAGCCACATACTCTATGAGAGAACATTTGTATGCCTAAGCTGTACAATTTCTGAGACAGTGTATTGTCTGATGATAGGTCATCCCAGTGGTCTTGAAGCTCTGTTTTTTCTACTTTGGTTAAGTAGGCTTTAACATATTGTGCAACTGCAGTGGAATTGTCTGCAATGTACTGCACATCTGTGTTTCCATTCCATAAGAGGACAGGACAATTGTTGCATTGTATAATTGATATATTTTGCTTCTCCAGTACTATTTATGTAATATGTGTTCTTAGGTGATTTACCTTTAACACTATGTCTAACTGAAGACACAAAGTTGTTCACTTGACCTGTGTCTGTAACTAGTCTAGGGAAACCAAAGCGGCATTTGGTGTAGTATTTCCCTTTGTTTTTGTATTTGCAATGACAATATTTCCCTCATTTGTGTCTTTGAAATTGTACAGTTTGTGCAAGAAGATCACTATTTGTTGCTTCTGATGGAATTTCACACGTGACATATTTTTTGATAAACTGTAAAACAGTGGTATCACTGTTTTGACCAAATTTAGGAGCATCTTTAATCCATAAAAGTATGTGGATATGTGGTGCTCCTATGGCTTGATATTCTTTTCTCCAAAAGAAGTGTTGCACTTCTCCGAGGGAGGAACAGTTTTATTACAAATAAAGTGTAGCATAGCAATGAAGCGATGAAGGAAATATCTTGAAACATTAACAGGATCTAGAGAGCAAAGTTCTCCAGGTGTTAGTATATCTATGTTTGTTTTGTTTTTGTTTGATATGCGGAGGAAATCATGTAAATCTTCACATGCATATTCTGCACAACTTAATGTAACAAACCAAGTGGGCGGGCCAAGGTTTCTTATCATACAACGTTCATCTCTGTAACGTCGGAACCTGTACTCTTGAGTACCACGCATGCTTGCTAACAGATTTGTAATGCTTGATTATAAAACCTCATCTTGATCTTGCACTTTTTGTAGTAATTGCGTAGCTGACGTATTTTGAAAGTGGGTACCTGATTTCAATGTGTGTGCAACTCCGTAGCATAGAGTTGCTAGTTCACTTTCAAAGAGTATGTGGATTATGTATGCCACATTTTGTCTAAATCTGGGATCTTCAGAATACATTCGTAATGAGCGATATTCTGATGCTGTGATCTGATTGGGTCAATCATCGTACCTTCTTCCTTTCTCAGTAGGAAAGAGTTGAGGAAAGAGCATAGAGTTGCTAGTTCACTTTCAAAGAGTAGGTGGATTATGTATGCCACATTTTGTCTAAATCTGGGATCTGCAGAATACATTTGTAACACGCTGTATTCTGATGCTGTAATCTGAGTGGGTCTATCATCGTACCTTCCTCCTTCCCCAGTAGGAAAGAGTTGAGGAAAAGCATGTGCTTCCATACTTTTTTCCCATATGCTGATTGGTGATCCTTTGGTTTGTTGCATTTGGTACGCTTATATTGCATCATCTATGGTGTCTTTAGAGTGTAATGGATGAATTGTATAATGGTCTAGAATATTGGGTACTGTAGCAGGATCTATAAGTTCAAATTGACCAGTTTCTGGTGACTCTTGAATTATTTCAGTGGTTTCCCTCAGGTTTTCTTCGATATTAATTTCTTTGTAGTATTCATTATTGTCTTTTAGATATTGCAAGGCTTATCTAACGTTATGTAAGTCTACCGGTTGTTGCCAAATTTGTTTGTCTTTTGTAGGTACACCATTTACTAAGACAATTAAAGATTGATATATTGGACGTTGCACTCCCAGGGTGTGTACATTTCCTTTCAGATCTAATGGTAAATAAACTACTTTGCCACAAATGCCTTTCACTAATTCCGAGGGAGGTAATTCTGCTGTTTTTGGTTGAAGGCGTATTATTGCTTGAAATTGATGCACTCTTTGAATTATGATGCTCTTACATAAATTGAGTTGTTGCAAGGGTTTTGGTAGTGGGAATAATTCCAAGTTATTCGTGGTAGCACGTGAAGGAGTTTGGTTGTAGTCAGGTTTTGCAGTGCAGTAACTGCAAAGTATTTAGGGGCCATTTATTTCGTATTTATTTTCTGCTATAAGGTAGAGTGCTAATTCAAACCATTTGGAATCTTCATTGTCTTCTATTTTCTATGTTATGACTACAGTTTTTGTGCAACTTTTATAAAAAGTTCTGCGTCAACACACACACACATGGTGTGGTACTTCAGCGGATGTACTTTTTCATTTTAGTATTTCTTTCTTGTATGTGTTTAGTAGAAGGTTGCCATTTGTAGAATTGTTCCTAGTTTGTTGTAAAGCTATTTCATTTTGTAAGTGGCTTTCCCTTCCAAAATATTTTCTCTGGATATGCTCTATTTCTTCGAGTAGGTCTTTGGCTGTACCATGTAGAAGATTGTTATTTAAATTGCCCAATGCTAAAGCTGGACTTTTTGCATAGTACAGTTAATGGACTAGATTTCTTATAGTTGAATGATGTGTTGATATAATTTTGATGTGATGGAAGGTGCTTTTGCAATTAGGTCCTGAAATGCAGGCTAATGAATATTCTTGTAGTCTTGTGTATTTGCGCACTGGACAGGTATCCATATTTTGTAGTAGTTTCATTTTGAATTTGTCTTTGACTTTCACATACTGATTGAGGAACTGGCGTAAAGATTTGAAAGATTTTTTTGGCAATGTTACACATTGACGTGGACAGCCATTTGTATACTGGACGTTCTGGTTCAGTTGAATGGAGAGGTGATACTGAGTTTTCTGGGGATATTTTTGTAAGCAGTATTTCTTGTTCCATTATGGTATTATTAAGTTTTTCATACCCTCGTCCACTGCTATGTATGGCATTTGAGTTTGTTTGCTTTTGTTTGTATGCTTCTTCATTGAAATATGGTTCTGTTCTCGTGGTGTGACCCCATTCACCTCCACCGATATTTAAGAATTTATTTTTCTTGACATTCCGTTTATTGAGAAGTCTTTTTTGTAATTTAGTAGTTAGTTCTGTTAATAGTTTCATTATTTCTAACACTAAAATAACTTCCTTTTGAGAAGTATTGCCCTGTCTATGAGAGCTTCTAAGATTCAATTTCTACAGTAGATTTTAAGGGTTGTGCATGATTTCTCTCCTGTTTTTATAAGATTCTGAAGGACTCTGTGGCGGAAAATGTTTTGGTATGATTACTTGCCACTACATCAGGATTTATAAGAGCAGTGTTAGCAGTAGTAGTAGCTGAACTCGTGTTAATCACCTTCTGTTTCGTTTTACATTTTGAAAGAGGATGGAACGTTTTTGTATTGGAAGCTTGTTTTGTTTCACTTAATGACTCTATTAGATCTTTTCTTTGAACTTTTTTGTACAAATTCGCTGTGTTGCGAGATAGAGTTTTCTTAGGTATTTAGTCTTGTTGTGGCTTGTTGACACATAGGTAGTGTTATACCATGTACGTCCAGTGTGTCTGTGGAGCAAATTTCAATTATTGGTTGCATTTCTTTTTTCAACATTGTTTCATTGAATTTGGAACAGCTTGCAAGAGTTGGCATCAAGGACATACAATTGACATTTTTGTGTGGTAATTGTTCCATGACATCAGTAGCCCATGAGTTATGGCCACAAAGTGCATGGAAGTGCTGGGTTTTTAATATTGCGTGTGCTTCTTGAGATAGTACACCAACTCTAATACTTTTTAAACTGTTGGCATAGGTGAGGTCTGCAGACTGGTACATGTTTTCTGTTAATTCTCTGTATTGGAAATGTTGTCAAACGTTAACATTTCCTATGCTGCCAACAGTTTTACGGTAGAGTTTGTGTCCTAAGGTTTTAAAAATAGGTTCACCTTTCACTGGTGTCAATTGAAGAAGATCTCTGAAAACAATAATATGTTTTCCTCCAAAGAGCTCTTCATAGTTTGTTTTGAGTACTTCTTGTAATCTGAGGTGAATCAAAGCCAACATTAGATTGGAGACCATGCTCACTTCATCTATTAGTAGCATTTTCATTTGTTTTAACACTCTGCACAGTTCCATTGCAGCTTCTGTAGAAAGTTTGTAATATTCTAATTTGTTTTGGTATTCTACTGGAAGGAGTAGAAATCGGTGTAAAGTGACACCGCCTATGTTGTAGGCAGCTAAACCTGTGGGGGTAGTGACAACAGCTGACAGTTTGTTGTTTGTCAATTGTTGAAGGAACTTGCTGATGATTTTGATTAAGAATGTTTTGCCCGAACCAGCTTGACCACTGATGTATAGTAGTATAAGTTCATAATTTTGGCAGGTACACTCTTTATTTTCATGTTGTACACCATGTACAATTTCATTTATTACTTCTTGAAAAATGCTTGCTGCTCATTGTTTAGTTTTGATTGCAGTACAGTTAAATCTTCTGTATCTTCTTCATTGTGAGACATGTTGATTTCTGCTTCTATCATAGTTAATTCTGCCTCATTTGCTATTAATGGCTGTCAGAGTGGTTCTTGGCTTCCTGTTACAGAAGGTTGACTACTGTTGGGAGTGTCCTTACCTAGTTGGGCCTGGAGTTCTTAAGTGTGTTGCTCTTCATTGTGCAACATTGTTTTGTACTGTGTTAAGTTTACATCGGTTATAGTGCTTTCATTTGCTTTGAAAGTGTCTTCATAGGAGTCATGGATATCTAGTAACTCTTCTTCTTTTCTCCATGGTTTAAAAAGTTGTAGCAGGGACATGTAATATAGTTCTTTATGTTGAGGGGTTTTTACTGATAATTTGATATGATTAATTAAGCTTTGTTTGGTAAGTTTCACTAAGCTGCCTTCACAATTTGTCACTCTGTATCTACCTTTATTTCATCAGGTTTTATATTATTTTTGTACATGAAGTTTTGGTTTATGTGGTATAGACACATGGTTTCCAAAGTGGTACTCCTGTTTGGGTAGTATATGTCTAGCAAATAATTTTTCAAAATGTCTTGGCTGTTAGGATAATTTTTGGCTATTGTTTCTATGTCTTCGTATGATTTGAGAACTCATTTTCTAGATTTAGCAGGACCAAGACTTAGCCATACTATATTTTCAGATTTTCCAAACAAAGCAGTACTGGTTAAACGATCTGCAGCTTCATAGCAGCCACATACTCTATGAGAGAACATTTGTATGCCTAAGCTGTACAATTTCTGAGACAGTGTATTGTCTGATGATAGGTCATCCCAGTGGTCTTGAAGCTCTGTTTTTTCTACTTTGGTTAAGTAGGCTTTAACATATTGTGCAACTGCAGTGGAATTGTCTGCAATGTACTGCACATCTGTGTTTCCATTCCATAAGAGGACAGGACAATTGTTGCATTGTATAATTGATATATTTTGCTTCTCCAGTACTATTTATGTAATATGTGTTCTTAGGTGATTTACCTTTAACACTATGTCTAACTGAAGACACAAAGTTGTTCACTTGACCTGTGTCTGTAACTAGTCTATGGAAACCAAAGCAGCATTTGGTGTAGTATTTCCCTTTGTTTTTGTATTTGCAATGACAATATTTCCCTCATTTGTGTCTTTGAAATTGTACAGTTTGTGCAAGATGATCACTATTTGTTGCTTCTGATGGAATTTCACACGTGACATATTTTTTGATAAACTGTAAAACAGTGGTATCACTGTTTTGACCAAATTTAGGAGCATCTTTAATCCATAAAAGTATGTGGATATGTGGTGCTCCTATGGCTTGGTATTCTTTTCTCCAAAAGAAGTGTTGCACTTCTCCGAGGGAGGAACAGTTTTATTACAAATAAAGTGTAGCATAGCAATGAAGCGATGAAGGAAATATCTTGAAACATTAACAGGATCTAGAGAGCAAAGTTCTCCAGGTGTTAGTATATCTATGTTTGTTTTGTTTTTGTTTGATATGCGGAGGAAATCATGTAAATCTTCACATGCATATTCTGCACAACTTAATGTAACAAACCAAGTGGGCGGGCCAAGGTTTCTTATCATACAACGTTCATCTCTGTAACGTCGGAACCTGTACTCTTGAGTACCACGCATGCTTGCTAACAGATTTGTAATGCTTGATTATAAAACCTCATCTTGATCTTGCACTTTTTGTAGTAATTGCGTAGCTGACGTATTTTGAAAGTGGGTACCTGATTTCAATGTGTGTGCAACTCCGTAGCATAGAGTTGCTAGTTCACTTTCAAAGAGTATGTGGATTATGTATGCCACATTTTGTCTAAATCAGGGATCTTCAGAATACATTCGTAATGAGCGATATTCTGATGCTGTGATCTGATTGGGTCAATCATCGTACCTTCTTCCTTTCTCAGTAGGAAAGAGTTGAGGAAAGAGCATAGAGTTGCTAGTTCACTTTCAAAGAGTAGGTGGATTATGTATGCCACATTTTGTCTAAATCTGGGATCTTCAGAATACATTTGTAACACGCTGTATTCTGATGCTGTTATCTGAGTGGGTCTATCATCGTACCTTCCTCCTTCCCCAGTAGGAAAGAGTTGAGGAAAAGCATGTGCTTCCATACTTTTTTCCCATATGCTGATTGGTGATCCTTTGGTTTGTTGCATTTGGTACGTTTATATTGCATCATCTATGGTGTCTTTAGAGTGTAATGGATGAATTGTATAATGGTCTAGAATATTGGGTACTGTAGCAGGATCTATAAGTTCAAATTGACCAGTTTCTGGTGACTCTTGAATTATTTCAGTGGTTTCCCTCAGGTTTTCTTCGATATTAATTTCTTTGTAGTATTCATTATTGTCTTTTAGATATTGCAAGGCTTATCTAACGTTATGTAAGTCTACGGGTTGTTGCCAAATTTGTTTGTCTTTTGTAGGTACACCATTTACTAAGACAATTAAAGATTGATATATTGGACGTTGCACTCCCAGGGTGTGTACATTTCCTTTCAGATCTAATGGTAAATAAACTACTTTGCCACAAATGCCTTTCACTAATTCCGAGGGAGGTAATTCTGCTGTTTTTGGTTGAAGGCGTATTATTGCTTGACATTGATGCACTCTTTGAATTATGATGCTCTTACATAAATTGAGTTGTTGCAAGGGTTTTGGTAGTGGGAATAATTCCAAGTTATTCGTGGTAGCACGTGAAGGAGTTTGGTTGTAGTCAGGTTTTGCAGTGCAGTAACTGCAAAGTATTTAGGGGCCATTTATTTCGTATTTATTTTCTGCTATAAGGTAGAGTGCTAATTCAAACCATTTGGAATCTTCATTGTCTTCTATTTTCTATGTTATGACTACAGTTTTTGTGCAACTTTTATAAAAAGTTCTGCGTCAACACACACACACATGGTGTGGTACTTCAGCGGATGTACTTTTTCATTTTAGTATTTCTTTCTTGTATGTGTTTAGTAGAAGGTTGCCATTTGTAGAATTGTTCCTAGTTTGTTGTAAAGCTATTTCATTTTGTAAGTGGCTTTCCCTTCCAAAATATTTTCTCTGGATATGCTCTATTTCTTCGAGTAGGTCTTTGGCTGTACCATGTAGAAGATTGTTATTTAAATTGCCCAATGCTAAAGCTGGACTTTTTGCATAGTACAGTTAATGGACTAGATTTCTTATAGTTGAATGATGTGTTGATATAATTTTGATGTGATGGAAGGTGCTTTTGCAATTAGGTCCTGAAATGCAGGCTAATGAATATTCTTGTAGTCTTGTGTATTTGCGCACTGGACAGGTATCCATATTTTGTAGTAGTTTCATTTTGAATTTGTCTTTGACTTTCACATACTGATTGAGGAACTGGCGTAAAGATTTGAAAGATTTTTTTGGCAATGTTACACATTGACGTGGACAGCCATTTGTATACTGGACGTTCTGGTTCAGTTGAATGGAGAGGTGATACTGAGTTTTCTGGGGATATTTTTGTAAGCAGTATTTCTTGTTCCATTATGGTATTATTAAGTTTTTCATACCCTCGTCCACTGCTATGTATGGCATTTGAGTTTGTTTGCTTTTGTTCGTATGCTTCTTCATTGAAATATGGTTCTGTTCTCGTGGTGTGACCCCATTCACCTCCACCGATATTTAAGAATTTATTTTTCTTGACATTCCGTTTATTGAGAAGTCTTTTTTGTAATTTAGTAGTTAGTTCTGTTAATAGTTTCATTATTTCTAACACTAAAATAACTTCCTTTTGAGAAGGATTGCCCTGTCTATGAGAGCTTCTAAGATTCATTTTCTACAGTAGATTTTAAGGGTTGTGCATGATTTCTCTCCTGTTTTTATAAGATTCTGAAGGACTCTGTGGCGGAAAATGTTTTGGTATGATTACTTGCCACTACATCAGGATTTATAAGAGCAGTGTTAGCAGTAGTAGTAGCTGAACTCGTGTTAATCACCTTCTGTTTCGTTTTACATTTTGAAAGAGGATGGAACGTTTTTGTATTGGAAGCTTGTTTTGTTTCACTTAATGACTCTATTAGATCTTTTCTTTGAACTTTTTTGTACAAATTCTGCTAGAGATGGATGCTTATTTTGGACACTTTTATTTTCATTTGCTCTACTTCATTGCTTTCTATGGACTTGCTTTTTGGTAGGCATTCTTTGGGGTCTGTTAAAAAAAAGAAGGTATGGGTTGGGCTGTTCTGCAATGTATGTGTGCTGTGTGCATGAGTGTCTGAGTATGATTGTAAGGATGTATGTGGTGGTGTGTCATTGTGCATTGGACAGCTACAACTAGTTGGGAAGGCTATTCTTGTATTTGTATGTTAGTATCCTGGGGTTCAGATGACAGTAGAAAGTAAGATAGTGGTGAGGAGAAGCACTAATAGTAAATCTAATGGTATAGAATTAAAACAGTTCGTTGTTCTGCAATACTAACATTTTAGGGGCTGCATTATGTCATTTGTGCGCCGAAAAACAGGGATTTGTGCGCCATTATGCCTGCAAATCCCTGTTTAACAAATGGGGATTTGTGGGCAAAATGGTGCACAAATCTTTCTTTTTTGGCATACAAATTCCATGAATCAACCCGACAGTGTGTTTGAGTAACAGTAAGAATATTATGGTAGTATTGTACTTACTTTTTTTGTTTGGAATGAGCAGGTTTCTTCTTAGTTGTTGTATGTACTTAAGATGCTGATGCTTTTCAGGAGAGTGGTCTTCACTGCAATTGTAAAAGAAAGAAGTTAGTAATTTTGTGTGTTTATAGCACTGATGTTAATTTAGACGTTGATTTTTATGTTTTTGCAGTAGTATTCTTGTTTGATAACTGAACATAGTGTGTGCATGCAGTTTCCTTTGACAATGTACAGCCTTTATTTTTTACTTACAATATGTTAGTTCAACATGCTTTGCAAATGAGTAGAATACTAAGTATATGAAACTCACTTGGTTTCTTAGGGCTGTGTTATTGAATGATAGGAGATAGAAGAAATAATGATGTAGTTGTTTTGCAATTTTTGTAAGCTAAATGGCAGAAACTGTATAGGAAAGCATAGAATGTATGCTTTTTTGAAGGTGTGGGTAATAAAGCAGAAGGATGTGATGTACAGGCAGTGGTGTTATTTCAGCTGTGAGCTTTTCAATGATAGTGTCTATCTGTGTGAGTGTATAAAGATGCATGAATTTATCCTGGCTGTGTGTAATTTTATAATACACTACTAAGTGTTTTTCTACATTTATACTGTTATTTCTCCCATCTTTTAATATTATAATATTTTTAGATAGCTGTGTTTGTAACAAAAAAGAATTTAGATAGCAGACAGGTTTGGAAGTGACAGTTGATTATAGAAAATGGGAAAAATAATAGTAAGTTCATTTTATAGGTTATACAGGTTAAATGGCAATTACTCTGTTTATATGCATTCATAAGAGTTGTACATGTACTCTGCATAAAATATGCATACCTGTGGTTTGTATTCATGCATGTGGATATGCATGCAGCTGCAAGTAGAAATCTTGGAGACTTGTACAGTAGTTTTTGTACTAGGTGCTTTCCAATTATATGAGACTTGTACTCAGAGTGATCAATAGTACATTTGAAGTGCTCAACTCTGATGATGGAGTTAGATGTAGAGGTCTTGGATGTGATTGGTGGATGGTTGTGTGACTGCTTAACTGTATCCAATGAGGGAATGTCACAGAAAGTGAAGTGGAAAGGGTAGAAGGGCTGTCCAAGAGTTACGCAGTCCACAGACACCGCGCTGTCCACTGACAGGGCGTGCCACATCCAGGGTTTTAAGCAAATCCAGCAGGGAAAGGGGACTGTAGGGATTAACCAGGTGTTGAGGTTGCGGATTTGTGTTGAAAGAGGCTTGTGTAGTGAAGATGGCAGAGGTAGAGAAAGTGAGGGTGTTGGTGCTTGGAGATATGGTTGTGCATGGTTTATAGCAGTATGCTCAATGCAGGCATGTGGTAAACAATTTTGATGTTAAAGGAGTGGAGGTGGTGTGGAGCACTGTGCCTGATTGCAATGTACAGGGAATTTTACAAGTTTGTGAAGATATGAACAGGATGAACAGACCCCATGTGGTAGTTTTGCACTGTGGTGCTTTCCATTTGGGCTATGCTAGTGCCCCTACTTGTTGGCAGATTTGGAACACTTGGTTCACGCATTAATGAACATCCTTCCAAATGCCAAACTTATTTTTTCTGGATTGGGACCTAGGGCAATATGGGGCAATACTTCTGTTTTTTGTCCTCAGCAAAACATTGCTAGGTGTGCAATCAACCGAGGCATGTTTGCTTTCATGCTTACAGCTGGCATGTTCTTCTGTAATAATGAGAATATTGATTCCAGTAATGCTTTTCATTTTAAAGAAAATGGCATGTCTTTATCTTTTATGGGAAATGCCGTGCTGTTCTGCAATGTAAGGGTTGCTTGGAGAAGGTTATGTGAGGATTTTAGGAGTAAAGTAAGAAAAAAAGAAAAAAATACTAAATAACAGATGTCTGTCAAGGATCTGCAAAAAAACCAAATAAAAGTCTCTTTTCAGAGCCAACCTGAAAGGGGAAATGTGGCATTACATTTAAATTCACAACGCTCAGATTTTTGATATGTCCGCAGAAATGGCGGCAGTCCGCGGACACTGCATATTACATACAGGGATTTTGGGGTGTAGAGGCATGCAAATGAGGAAAAGTAGAGCAAGGGATTGGTCAATAACGTTTACTGGGTGTGTTGTGTAAAGAGATAGTTTGCCAGAAAGTCTTTTTTCTCAGAGAAGAACAGATAGCTATGGCTGTGTGTTTCAGAAAACAGATTTTCAGGATTTTGGAAGACTCATGGATACATTGGTTGGAGGTGCATGCAGACCAATTCATACACTGTACCCTAATATCCGGGCCTCTCGTGTCACTGTTTCTATGGGAGTGTGGGATGTGGGCAGTTTACTCTGTAGTGTAGAGCTTTCTGCTCATGTCGGCTTGCATTGTTGCACTTACATGCATCGTGTCCTTACATGTGGCATATGTGTATGGCAGTAGTCCTGTGCCCGCCCCCTTCACCCCTTCACATTGTTTGGTCCACATTGTGCATAGCATTTTCACAGTTGCTACATACTGAATATCCATGTATGATGTTCCCTCTGGGAGTCCATTAACTACTCAGGGATATTCGTTTACAAATACACCTCATATGGGGATACAGACATTCCTGTTAAATATATGCTAATGTATCACATACAAACAAGGACAGGTACCGGTCATTGTTTTTTAGATACATTTTACAAAACCGTCAGTGCGTTCCCTAACGTTATCCCTAGCCAGAAGCATACCCTATCCCTATAAAGTGTGCTGTCCCTAGGTTCAGGGTGATGTACAGACTATCTAATAGGATAGTAGAAGAGAAAACTATCCCTATTTTCTAATTAAATTATTACCAACATTCCTTGCATTTAGGAAGCAAGTAAGCAAGAAGCAAGTAAGCAAGAAACAATTAAGGGGGAGAGAATTTATAAATATGAGAGAAAACATTTTTCAAGACTCCATTTGTCTATTATAAAAGCTTCATGAAGTAGACGCAGACAACAGCATTGTATTTGGGATATAAACGTTTTTGAACTAAAAAAGGAGGTTTGGGAAAAGGCCTAACTTGCCCTGTGCTAAGGTGGGATTTCCCTACCTGAATAAAACTAATGGGAGTCTTTGCCAGGAGGTCCAAAGCAAATATCAGTCTGTGTTCAAAATCTATACTTGCCCTCACATGTAATTGTATACAATGTATAGGAAATCAGCATCAAATAAGAACTGTTAAAAAAAAAAAGTTCCAAGCTTCGTCCAGCTCCTGAATGAAAAAGGGTTTCCCTTCCGCAAGGTTCAACCAGTTCACTTTACAAAAGATGGGTTCCCTTCCCAAAGCTTTCAAGCCTATCAATGTTCCAAAACAACACAATTGCTTGGGATAGTCAATGTTCCAAAATAACACGGTTTATTGGGACACTTCCCAGCACTTCCAGTTTAGTTACCTTTCATCAATTATAAAGTTCAGTTCCTCAGTTTCAATTCACACAGGTTTTCCTTTATTCAATTACAAAGCGGTTTTTCCGTAGGTCGGTGTATCTGGTCTAGGCGCAGTTGTCTGACCACACGGTTCACCTATTACAGATCATGCAACCGATAAAACTTTCTTGTGTCTGCTTCACAGGTATTTTGCCACTGTCTCAGCTTCACAGTAAGTCTTGAGTTGTTATCCTTTCCATGGCCCTTGAAGCAATATCGTTGCTTCTTTTATCACCATTCACTTGTTCAGAAGATTTCACTTGCAATGACAAACACAGGCTTCCCAATACATTCTCCTACTAGGAAACGTATTCACTGTTTCATGCCTTCTGATCAAAACCCGAGCCGCCCTTTTGCCAGGTTTTTTGCATACAGGTTTTCTTTTCTCAACCGTTCATGTCTTTCAGCAATGTGAAATAATATCTACTTGTCTCTTGGCAATGCTCCTTTGACTCTTGGCAATGCCTGTTTGCCTCTTGAAAATAATTATCCCAATCATTCACTTATGTTTGCTTATTTGACTTTTTTTTATTAGCATTGCTTTTCATGTCGGTTCATAACCAATTCACTTCACTGGTATCAATGTTTTCTTTGGCTTCATCCCCATTCATTACTTTGTGGTTGTACTTATTCTGTATTTTCCCCCAAATTGACTTAAGCAACGGAATTCACTTTATTACAGTCTCTTTCTTTTATCCACCTGTCATATATGGCAAATATCTCATTGAAACCCAAGTCGGTAGGCCCCGGGGTTCCCAGCGTTCTTGGGCACACTCACGGGTGTTGCTTGGCATGTCTGACATCGGCGGTGAGGTTGCAGCACTGGCCGTGTCTCCGGGAAGCATGCTCTGGCATGCTGGTCCTCTTGTGGCTTAGCTGACAGCTTCTCTCTCACCCGCTGGTACATCCGATGCACCTCACTGCCTGCATGACTCTTTCAGGTCCTACTCTGCTGTGGTTCTCCAGGTGCATCTCCAGTTCAGAGGGAAGCACCAGCTTTCCTCTACAAAGCTTTCTTGCACCAGCCTGCTTTCCACCTGGCTTTCTGCTGCGCTCGCTCTGCATCCCTCTCCGGCTTCTCAGGTTTTCACTTCCACACGACTGCTCTCTCGTTCGGGTCCCTCAGCTTCTTCCAGCACTGGCCTTTAAATATACCGCCAGCCTCATTGGAGACTCTGCAACTAGAATGTGCAGTTAGTTCTGTAGTATGTTTTTAGTCTTTTTTGCATCTTCCTTGTCTCTGTACCAAAGTGGTGTTTGTATGTGTCAGAATTCATAAAGAGTGGATGTATGGCTCTGGTGTGCCTCTTCCTTATCCCATTACTCAACTGGTGTTTTCTTAGAAATGGGAAATGTGGGATACTGTGTCTGACTCAAGGGTGACTCATCCCCACTCCCGAAGTCTCCTCCACCCAGGTGATACTCCCTCGCATATCCACCCCCAGGGTCAGGATCCGATAGCAATGGCTTTCTCTGGCCACCTGGGAGGAGGATATGTTGGGGAAAGAAGTGAGGATGCCCTCAGTTTCCTCACACTGTGCACCATATTCCGAACAAAGAAATTGAACACTCTATGTCCTGTCATTAATATTGTTCATCCAACTTGTACAAGCTACCAGACCCCCCCTTCTTCAGCTTCTCTAAAAGGTCATTCATGACCACAGCACACATAAAATACTCCCTCCATCCTTTTTGTTCTTTCATTTATACAATGTAGTGCATTGTATGGATTAGTGGAGTGAAAGGATGAAAAGTAATAATAGTCATAGGTAAAAGAAAATAACATGTACATATGTCCTCAGGAATGGAGCCTGAATTGACCTTACAGAATGTACAGCTTCACTTATGGCAATAGGGTGAGTTTTTCAGTTTTATCAGTCGTTGAGGTAATGTTCAACATAACTGAATCTTCCATCTCCCCAGAATATCCTTTATTTTACTCATCAATTTCCATTTGATTTACCCACCCACATTGTGTTATCTACAGCATAATCTACAGCTCACATTTATATAGCATATCAGTTCAAATCCTTCAAAAGATCGAGCAAGTCAAGCACATTTCTTCTCTGTCATGCAGTTATGGTGACAAAGGACAAGAAAGGCTGTCAAATTGTAAAGAGCATTTTGAGACTCTCCATTTTCATGCCAGTAATATCGGCCAGACATTGGACAGCCAGTGATTCAGAGAAGGGGCAAGGTCTCTGCTTCAATCGATAGTTGTGCTGTCATTAGACAATGTGTAATCAATTTCCTTACCAGTGTGCCCATAGGATAATTATTAGTCGTGTTGTGCCCCTATGAATATATCTGTGGAGTCCCAGCGTAATGCCACATTAGTCATTTTCTTTATCCTGGATAACAATTTTCTACTATATATTAATTTTGGGACCTTGCCACCAGATACAACCCATCAAAACTGTCTTCTAACAACACCTCCAACACTGTAGGGAGGAATTTTGGAACAGCCTACAACATCTTTGTGGGGTGAGGTACCACCTGGTGTATACCTTTAAGAGTTTTCTATTTGTTGGACACATGTACAGCATCTCTTCCCAAGATGTGTTTCCATCTCTTATCTGAGATTTCAAAGGCAATATCACTTCCCAAGGCCTGCAGATAATGAAACACTTTAGTATTGCTACCTATATACATGCCCCATAGGCTAATCAAAACAAATGTTTACCTGGTACGTTTGATATGAGAGATTCACATTTTTTGAGAGACCTGCTATGTTTAACTACTATCTTTAGCAGATATCCAATGTCAGAACTGCAGATATCCATAATTCTCATAATTGCCAACATCACATTTGTTTTTACTATCTTAATATGGGATGAATAGGGTATCTTAAAAGAATTCTAAGAGTCCCAGCCACCTTTCAGGTCTCATAAGCTGTTTTTGTCATTGCCAGTGAAATATCATGGTTACCTTCAATCTGAGTTAAAAGGCCCCCTCTGTGACAGAGAGACCATTTCTTATGAGTCCTTTGCCAGTATCCTACAGTAACTTTAACAGCTGTCAGCATAGAGGCTGCATCATTTTTCTGATAAGGACATAGCCATATCTGCTGCTGTGTGATAAATTTCAATTCCTCTACTTCCATCTAACCCAGTACAGATCAGAATGTTTCTACACTATTCAATCAAGACTCCTTACATGTGCTGCCAGTAAGTATCTTTGAATGTCCGTTAGGGCAAGACCTACTCCCTCTTTAGCCCTCATCAATACTTTTTGGGAGACTCATGGTCGTTTATCCACCCATACAAATGTCATACATTTCTCTTGAATTAATATAGGTGGTTCTTTGGGTGCATATATTGGGAGCACCTTTAACATAAATCATATCATGTACAGTTGTCATTTCTACGGAAGCTGTTCTACCTACCCAGGTGAGTTGCAACTTCACCCAGCGACTGATATCCATACATTTTTCTTCCATGAATACTAGGATGTTATGTCTGTGTAGTGCCCTGGGTTGTCATATGGTACTAATGCCTATGTGTTTATTACATTTAGCTTCTCTTTAAAAGGGGATTGAATCTGTAAGTTTGCCATGACAATGTTTGGCTCCAATATATTTACCTAAACTGAATTTTTTGTATTATGTATTTATTGTTGTATTTTTATAATGCAGCCATAAAATGACTTTTAATAAATAAATCATCAGTTTCACATTTAACAATTCATCCAATATAGCCTTTATACATAATTCTCTAAAAGGCCATAGTTACATATTAAAATCCAATAAGTCACAACTTGTAGACATTACCAATTATTATTATAGTTGTTTCTCCTCTATGAACTGTTTATAACTATGCTTCCTTTATTTATCATTCAGTCTAAATCGCTGAATTCCCATATTTAACTTAATCCTTTTTTTAATAAAGATCCAGAACCAGTGAGGTGATAACTAAGTGGTATGTTATTGCCCCTAACATTAGTCCTGCCGCCATAAGATAATTAATCCTGGAGCAAGCATAGTGAGTACAGTAATATATCAAGTATTTTGCAGATTCAAGCACATTCGATTTACAGGCTCTGCAATTGCATTCCGTCCTTGCTAGACCACATCTAGCTCCTAAGATTTTGAGAGAGTTAAATAAATTAAACTTCACTCAAATGTAGTCTGATCGAATGTGAGAGTTGGGAAATTCCTGAATGTATGTACGTATTCCTTCATTAGGTCAATCCTGGATTAAATATGCATTGCTGCTTGATTTTGTAGACAAATTAACACAGCTCTGCATTCTGTCAGTCGAGAAGAATCCTCTTTCAACACCCTGCTTAAACCGGCAGCGGTAATGCGTCATATTAAAACTTAACATGCAAATCCAAGTGTTAGCATCGTTGATTATCCATGCTATGGACCGTTGAAGAGTTAGCCACTGAAATTGTATGGCTTCACTAACCAAAAGCTTCAGGAGAAGATGTTCCTCAGTATTAACCATCTTCCAATAATACCTAACTCTCCTGTATTGCAAATGCAATGCCATAGAGCTAAAATGTATCTAGCACCTTAGGTATGCTGTAGGTAGGCTCTTGGGTAAATTTGAGAAAGTCCTAATACAACCAGAATCTATTTATTCAAGCTCTCACACTTTCTTGGCTGCCCATATTTCTGCACCATATAAAAGCTCGGTGACAATCTTTGCTTTATAGATCTTAATTGCGGAGTAGATGGAATACCAAGTGTATTTTTTCATAAAACGTTCAATACCCCCAATGTGTTGACCTAATTGGAGCATCCATGTCATTTTTATTATCAACAGTAATCACAAGGAATTTGTGTTCTTTTAAATATTCAATGACATTCTCCGTTTAGTGTCCTTTTGGAGCCTTTTTTTCCCCAGGTTTACGAAAGATCAAGGTCTTTGTCTTTGAAACATGATTTATTTCCAAAACAAATCTGCGGTAAAGAACCCTGAGATGAAATCACATTGAACCATTCTAACTGTTTATTTCTTGTTACAATTTAGTGGTATTGATTTATCTGTTTGGTTGTTATAGAATCTTGGGGCAGTTAGATACCTATTGGCATATTCTAACTTTTTATAGTTTGTTAATTGAAGTTTTATTAATGTTTATGCACAGATTAGTTATTAGTGGTATGGATTTATTTGTTTGGGTGTTCATAAATCTTGGAGCAGTTAGATATATGTTGAAATATTGTAAATGTTTATAGTTTTCTAATTGAAGTTTTGTTAATGTTTAAGTGCACATTAGTTATGACATTTTGTTTTTTAGAAGATTAAATAAGCGTTTGTAAGATTGGCTGGTAATCTATGCTTTAGAGTAATGGTACTAGCATTACATTCAAACCATACACATTTCCTTTTTATATATGCAGTGTAGCGAACTGCATTGGTTGTGGATCCTGCATGGTAGATTATACCTATTGTTGTGAAGGTTTTCTTACCAAGTGATACTTGACCATGTGTGAATCCAGTCAGCTTGCAGTTGTTTTTGGTACCATCTGCATTGTAACGTATAAGCATTAATATAACGTATTTACTATGTGTTTGTATTAGTAAGGTGGAGCGATTATCTGAATTGCAGGTAGTACATAATCTACCATGGTTTGCATTTTGTACAAGTTGCTGAAATGGAACAGATTCACAATTAGGCATGGATACATACATGGAGCACTTATTAGGGATTTGTTCCTCTGCCACATTGTTGCAGAGAGTGCATGTTTGTTTCCACATGTCTGAAATATGGAAGATTTCATTTATAGGTATGTTTTGTTTTCCAGTACTTGTAATAAGTACATTAGAAATTCTTGTGGATCTTCTTGTGAGTTTATACTGAATTTCAGCATTCCAGCACAGTAGTCCAATTCTTGTCTTATTCCATGAACACTATATGTGTTGTCAGGATTGTTGGTTGCGTTTCTATGAAGGACTAACATTTACAAACACAATTGGTCTGTACTGTGTAGGTAAATGTTCTCAACAATTGGTGGCAATTGAAATAGAATATTCATTGCTACATTTGCCTACCAATTTACACCAGTTATATTTGAAAATTTGAATGGACCAGACAGTTCTGTGTCCAAGTCATTTTTTTGGAGTGTGTGTTGCTTCATTTGAAGAAGTACCTGAGTTACTTTGAGTAATAGATTCTTCTTCGATTGTGGTAATTCATGAAATATTGGCTTCTTTTACTCTCTTTGGAGGATTTGCAGTGAGATCTTGTTGCATTTCTGTTTGAATTAGTTTTCTTTAGCAACGGTTTCCTTTTTGTGGAACAGGATATGTTTTTAGATGTGGGTGTATAGTGAACGCAGTCTATTGTATTCTAAAATGCAAGGAATATGAGTGTTTACTTTACTTGCATCAAAGTTGATTAGAAATAGGCCGTCAAGTGTACGTAAGCTCATGCCTTCTTTAAAGTCTGTGTTCCCAATATCTATCAATGCTACATCTAGGGTAAGACCTTGTGATTTGTGAATGGTGACTTTGTATGCTAGAGTTAGAGAAAATTGTTCTATGCGTACGTACATACATGTCTTTGAAAAGAAGGAATCGAGCTGTTGAGCGCCCTATCCTATTTACTTCTGAAAGTTTGTCAAAGAGAATATTGACAAACTGAATGTTGTTGTCACGTGCGTATGTTTGAACGCCAACAACTGTACCCAGTGCTCCATTAACTAGTCATTGTTCCACGTCAAGGTTACATTTAAGCATTACTCTGAAGTTTAAGGATAATTTTAATATTTTCTCGAAACCAGCTGTGTTGGAGATAGAATTTTCTAAGGTATTTAGTCTTGTTGTGGCTTGTTGACACATGGGTAGCGTCATACCATGCACGTCCAGTTTGTCTGTGGAGCAAATTTCAATTATTGGTTGCATTTCTTTTTTCAAAATTGTTTCATTGAATTTGCAACAGCTTGCAAGAGTTGGCATTAAAGACATACAATTGACATTTTTGTTTGCTAATTGTTCCATGACATCAGTAGCACATGAATTATGGCTATAAAGTGCATGGATGTATCAGGTTTTTAATATTGCTTGTGCTTCTTGAGATAGTACACCAACTCTAATACTTTTAAAATGTTGGCATAAGTGAGGTCTGCAAATTTGCGCATGTTTTCTGTTAACTCTTTGTATTGGAAATGTTGCCAAAGGTTGACATTTCCGATCCTGCCAACAGTTTTACAGCATAGTTTGTGTCCTAAGGTTTTAAAAATAGGTTCACCTTTCACTGATGTCAATTGAAGACGATCTCCGAAAACAATAATGTGCTTTCCTCCAAAGATCTCTTTGTAGATTGTTGTAAGTACTTCTTGCAATCTGAGGTGAATCAAAGACAACATTAGGTTGGAGACCATACTCACTTCATCTATTAGCAGCATTTGCATTTGTTTTAACACTCTGCGTAGTTCCATTGCAGCTTCTGTAGGAAGTTTGTAATATTCTAATTTCTTTTGGTGTTCTACTGGAAGGAGTAGTAATCAGTGTAAAGTGACACCGCCAATGTTGTAGGCAGCTAAACCTGTGGGGGCAGTTACAAGAGCTAACAGTTTGTTATTTGTCAATTGTTGAAGGAACTTGCTGATGATATTGATTAGGAATGTTTTGCCTGAACCAGCTTCACCACTAACATATAGTAGTATAGGTTTGTAATTTTGGCAGGTACATTCTTTATTTTTATGCTGTATACCATGTGCAATTTGGTTTGTTACTTCTTGAAAAATGGTACGCTGCTCTTTGTTCAATTTTGATTGTAGTACTGTTAAGTCTTCTGTATCTTCTTCATAGTGACACATGATGTTCTCTACTTCTGTCATAGCTAATTCTGCCTCATTGCTATTAGTGGCTGTCCCGGTGGTTCTTGGCTTCCTGTTACAGAAGGTTGACTATTGTTGGGAGGGTTCTTATCTAGTTGGGCCTAGAGTTCTTCTTCGTGTTGCTGTTCCTTGTGCAACATTGTTTTGTACTGTGTACAGTTTACATCGGTGATAGTGCTTTCATTTGCTTTAAAAGCGTCTTCATAGGAGTTATAGTCTTCTAGTATCTCTTCTTATTTTTTCCATGGTTTAGAAAGTTGTAGTAGGGACATGTAATATAGTTCTTTATCTTGATAAGTTTTTAATGACAATTTGATATGATTAATTAAGCTTTGTTTGGTAAGTTTCACTAAGCTGCCTTCACAATTTGTCACTCTATATCTACCTTTTTTCCATCAGGTTTTATATTATTTTTGTATGTGAAGTTTTGGGCTATGTGGTATAGACACATGGTTTCCAACGTTCTACTCCTGTTTGGGTAATACGTGTCTAGTAAATTGTTTTTCAAAATGTCTTGGCTGGATCATTTTTGGCTATTGTTTCTATGTCATCGTATGATTTGAGAACTCTTTTTCTAGATTTAGCAGGACCAAGACTTAGCCATACTATATTTACAGATTTCCCATACAAAGCAGTACTGGTTAAACGATCTGCAGCTTCATCGGAGCCACATTCTCTATGAGAGAGCATTTTTATTCCTAAGCTGTACAATTTCTGAGATAGTGTTTTGTCCGATGACAGGTCATTCCAGAGGTATTGAAGCTCTGTTTTTCATGTTTTTGTTAAGTAGGCTGTAACATATCGTACATCTGCAGTGGAACTGCCTGCAATCTACTGCACATCTATGTTTGCATTCCATAAGAGGGCAATGATTGCATTGTCATCATTGATATATTTTGCTTCTTCTGTTCTTTTTATGTAATATGTGTTCTTAGGTGATTTACCTTTAACATTATGTCTAACTGAAGACATGAAGTTGTTCACTTCACCTGTTTCTGTAACTGGTCTAGGGAAACCAAAGCAGCATTTGGTGTAGTATTTCCCTTCGTTTTTGTATTTTCAACGACACTATTTGCCACATTTGTGTCTTTGAATTTTTACAATTTGTGCATGAAGATCACTATTTGTTGCTTCCGATGGTATTTCACAAGTGACATATTTTTCGATAAACTGTAAAACAGTGGCATCACTGTCTTGACCAAATTTAGGAGCATCTTTAATCCATAAAAGCATGTGGATTTGTGGTGCTCCTCTGGCTTGGTATTCTTTTCTCCAAAAGAAGTGTTGCATTTCTCCGAGGGGAGGAACAATTTTATTACAAATAAAGTGTAGCATAACAAAGAAACGATGATGGAAATATCTTGAACCATTAACAGGATCTAGAGAGCAAAGTTCTCCAGGTGCTAGTATATCTATGTTTGTTTTTTTTTTATATTTGTAGGAAATCATGTAAATCTTCCCATGCATATTCTGCACAACTTAATGTAACAAACCAAGTAGGTTTCTTATTATAAAACGTACATCTCTGTGACGTCGGAACCAGTACTCTTTCGTACCACGCATGTTTGCTAACAGATTTGTAATGCTTGATTATAAAACCTCATCTTTTTCTTGCACTTTTTGTATTAATTGCGTAGCTGACACATTTTGAAAGTGGGTTCCTGATTTCAATGAGTGTGCGACTCTGTAACATAGAGTTGCTAGTTCAAATAATAGGTGGAATATGAATTCCACATTTTGTCTAAATCTGGGATATTCAGAATACATTTGTAACAAGCAGTTTTTTGATGCTGTTATCTGAATAGGTCTATCATCGTATCTTCCTCATTTGCCAGTAGGAAAGAGCAGCGGAAAAGCACGTGCTTCTATACTTTTTTTCCCATATGCTGATTGGTGATCCTTTGGTTTGTTGCATTTGGTACATTTCTAGTGCATCATCTATGATGTCATTAGAGTGTAATGGGTGAATTGTATAATGGTCTAAAATATTGGATACTGTAGCAGGATCTAGAAGTTCAAATTGACCAGTTTCTGGTGACTCTTGAATTATTTCAGTTGTTTCCCTTAAGTTTTCTTCAATATTTATTTGTTTGTAGTATTCATTATTGTCTTTTAGATATTGCAAGGCTTGTCTAACTTTATGTGAATCTAAAAGTTGTTGCCAAATGTTTTTGTCTTTTGTTGGTACACCATTTACTAAGACAATTACAGATTGCCCTATTGGAAGTTCCACTCCCAGAGTGTGCACATTTTTTTTTTTAGATCTAATGGTAAATAAACTACTTTGCCACAAATGCCTTTCACCAATTCAGAGGGAGGTAATTTTGATGTTTTTGGTTTAAGGCGTTTTATTGCTTGAAATGGGTGCACTGTTTGACTTATGATGCTCTCATATACATTGAGTTGTTGCAGGGGTTTTTGGTAGTGGGAATACTTCCAAGTTATTTGTGATAGCACGTGAAGGAGTTTGGTTGTTGTCAAGTTTAGTAGTGCAGTAACTGCAAATTATTAAGGGGTCAGTTATTTCGTATTTGTTTTCTGCTGTAAGGTAGAGAGCTAATTCAGACCATTTGGAATATTCATTGTCTTCTATTTTGTATGTTACTTCTATAGTTTTTGTGTTACTTTTATAAAAAGTTCTGCGGTAACACACACACACATGGTTTGGTACTTCAGTGGATGTACTTTTAAATGTTAGTATTTCTTTTTTGTATGTGTGTAGTATTTATATTCGTTAAATTTATAGAGCACTTAGAAGGTTGCCATGTGTTGAATTGTTGCTAGTCTGTTGTAAAGCTATTGCATTTTGTTAATTGCTTTCACTTCCAAAATTTCTTTAATGGATATGGTGGATTTCTTCGAATAGGTCTTTGGCTGTACCATGTAAAAGATTGTTATTTAAATTGGCTAGTGATAAAGCAGGGCTTTTAACATAGTACAGTTTATAGACTAGATTTCTTATAGTTGAATGATATGTTGATATCATTTTGATATGATGGACGGTGCTTTTGCAAATAGGTCCTGAAATGTAGGCTAATGAATGTCTTTGTAGTCCTGTGTATTTGCACACTGGACAGGTATCCATATTTTGCAGCAGAGTCATTTTGATTTTGTCTTTGCCTTTCACATACTGATTGAGAAACTGGAATAAAGATTTGAAATAATTTTTGGGAATGTTACACATTGACGTGCATGGCCATTTGTATACTGGACATTCTGGTTCAGTCGAATGGAGATGTAATTCTGAGTTTTCTGGGGATATTTTTGTAAGCAGTATTTCTTGTTGCATTATGGTATTATTACATTTTTCATAACCTTGTCCACTTTTATGTATGGCAATTGTGTTTGTTTGGTTTTGTTTGTATGCTTCTTCATTAAAATATGGTTCTGTGCTCGTGGTGTGACTCCATTCACCTCAGATATTTAAGAAGTTATTTTTGTTGACATTCCGTTTATTGAGAAGTCTTTTTTGTGATTTAGTAGTTATTTTTGTTAGTGGTTTCATTCTGTTTAACACTAAAATAAATAACTTTCTTTTGAGAAGGACTGCACTGTCTATCAAAGCTTCTAAGATTAATCTTCTACGGTAGGTTTTAAGGGTTGTGCATGATTTGTCTCCTGTTTTTATAAGATTCTGAAGGACTCTGTGGCTTAACATTTTTGCTAAAATACTTTTTTTGCTATGGTTAGTAAATCAAGATTTATAGGAGCAGTTTTAGCAGTAGTGGTAGCTGAATTCTTGTTAATCATTTTCTGTTTTGTTTTACTTTTTGATAGAGCAGGCAAAGTTTCTGTACTGGAAGCTTGTTTTGTTTTGCTAAATGACTGTATTAGCTGTTTTGTTTGAACTTTTTGTACAAACTCTGCTAGAGATGGATGCTTATTTTGGACACTTTTATTTTCATTTGCTTTATTTCTGCGTTGCTTTCTATGGACTTGCTTTTTGGTAGGCATTCTTTGGGGTATATTGAAAAAAAAGTAGGTATGGGTTGGGCCGTGTTCTGCAATGTATGTGTGCTGTGTGCATGAGTATCTGAGTATGATGGTAAAGATGTATGTGGTGTGTGTGATTGTGCATTGGGCAGCTACAATTACTTGGGAAGGCTATTCTTCTATTTGTGTGTTACTATACTGTGGTTCAGATGACAATAGAAACTGAGCTAGTGGTGAGGAGAAGCACTAATAGTAAATCTAATGGTATAACATTAAAACCGTTCTTTGTTTTGTGATACTAACATTCTAGGGGTTGAGTTATTTTATTTGTGTTCCAAAAAACAGGGATTTGTGTGCCATTCTGCCTGCTAATCCCTGTTTAATAAATGGGGATTTGTGGGCAGAATGGTTCATAAATCTCTGTTTTTTTGGTGCGCAAATTACATGAATGAACTACACAGTGGGTTTGAGTAACAGTAAGAATATTAAGGTAGTATTGTACTTACTCTTTTTTTGTGGAATGAGCAGATTTCTTCGGATATGTTGTTTGTAATTCAGATGCTGCTGATTTTCTGGAGTGTGGTCTTTGCTGCAATTGTAAAAGAAAGAAGTTAGTAATTTTGTGTGTTTTTAGCACTGATGTTAATTTAGACGTTGACTTTTATGTTTATGTAGTAGTATTCTTGTTTGATATCTGAAAATAGTGTATGCATGCATTTCATTTGACTATGTGCAGCATTTATATTTTATTTAGAATATGTTAGTTCAACATGGTTTGCAAATGAGTACAATTTTAAGTGTATGAAATTCACTTGGTTTTTTAAAGCTGTGTTGTAGATAGCAGACAGGTTTGGAAGTGACAGTTGATTATAGTAGATGGGAAAAATTGCAATAAATTCATTGTATAGGTTATGCAGGTTTAGTGGCATTACTCTGTTTATATGCATTCATAAGAGTTGTACATGTACTGTGAATACAATGTGCATACCAGTAGTTTGTATCATGCATGTGTATCATGCATGTGGATATGCATGAGCTGTAAGTAGAAATCTTGGAGACTTGTAGAGTATGTTTTTTTAATAGGTGCTTTCCAACGATATGAGACTTGTACTCAGAGTGATCAACAATACATTTGAAGTGCGGAACTCTGATGATGTTAGATGTAGAGGTCTTGGATGTGATCGGTGGATGGTTGTGTGACTGCTTAGATGTATCCAATGAGGGAATGGCACTGACAGTGATGTGGAAAGGGTAGAAGGGCTGGCTAAGAGTTACGCACTCCGCGTACACCGCAGCTGTCCGTGGGCAAGGGGTTGCCACATCTGGGGTTTTCCAGCAAATCCAGCATGGAAAGGGGACTGTAGGGATCAGCCAATCAGATGTTGAGGTTGTGGATTTGTGTTGAAAGAGACTGTGTGTAGTGAAGATGGCAGAGGTGGAGAAAGTCAGGGTGTTGGTGCTTGGAGAGGTTTGTGCATGCTTCACAGCAGTATGCTCAATTCAGGCATGTGGCAAACAATTTCGATGTTAAAGGAGTGGAGGTGGTTTGGAGCACTGTGCCTGATTGTAATGTACAGGGAATTTTACAAGTTTGTGAAGATATGGGCAGGATGAACAGTCCGCATCTGGAAGTTTTGCACTATGGTGCTTTCCATTTGGGCTACATCAGTGCCCCTACTTTGTTGGCAGATTTGGAACACTTCGTTCAACAGTAATGAACATCCTTCCAAATGCCAAAGTATTTTTTTCTGGATTACTACCTAGGGCAATATGGGACAATGGTTCTGTTTTTTTCCTCAGCAAAACACTGGTAGGTGTGCAATCAACCGAGGCATGTGTGGTTTCATGCTTAGAGCTGGTATGTTTTTCTGTAATAATGAGAATATTGATTCCAGTAATGCTGTTTATTTTAAAGAAGATGGCATTTCCTTATCTTTTTTGGGAAATGCTATGATGTTTTGGAATATAAGGGTTGCTTTGGAGAAGGTCATGTGAAGATTTTAATAGTAAAGTAAGAAGAAAACCCCCCAAAAAAAACAAAATAACAGGTGTCTGTCAAGCATCTGCAAAAAAAACCCCAAAAACGGCTCTTTTCAGAGCCAACCTCAAAGGGGAAATGGGGCACAGTATTTAATTTTACATTCACCACGCTCAGGTTTTCGATATGTCTGCGGACATGGCGGTAGTCCGCGGACAGCACGTATCACATACAAGGCTTTTGGGGTGGAGAGCTATGCAAATGAGAATGAGCAGAGCTAGGGATTGGTCAGTAAAGTTTACTGGGTGTGTTGCGTAAGGAGAGAGTTTGTCAGAGCGTCTTTTTCCTGAGAGAAGAACATATAGCTATGGCTGTGTGTTTCCAAAAACAGATTATCTGGATTTTGGGAGAGTCATGGATACATTGGTTGGAGGTGCATGCAGAACACTGTGGAGTAGCTGCAGATCTTGGATTCCCTCATGTGGAAGTGCACTGGCATGGATTGCATGGAATGAAGTGGCTGGACTTGGTACATCTCTCTGCTACTTTGGAGACACAGCATCATCCAGACATAAGTATAATTCATTGTGGAGGGAACAGTTTAGGACATGTGTGTGGATTTTCTTTGCAATTTGCAATGGAAGAAGGACTTTGGAAGGTCATGGACATGTTTCCAAATTCTCAAGTATTTTTTTCTCATATTGCTCAGACATATGTGGCTGCGTTCTTCTTCATTTGGTCCACAAATGGAGAAAGCAAGGCGAAATGACAAGAAGGATATTTGTGCATTTTTAAGAGATGTTAGCATGTCCTCCTTTCACAATTAAAATATTATGTTTAGTAGCACATACATTTTTTGCAGAGATGGAGTCCATTTTACTTATGCTGGCAATTTTTCTGAGAAATGTACAAAATACATTGCAACCTTTTTTGGAATTACAGCCATCCATTTTGCAGTAGGTGTTGACCATTTGAAGTATTTCAAACACAAACAGACACCACCAAAAGGCTCTTTCCAGAGCCACCACTTCCTCCCAGAGAAAAGTACAATGGTTTTGATAGGGCAGCACCCCAAAATTTTAGATGTCCATGAACTGTCCGCGGTCTTCTAAAAAATGCACAGTGCCCATCTCTATTTATTTGTCACTTCTATTTTTTAACTGTGAAAGGCTGCTCTGAAAAGAGCCTTTTCTTGTTGGTTTTTGTTGTTTTATATTTTTTTTTGCTTTTTTACACACGACACATGGAAAGGAGGGGAAAGGAGGCTAAGGAAGGGACATCAACCACAGGGATAAGAAAGGGCAGGTGGAGAGTGGAAGATGTAGGGTGTGCCTCATTTAGGTAGTGGGCAGACCTTCTCATGCTCCGTGACCATAGCCTCGAAAGCACTCCAAAGACTCTCCCCCCTGCAGAGTACTGTGTCGCAGTACCTACACAATATTGTGACCCTGGAAAGGTATGGATCAACAGCATCATGGATGGCCTGTGAGGCAGCTGGAGGGATGCGCTGTCCCACAGGAGTGTCTCTTGTGGTGACAGGAGCGGAAACGGCGGATGTTGCAGAGGAACTGAACCTACTACGTTTATCACAAGGTACAACCTTGCGAACGGCCCCACCGTGGCTCGACCTTAGGTCTTGCTTCATGGATGTAGTACCAAAGCTGTACGAATCAGGCCTTCTAAGACAAAGCACCATTTTGCACTTGTTGCAGGTGACCTTGTTCGCATGTGCTTTTGGTACGTCACCATGAATGGTAAACAACCACCACACCCAAGACTCACGGCGAGTGCTGGTAGTAGGGACTTCCACTACCGCATCCTCCTCTACATCCTCATGCCTGTCCCCCTCTGCAGGCCCTTGGAGAGGTGTTGGTGTGGAGGGGGTGGGGGTGGTACTGAGGCACTAGTAGCACTAGCTGGAGCAGAAGCAAGCATAGATGCCATCACGTCTGATGGGAAGCAGCAAGAGCAGCAAAATCAGGAAGATTAGCAAAAGCTAATATAGACAATGCTCTGTCTGGTAGTCAGAAGCACAATGAGGATGAGCTCTGGGGTGTGGCCTTTTATAGAGGTGCAGGTGCGTGCTCCACGGACATCCGTGCCGTCCTCAGACAGGTCGAATAGCCCAAAAATTATGTAGAAAGCCAGAGTCATTGTCTGGAACATGTGCAATGGTGAATCTTTACTGTAAAACACTTTGGATTGTCTAAAAAAGTACTTTTTAAATGTTCTGGGACCCGGACAGTGTCCGCAAATCAGGACACATGCTCAGCATGGGTGAGGTCACATCATTTCGTTGCAAACACATCCACGAATGGGACGGGTGTCCGCAGGACACTAAATGCGTCAGAACGCTCCTGCGCATGTGCACAGGTGTTCTACGGACAGTGTTCATGTCCTCAAACTAATTAAAAGAGCGACACACGTGAGACGGGCAGTTACGGACAGGCGAGATGTTGATAGGACTTATGGGTGTGGTGCGCATGTGCGTAGATGTTCTACGGAGAGTACGGACAGGTATGGTATCCTTAGGACACCTCAATTATGGTTAATTGCGGATATTCCGGACACCGAGTGTGTTCTAAGAACAGTTCCATCTTGCTTGCGAACAGTGCGGACAGGTATATAGTGTCCTTAGGACACCTCCATTTTGGTTAATTACGGACATTCCAGACACCGAATGTGTTCTAAGAACAGTTTCAACTTGCCTGCGGATAGTACGGACAGGTATAGTGTCCTTAGGACACGTCCATTTTGGTTAATTGCAGACAACCCGAACACTGCGCATGTTCTTAGAACAGTTGAAACTTGCCTGCGGACATTACGGACAGGCATAGTGTCCTTAGGACACCTCCATTTTGGTTAATTTCAGATATTCCGGACACCGTGTGTGTTCTTAAAACAGTTCCATCTTGCTTGCAGTCAGTACAGGCGGGTGTAGTGTCCTTAGGACACCCTCATTTTGGTTAATTATGAACATTCCGGAAACCCGCGCTGTCCGCGGCCATCTTAACTGCTTTTTAAAAAAAATAAGACACAAAGGACTAAATTAAAACACATCTAATATTTTTTTAATTATATACAGATATAAAATTTATGAAAGAGAGGGGGAAGCAGAAACTGACACAAACACAGGGCAATTGGGGGTTTTGAGAGGATGGATGGGAAAAGCAAAGGGATGGAAGTCTCATTGTGATGTTTTTCTTGGTGGGGAAGGTTTGGGGATAGTTGACTGGGACTTGGAGAGGGTGAACAGGTACATGTGGGACAATGATATTTATTTTTTTATGTGGTCCTCCACAAAATATTTCAAAAGATTGAAATTTTCCATTAGCATGTCCATTTTTTCTTCCATGCAGTGAAGAGTATGTTCTAAGGTGTCTTTAGGTGGATTATTCTCAATGTTTGTATGGTCTGTGAAGAAAAATAAAAATGTTAAGTACACATAAAGTTATGATTATTAATTACACCAGCACCCCTATGACAGGCCACACTGATCATCATTGTGCTTCTGGCTATCTCACAGAGCATTATCTACTTTGCCTTGCAATCTTCCAGATTTTGCTGCCTTTGCTGAAACCTGATGGCATCCATGGCTGCTGTTCTTCCACCTGGTGCTACATCTGGATAAGCACCACCCCCACCCCCTCCACCACCACCACCTCCCCAAGTGCCTGAAGAGGGGAACAGGCGTGAGGATGTAGAGGAGGAGGAAGAGGATGAGGAAGTGGAAGTCCCTACTACCAGCACTCTCCATGAGTCTTGGGTGTGGCAGTTGTGGGAGGCCCAGTTCGTACAGCTTTGGTATGACATCTATGAAGCGACACCTAAGGTCGTTCCACGGTGGGGCCATTCGCAAGGTTGTACCTTGTGATCAACGTAATAGGTTGAGTTCATCTACTACATCCTCCGTTGCCGCTCCTCTCACCACAAGAGACACTCCTGTGGGAGAGCGCATCCCTGCAGCTGCCTCACAGGACATTCACAATGCTGATGACCCTTACCTTTTGAGGGTCACAGTTTTGTGTATGTACTGCGACGCAGTACTCTGCAGAAGGGAGAGACTTTGAATTGCTTTCGAGACTGCGGTCAGGGAGCACGAGAAGACCTGCTACCTACCTAAGTAAGGCCCACCCTACATCTTCCTCTCTCCACCTGCCCTTTCTTATCCCTGTGGTTGGTGTCCCCCGCTTACCCTCCTTTCCCCTCCTCTCCTAGTGTGTTGTGTGTAAAAGAAAACTAAAAATATAAAACAACAAAAATCCCCCCCAAAAAAAGGCTCTTTTCAGAGCCGCCTTTCAAAGTCTAAAAATAGAAGTGACAAATAAATGGAGCAGAGCCCTGTGCATTTTTAGAAGTCCGCGGACATCTTACATTTTGGGGTGCAGCCCTATCAAAACCATTGCACCTTTCTCTGGGAGGAAGTGGTGGCCCTGAAAAGAGCCTTTGGTGGTGTTTTTTTGTGTTTGAAAAACTTGAAATAGTCAACACCTACTGCAAAATGGATGACTGTCATTCCACAAAAGGTCGCAATGCATTTTGTACATTTCTCAGAAAAATCTGATTACCAGCATAAATAAGATTGACTCCATTTCTGCGAAAAATGTATGTGCTACGAAACGTAATATTTTCATTGTGGAAAGAGGACATGCCAACATCTCTTAGAAAGGCACAAACAGCCTTATTAACATTCCGCCTCAATTTCTCCATTTGTGGACCAAATGAAGAACAACGCAGCCACATTTGTCTCTGCTCAATACGAGAAAAAATTACTTGAGAATTTGGAAACATGTCCATGACCTTCCCAAGTCCGTCTTTCATCGCAAATTGGAAAGAAATTCCTGACACATGTCCTAAACTGTTCCCTCCACAATGAATTATAATTATGTCTGGATGAAGCTCTGTCTCCAAACTAGCACAGAGAGGTACCAAGTCCAACCACTTCATTCCATGCACTCCATGCCAGTGCACTTCCACATGAGGGAATCCAAGATCTGCAGCTACTCCACAGCTTTCTGCATGCACTTCCAACCAATGTATCCATGAGTCTCCCAAAATCCTGACAATCTGTTTTCTGAAACACAGAGCCATAGCTAACTGTTCTTCTCGCAGGAAAAATACTTTCTGACAAACTGTCTCCTTACACAACACACCCACTAAGCTTTACTGACCAATCTCTTGCTCTGCTCATTCTCATTTGCATGCCTCTCCACCCCAAAATCCCCGTATATAATACACAGTGTCTGCGGACAACCGCCATGTCCGCGGACATATCATAACTTGGACAGCCCTTATACCATTTCCACTTCACTTTCTGTGCCATTGCCTCATTGGATACAGCTAACCAGTCACACAACCATCCACCAATCACATCCAAGATCTGTACATCTAACTCCATCATCAGAGTTCAGCACTTCAAATGTACTGTTAATCACTCTGAGTACAAGTCTCTTATCATTGGAAAGCACCTTCTACAAAAACTACTCTTCAAGTCTCCAAAATGTCTACTCGCAGCTGCATGCATAGCCACATGAATGAATACAAACTACAGGTATGCATATTTTCTGCACAGTACATGTACAACATTTATAAATGCATATAAACATAGTAACTGCCACTTAACCTGTATAGCCTATAAAATGAACTTACTGTCATTTTTTTTCCATCTGCTATAACAACTGTCACTTCCAAACCTGTCTGCTATCTAATTTTTGTTTACACACACACATATCTAAAAAATTATAATATTAGGAGATGGAAGAAATAACAATATAATTGTGGAAAAACACTTAGTAGTGTATCATAGAATTACACACAGCTAGTAAAAGGTCATGCATTTTCACACACTCACACACATAGACATTATAATTGAAAAGCTCCCAGCTGCAATAACACCACTACCTGTAAATCACATCCTTCTGCTTTATTACCCACACCTTCACAAATGCACATATTCCATGCTTTTCTATACAGTTTCTGCCATTTACCTTATAAAAATTGCAAAATAAAACTATAATTATGTCTTCTTTCTCCTAACGTTCTATAACACAGCTTTAAAAAACCAAGTGAATTTCATACACTTAGGGGCTGATTGATGGAATTTGTGCACCAAAAAACAGGAATTTGTGCGCCATTCTGCCCGCAAATGTAGGATTTGCAGGCAGAATGGCACACAATTCCCCGTTTTTCGGCGCACAAATTCCATGAATCACCCCTTAATATTCTACTCATTTGCAAACCATGTTGAAGTAACATAATGGGCCTCATTACAACCCAGGCGTTAAGGGTTTAACGGCGCCGTCGGCGCCGTTAACCCTTAACGCCTGGTTACCATTTTAACGCCTGCTTTTAGCAGGCGTTAAAATGCAAGGCGCTAACCCGCCTTGGTGCTAATTATGGCACCGTAATTTACGGTGCCGTAATTAGCGCCTTCCCCACTCCCATTATGCCCTATGGGGCAAAAATGGGAATGGGGAAGGGTAAATGGGGAAAGGGTATTTACCGCCCCACTCACCTTGGAATGGGGCGGTAAATCCGCCATCCACCATGGTGTAAATGCAGTTTACACCATGGTGGTAAAGTTGGGAACTTACCGCCTGGGTTGTGATGAGGCCCAATGTAAATAAAATATAAAGGCTGCACATAGTCAAATGAAACTGCATGCATACACTATGTTCAGAAATCAAACAAGAATACTACTACAAAGACATACAAATTAACCTCTCAACTATCATCAGTGCTATAAACACACACAATTACTAACTTCTTTCTTTTACAATTGCAGTGAAGACCACTCTCCTGGAAAAGAGCAACATCTGAACTACAAACACCAACTCCAAAGAAACCTGCTCATTCCACAAAAAAAGACTCTCTGCCTAGTCTTTAAATCTCTCCACGATCTTGCTCCCCCTTATCTATTCTCTCTCCTCTCTTTCTACACTCCCTCGCAATCCCTTCGCTCTGCTGACCACTTTCTTCTCACTGTTCCTCTTTCCCCTTGTGTACCTTGCATTTCCGCTACCTTCCATCTCCTAGCCCCCCTGCACTGGAAATCCTTACCTCTCTCACTCTGCTTTATTTCTAACTTTTCCGCATTCCGCACTTTCCTCAAATCTTTCCTTCTCCATTCCAAACCATGAAACACCTCCCCCCTTCTTTCCCCCTCCCCCCTTGCCTTACCTCCTTAATCATCTCCCTCCCCTCCCCCACATTCTCACCCTTCACCCCATCTGTTTCCCTCCTGCTCCTCTTCCCCACCCCTTCCTCTATTTCTTACTTCTACTGCACCACTCTCTGTCTCCCCTTCAGTTTAATTGCTCTACTTACTGTTTTGTTGGTCTGATTCTCAATTGTAAATTGATTCTACTGTTACTGTTATAATGTTAATTGTTATATGTATCCTGTTGTTGTTAAAATGTGCAGCACTTTGGTGTAAAGCACTATATGAACTAAATAAATACAAATACAAATATTCTTACTGTTACTCAAACACACTGTGCGGGTGATTCATGTAATTTGTGCACCAAAAAATGAAGATTTGTGCACCATTCTGCCCACAAATCACCATTTATTAAACAGGGATTAGCACGCAGAATGGCACACAAATCCCTGTTTTTCGGAGCACAAATAACATAACTTAGCCCCTAGAATGTTAATATTACAAAATAAAGAATTGTTTTAATTTTATACCATTTGATTTACTATTTATTAGTGCTTATCCTCACCACTAGCTCACTTTTCTACTGTCATCTGAACCGCAGTATAGTAACACACAAATAGAAGAATAGCCTTCCCAACTGATTGTAGATGCCCAATGCACAATCACACACCACCAGATACATCTTTACCATCATACTCAGACGCTCATGCCTACAGCACACATACATTGCACAACAGCCCAACCCATACCTTCTTTTTTTTGTTTCAACAGTCCCCACAGAATGCCTACCAGAAAGCAAATCCATATAAACATTATAATCAGTTACAAATCAACAAGTATCTAACAATCTGCACGAATCCAACATTATCCAGAAACAAGTAAACACTGAAAACACAAAATAAATGTACCAAAAGAAAAAATGTTTTTTTTGATCCAACATGGATTTTCTTTTTCCCACAGACCCAATGATTTAACAACAAACACAGAAATTTAGCAAATTGCACAGTACACTGGTTTGTAATCTACTTAATATGAGGGTCGAAATGAATAAAACATGTCTATTATTCAGTGTTATAAGTCCTTAGAAACTACTGATACTAACATGATATTTTCTTTTATCACAGAAATTGACAAAGAATATATGTACTCCAGTTACCAAACCAAACAGTAAGTATATTATAATAAGTACAACTCATAAATACTGCTCCATAACACAACCATTGAAGCAAACATGTAACCATACAACACAATGCAAAATGTTTACTTCCATGGATATGTTATACTGCAGTGCTTCTTACCAAACTCTACAATCTTAATGGCATGATGTAGCCAAAACTTCACATACAAACTATACAAATCAAACAGTGCAGTGTACATTTGCAAATATTTCATACAAATTTGATTCTATGGGTGTGATCTATGGGTGTGATATGCTGCGGTGGTTGTGTCCATGGCCTAGAGTCTTGGGTGCATGGCCGAATCAAACTTTCTAACCTTGCAGCATGGGCATTTTTTATGTCCGCGGACACCTAAAGTGTTCTAAGAACAGTGTTATTTTACTAGCGTACAGTACAGACAGGAATAGTGTCCTTAGGACACCCCCGTTTGCCCAATTACGAACATCCCGGACAGCGTGGCTGTCCGCGGACATGACGAACACAACAGGGGTACCTGCCACCTAAATAAATACAGCACTTGACCCACCTCTTACTCCCCTACCCTCCCCAAATGCTCTTACACACCAACACACTTGCCAAAGTTGTATTTCTCCACCAGTTGTCACCGCGCTGCCCGTGGATGTCCACTGATCCAAGATGGCAGGTGTTTCCAAAAATCATCACACTCTTCACCACCCAATCAGTGAGCACGTTGCATGTCCGCTGACATGACGCAAGCCGATTAGCCAATCAGGAAAATGTCCACGGAGTGAACAGGGAAGTGTGTCCGCGGAGCGGACATAGATATCACTAATTTTTTGTGACCTACTTTTTTGTTGCTGCTTTTCGGGACCAAGCCGCTGCTCCTGCCGCAAATTTGGTGAAAATCCATCCAGCGGTTTGGGCTGTAGGCGTGAGCAAAGTTTTTTCCCCATTCAGTCTATGGGAAAAAAAAACGTTTTGGGTGCCCCCCTATAACTTTGCCCTCCCTCGACCATACCTCACCAAACCAAATTCAGAGTGGGCCGTATACTTTCAGGGAGAGCGAAGTTATATGGCGCCCAAAAAGTGCTCTTCCTATGGGATTAGCAACTTAACCATAACTACACAGCCACTACTGTGGCTGTGTATTATATTCAATGAAAAAACTTTGTTAAAGAGACGTTGTGGTTAAGTTGCACTAATAAAAACCTATGAAATTCAGTGTAAAAAACTTTGTTAAAGGGACGTTATGGCTCCAAGTAAAACCACAAAACCCCTGAAAATCAACAGTTATGGTAAACTAAGCAACCATAACTTGTGACACCACCGTGCACTGCTAAGACTAACACCCAGGACATCAAAGATGACATCACAAATGTCATTGATGACATCACTGATGACACAACATGTGCATTTTCTTGTCATGAAAAGTCTCTACAAGGGGGTCTTATTGTAATGTTGATAAAAAAGTGTCAATGATCATTGGAATAAATATCGGAGGTACCTAGTGCATTAAGCAAGACATTAATCCAAATAGCATTCTATTATGAAGTTCTTTCTAGTATACTAAGCTACTCATGTAGAAACATAGGCATTGCGTGGACCATACATAATGGAGGTGCAATATTAATAATCTTGCCAAGTTGAATAGTAAAATTATAAATGCCTTCTTATTTGAGTTTTTGCCCATTGTGACACATTTAATAAGTAGCTAATGAAACCCAGTTAGGACATAATTGCATTATTGCAAACAAAACACAAACAGACAACAACATATACAAATATGAGCATATACAGGGAAAATGAAGTAAACAAAAAAACAGCAGTATTACCAGACAATCTTCATAACCTAACTGATTATCTTCATGCACAGAAATGATTGCTCTGCTTCAAAGCTACTACTTCTATTTGTAGAAGTATCACATTATGTGACTTGACCCTAAGGAAAGTAGTGTGAGTACAATGTATACATTTGAAGTCTACACATATAGTACTTTTTGATTTTTTACTTCCTGACTGTTACTGACCTAGATATATCAGTAAAAGAAAAAAGAGTGATGTCATTTTTGATGTCCTGGGTGTTAGTCATAGCAGTGCATGGTGGTGGCGCAAGTTACGGTTGCTTAGTTTACCATAACTGGTGTTTTTCAGGAGTTTTTCGGTTTTACTTGGAAACATAACGTCCCTTTAACCAAGTTTTTTTTCATTAAATTTCATAGGTTTCTATCAGTGCAACTTAACCATAACGTCCCTTTGACAAAGTTTTCTCATTGAATTTCATAGGTTTTTATTAGTCCAACTTAACCATTAGGTCCCTTTAACACAGTTTTTTCAGTGAATTTCATGGGTTTTTACCAGTGCATGCTATTTCCCTACAGCTTACTAATATCATACTTAGCCAATAAGCAATATTTTTATCCAGTTTACAAACTTTCACCTTAAAACTCTGCCATTTCCCACTTGTAGCATCATTTTTAACATGCCTATACACTTTTTGCAACTTTTTGAAATAATTTAGCATCTGTAGATGTCCAGGAACCTCTAACTTCATTGCAGACCTTCTGGACAGTGACACATGATCATACGTTTGCACGCGTCATGGTGACATGTTTGCGAAGGCGTCTTCACTTCGTGATCGTATCCGTGCTTCGAAGACAGTTCGGAACTGCATTTTCTACTGATCTAGGCACTTTCAACTTGAAAATTTCCCTTGCACGCCCCCTACACCTTTTCGTACTCATTATCCATTACCAATCTAGTACACAGTTCATACTTTGAATAATTTTATCAAAACTGCTATTTATTTTAAAAATGGCATCAGTTATTTCCATCCCTCCTCCCCAAGAGCCACCACCACCACCAGCTGGAGGACATTCACAAGAAAAAAACGCAGTACTTTCAAAGACAATGATGAGGACCAAGAAGATGAGGTGGAGGAAGTGCCTACTTCTAGCACCAAGATCGAATCATGGGTGTGCTTATTCTTTGCTACTGTTGGGAGTGTACCAAAGGCTAAAACTACCAAAGTGAAATGCAATGAGTGCAATGTTGTACTCATTCGCAGACTACCTGGACAGTACTCCTACATGACCACTTCCATGCGCTGCCACACCAAATCCAATCACTGCAATGCTCTCAGAAAGGTTGTTCCTTTCTCAGCAAGCAGTAAGCTGTCTTCCTCCACCTCATCTTCCTCAACAAATACTGTAACCACACAGCCTGATGTCTGTGGGCATTATTGCATTATAAATAAATACATAAATAAGGAGGCTACAGACCATTATCATCCATTGCAGCCCCTGCAATGGGGGAAAAAGGACATTAGCACACCTGGTTCCCAAAGCGGGAACCCAGGGTGCTAAAACATAGATTCTACTTCCTATTGCGGGATGCCCTCAGTGTTTCGCTGTACGAAGGAAGGATTATTCTTCCTACAGCGGGACGCCCAACAGCAACCCACTGTAGCAAGGAAAATCCTTTTCCAAAACAGCCAACATGGAAAGAGAAGGCGGGGCTCCGGACACAGCCCCTCTTCCCTTGCCGTGGCAGCCTGCAAAACCCTATGAACATATTACCACAAGCACTTTTTCTCCCCTTTCAAACCTATCCTACCTTCGAATAACTTTACCACAAATCCAGTCCCATGTAGACAGCCACTTTATCACCATTGTTCGTCCCTAGCGGTCATGGCCAGTAGCCAGATTGTCCGTGTCATAACCTTTTGCAGTGACCCAGACAATCTGGCTACTGCCCACAGCCACAGGCTATACCTCAGTCACAAAAGGTATATAACTATTTTTTGTACCTACATTATTACACTTGTCAAAAAATAAAACATGGGCACATTTGCAAAACCATGCTTTAATGTCCTTGACAATGCTCCACACGAGTTTGCTCGAAATCCGCCCATGTTTTATTTTTTAAAAAGTGTCAAAATGTATGTGCATGCAATAGTCATATAACTTAGCCCCCACTTGACAAAATCCATTCAATCTTTACATAAACATTGAAGGTTGGGTCTATAATCTATCTCAAAACTTTTGTCCACATTCGTCAAATAGCAACAAAGTTATAAGCCATCTAAAAATGTTGAAACCCCCTCTAATTTTGCCCCCTCTTGAGAAAATCCCACCAAACTTTAGAAAACCAGTTATATCTAGATCCAAAATCGTTTTCCCAAATGTTGTGCAGATTCGTCAAATGACACCACATTTACAATATTTTGGGACCCCCGTCTAATTTTACCCCCTCTAGACAGAATCCTACACAACGTTGCAAAACTATTCAGGATTAGCTCTAGAATAAAATTGCAAAATAACATGCAGTTTCATTGAGTGGCGCAAAAGTTATAAGCCATCCAAAAACTGCTTTTCCGCAACCCTGCAATGCAGAAATAGGTACAGATTTTCTAAGACATCCAAAGTGTCCGCGAACTCCACAGGACTGCCCAGGACATCCAGAGTGTTCGCGGACTTTCGAAGGGGGGGAAACAACCCGTTGTTTGTCTTCTTATGGCCATATCCAATCCAATCCTCATCCCCCCCACATCCCCAGAGATTGTTTGTTGAGTTTGACAAGTGCAATGCTGTTTTTTGTATGTTTTCGCTACGCTGTCCGCGGACTCCAAAAAAGTCTGCGAATCTAAGATGGCGGGCGTTTCAGGAAAACTGACATATTTCACGTTTTCTCACATACCCAATCAGCGTCTGCATCCCAATGTCCGCGGACCACGCAAAAGTGAACACATTTTTCTGGCCAATCAGAGGCCAGTTTATGGACCGAACAGGGAATTGAGTCCGTGGACTGGACATAGATATAACATTTTTTTTGCCTTGCGTGTTGGTCGTGTAAATAAAACTACTGGACGGATTTACACCAAATTAACAAAATCACGCTTTCGGGACCAAGCTGCCGCTCCTGCCGCAAATTTGGCAACTTAACCATAACTACATGGCCGCTACCGCAGACCACGGTAGCAGCCATGTAGTTATGGTTCAGTTGCTAAACCCTTAGGAAGCGCACTTTTTGGGCGGCTTATAACTTCGCTCCCCCTCGACGAATCCTCACCTAACTTGGCAAAAAAATATATATATATGGCCCACTCTGAATGTTTTTGCAAAGTTTGGTAAGGTTTGGTCAAGGGGGAAATAGCAGGGGTCCCAAAATGTATTTTTTTCCCATAGACATAATGGGGAAATGTTTGCTCATGCCTACAGCCCAAACCACTGGATGGATTTTCACCAAATTTGCAGTGAGAGCAACGGCTTGGTCCTGAAAGCGTGCTTTTGTTAATTTGGTGTAAATCCGCCCAGTAGTTTTTTTTTTTTTAAATGACCAACACGTAAGGCAAAAAATATGTGTGATATCTGTGTCCGCTACACGGACACACTTCTCTGTTCGCACAGCAGATAAAACACTGATGGGCTAATAGACTTGCGTCAACTCCGTGGACACACAACGTGTTCGCTGATTGGTTGGCATGAAGCGTGAGGTGCATCAGATATTTTGGAATCGCCCGCCATCTTGGATTCACAGAAATCGGCCAGTGTCCACAGACATCGCAGTAAAATCTTATTAAAAAACACAACATTGCACTTGTCAAACTTATCAAATAATCTCTGGAGAGGTGAGGGGTGATGAGGATGGCTGCAAGAAGCAAAAAGAAACTGGTGTTGTTTTAGCCGCGAAAGCCTACAAACAGTTCCCATTTTCGCGAACAGTCCTGTGAAGTTCGGGGACACTTCAGATGTTTGGGGGCAGTTTTTGGATGGCTTATAACTTTGGCGCTACTTAATGAAAATGTATGAAATTCTGCAATTATATTCCTGACCTGATCTCAAATGAGTTTGAAAAGTTTGGTGGGATTCTGTCAAGAGGGGGCAAAACTAGAGGGGGTCCTAAAATGATGTAAAGGCTTATAAATGAGGTGCCAATTGACGAATCTACACTTAATTTGGCAAACTGATAAAACATATACATATACATTTTTTTGTGGAGTGCGGTGGGATTTTGTGAAGAGGGGGGCAAAATTAGACGGGGGGTCCCAAAATAATGTAAAGGCTTATAAATTAGGTGCCATCTGTTGGATCTACACTTAATTTGGCAAACTGATAATAGATCTAGATATAAATGTTTTTGTGAAGTTTGGTAGGATTTTGTCAAGAGGGAGCAGAATTAGGGGGGTCCCAAAATATTGTAAATGCATATAAATGTGGTGCCATTTCACAGATCTACACAAAGGTTTGCAAAACAATTATAGATCTAGATGTAAATGTTTTCGTAAAAGTCTGAATGGCTTTTGTCAAGTGGGGGCTAGGTTATATGACGATTGTATGCGCATACATTTGACACTTTTGAAAAAATAAAACATGGGTGGATTTCCAGCAAACTTGTGTAAGGAGCATTGGCAAGGACCTGAAAGCATGGTTTTGCAAATGTGCCTGTGTTTTATTTTTTGACAAGTGTCATAATGTAAGTACACAAAATAGTGATATATCTTTGGTGACTGAGGTGTAACCTGTGGCCATGGGCAGTGGTCAGATTGTCCAGCTCATGGAATAAGGTCATGATCCAGACAATATGGCTACTGCCTATGACCACGAGGGACAGCACATGGGGTTAAAGTGGCCATGTCCACCTGGGACTGGCTTTGTGGTAAAGAAAAATGTGCTTGTGGTAACAAGGTCATAGGGTTCTCTTTTTGCCTTCTACAGGCTTCCATGGAAAGCGAAGAGGGGCCCTTTATGGGAACCTGCCTTCCCTTTCCATGGTGGTCATCTTGGAAACAGGCTTCCATGGAAAGCGAAGAGGGGTCCTGTATGGAACCCCACCTTCCCTTTCCATGGTGGCCATCTTGGAAAAGGATTTTCCTTCTGAACGTGCGGAGTCCCCAAAAATGCACTTAATTCGCTCAATTAAAATAGGACACACCCCTGAAGGGAATGAGACCATGACCAAGTGCGTGTGAAATCAGAAATCTTTTATCTAAAATAGGGTAAGCAAAATCTACTCTACTCACGCCGAGAGCGCTCTGCAGAAAACATGTTACACATCATTTTTATGCAGCTTTTGCATCATCCAGTAGAGGGGAGGCCTAGGGGGCACATGAAGGGTTGGAATTGGTCACTAGGGACGGGCACCTATGGGTGCTACAGGGTCGTCATGCTGTGATTGGTGCGGATTCATGTGGTGCTGTGATGATGCTGGTCAAGTCAATCGGTCAGCTGGGCTCATCAGTTTGGCATGCAGTGTCAGGCAACTTTCATGTTGTTACATATTTATAAATGCTTGACATTTGCCCTTGTGGCCACACATTCCCATTCATCCAATACTGCACTCTATCTTGTCCAGCGGATTCTAAGACTTGTGAATCTTAACACCAAAGAAAAGACATTTCTCAAATTTTGGTTAACTAACATGGGCATAGTTCGTAGTCCATTTTTTTAAGCTCAGTGTTAGATCTATTAATGGGCAGATTAACAGTGTGTTAGTATAATACAAGATATACCGTTTACGGGGCCAAGGCTTAGAGATTACTGTGTGGTCAGGAATGTACATTTAAGGGCTATATTACACATTGAAAGAATGGGTCACAAAAAGGCACATACCACAATGGTCATAAGTCTTGCTGTGGAGGTTAGAGGCAAGTTGTATAAAAATCATTATTAAGTATCTCCTTATCTGTTCTGGCATCATGAGGGGTGGGGGGAAGAGTTGAAAGACCTTCAAGGTTCAGTCCTGTGTTGCATGAGGGGACGGGGTCTTCTGAGACATTCTTTGCATAAAGGCTCTTTGTACACCATTATTACAGTGCGATTATGATTGTCTAAAACGTGTTATCATCTTTACATGGCTAGGTGCCCTCATCGTTGTAAAAACTCACAATGATAACTCGTGTGTGCATATGTTATTTTCCATACTATATTTAACATTCCATTACTGCATTCTTTTCATGCAAGCCTTAACACATATTATCATAGTGGGGTCACACTGGTTATGGCATATGACTGCTAAGTTGCTTTTACATAATGCTGTGCATATATTTACATTGTACTCAAACTGAGGTAGCTTTGTGCTGGCATGTGCAATAACGTGTTATGTTGTACATTGTGTTATTACTGTCTATTTCTATTAAGCCCCATACTACACTTTAATATACTTCACACTTATATAAATGGGATCTACCGCCAATTCTCTGATTATACATATTTCGTGCAACATGCTGGTATGCTGTGAATTATTACAATCCTTCCAATACTTAGCATGAAATTAAAATGGTTCATGAACAACCCATTCTAATTGAGTGAAGAAAGGCACTTCTACTTTCTCATATTGAAACGCAAATAAACAGTACATACTCGAGGGTCATTCTTAGTTGTTCAAACATGTTCAAAGGATATGGGAGTGGTATTCTTTATGGCCTGGGTCTGCATGGTTGGGGCATGTTTATAGAGATGAATGACTCTTTGCTGCCAGGCCTTGAGCTGGGCCACAACTGGTTCAGTTAGGTAAAACGGAAGACAGAAGATACAGTGCAAAGTTTGTTTCATTTGCACAGCCAGTCTCCCACGAGAACTGGGCAGCTGCAGAGATGACAGAGGGGAGGAGGTGGGGGGAGTAGCTTGCTCGCTGTGCGTGTCTCAAGGGGAGAGCAGCAGGCCTGCGTTCTGGTTTCATGGCTGGCCTGCCACTATGAGAAAACAAAATGGAGTTGGTGTGCACACAAAATGGAGTGCTAATGGGTTTTAATCCAGGCTGGCTTCAAAGGCTAAAGTTGACTGGTGGCACTCTTGCACAGGGCCTGTGGTCGGGGCCCTGTGCCCAAAGCAGCTGTGGAAGAATACCACCAGGAAGTGTGAATTGACTCAAAATTGATAGGGGTGTTCTGGGACCCCTACCTCCCACTCATTCCCCCCTTTCGTTACATAAGTAACGAATACTGCACTTCCCCCAATATCTTAGGTTCTTCTTCCTCAGCCACTGCTTCATCCCATGCAGGAGTTATCTTTATTGGCATCCATGCTCTACACACTGCCCTGAGGCTTCCCCCCGTTCTAGCGTACTAATCCAGGGTGCAAGTCAGGTAAATACAACCTACACCTCCCTCCAAATCTACCCACACTTCCTTATACCATTGCAATTCCCTTGGTTCCTTTATGGTCGTATGATACAAATTATCTAGTATGCACCCTGTATTGTATATGGCGGTCATTCTATGTTTTGGCTCTGATGCCTCTCCTGTTTGCACTTCTGCTTCGTGTTTTATTTGCGCCACTCCATTTGCATGCCCATTGTCACCATCATTAACACACCATTGGGTACTGCATCGGCGCAGCACCTGAGACCTAATTGGCACACACAGAAAATGAGGAGCAGAAAAACGATGACTGGTATTAGTAATTTAACTGTCATTCCAAGCCATGAAGGTACTGTCGAACCAGGTGCTGGGCTGTGCTACACCTTCCCCACTTTGCGCTCCCCCTTTGTCCTTCATACATTCTCCAAAGTTGTGCACCGCAGCTATGACATGGGAAAGGGAGCCGTTGTCTGCGTCTGCAGAATGCACAAATGTGCAACATGCGCTCCCGATTTTTCGGCAAACACCTCCATCCATTGCTGTTAACAGGTCTAGCACATACCTGTTCTGCATGGTCATTAGTCGTAGAGCTCTGAGTTCCACTTTGATGATGTTGAACCCTTCTTCTGTGTCATTGGCCAGTTTGATCAGCTCCCATCTGGTAATCTGAAGCCGTTTTGTATTTGCTCTCGCCTGGATGCTGGGAACAAGAGACGCAAAGAATGTCTCGACAGTGCTGAACAACCAAATCGATCGGGAATCTGTTAAAAAAATTCTGAAGATTTGGTGGAGATATAGTTCGATGACCTTTTCTTCCTCTGCACAGTACTATGCAGGCTTTCCTCTGCTAGGACATACACGGCATCTTCTTCAGTCAGCGTCTCCTTGGATATGACTTTCTGGGATTACCATCAGGGCAGAATGCAGCAAATTCAGCGAGCACGTGCCCCTCCATGATTGTGGGAGTTGCAAGTATGCCAGGTTGCCGCAAACCCAGTATGCATCCATCGTTGCAGCTGTCCCTTTCTTCATGTTGGGTATTGTCACGACTCGCTCCCTTCGCTCCCGTTCCCACCATTTGGGGGCATGATTTGGGGTTTATTCCCTACTGGACTTTTCCTCCGAACTTTATGCTACAGTGCTGTGATGATTTGGGAGCGCTAAATCCCTATTTTCCCAGCTACTTCCCTTCCGGATCCATTCCAGGTTTTTGGCAGCCAGCATGCTTCTTTAACCAAATGACTATGCTTCCCAGAATGCCTGGCCCACTGCTCCACCTCCACCCTTGCAACACAAGGTTGGGTGGAGAATAGGTAACAGCTGCGGCAGCAGGTGCAGCAATCAGCACACCCGAGGCGTGTGCTCGTTAAGCAGCTTTAAAAGCCTCAGTCTTACTTCAGTCCAGCGCTGGTCATCGTTTGCAGTGTTCCTGTTTTTGACTAGTCCCTGGTTCCTGGTTCTTTGCCTTTGTACCTACTTCCTTGTTCCTGTTTTCTTGTTTCCTCCGCCCTGGATTTCGGATTCATGCGCTAATTGATTTCTGCTCCCTTGATTTCCCTTTTTGTCTTCCTCTGTTTGCAGGCAGCAATTCTCAGTGCTTTCCCCTTTTAGATGCAGCCCAGTTTGTCTGTGTTCTATATTTCTTTGACTCTGTCCTTTGCTGCTGTTACCCATTTGCCTTAGCCTTCCTCTTAGTTTAGTTTCCTGTCTTTTCCTTGGAGGGGTAGGGAGAAGTTTGCATAGGTTATTTCGTTTTTCCCTGCTCCTGATCCTTACTTTCTAGAGGATCCATTCCATGTTTTCCACTGCACTTCTGCATTTGTTTTCCCTTTGATTATTAGGTGTGGTGTGCAGTAGTAGCTAGCTCCTGTGTGAATGCTTATGTTTTCCTCACTATTTTGTAAACACTATTCCCACTTAGGTATTTAGTTTTCCTTCCATTGCTGTTCTAGCCTTTCGGGGTCCCAGTTTCTTCAACAGGATTCGTGGGCTAGCTGACATTCAAGAGGTTTATCTCGTCCTCGTGAGTACAGTTCTTAAGTTCCCTTATGTAATACCATCAAGAGTGTTAGTACACAGATCCTGTCATTGCTTGCCCTCCACGTGGGTTTAGCGCTATCAGTACCTGTAACAGCAATTGGGGGTAAGGCGCTTGCCGACTTTCCTCGCGGTCAGGTGCTTACCCCACATCCCTTTTCATATATTGGTTTTGATGTCACACTCTATTTGCACTCCTGGGTTCTAGCATACCTGAGTCGTAGTTCCTGGGTGCACATTTCCCTTGCCATATTCGCTGCCTTTGTACTCGCCTGACTAATCTTGACAGGTATTATGAGAGTTTTGCTGCAGTTCTTGTTTTCTCCCATGTTCTTTTTCCCTTCTCCATGGAAACACAGTTCATATGGAATGTCTTTTTGTAACTTGAAGGGCTTCTCGCGGTCTGAAATCCACGTAGTTTTGCTACGTGTTCAGTCCATACAGGAGCGCATTTTCTTCCGACAGTCTTCGCCATGCTTCTGCTTTGCATAGTATCTCTTCATTCTGCCACTTATTGTCTTAATGTAATGTTTCTTTTATTACCAAAAAAGGCTCCTTTACGCAGATCACCCCTTGCGGTCTGGAGTAGCATGTGCATTCGTTCTGCAGTAATTCAAACAAAACAGTGTGTGCTGAAAACATGCTTTTGATTCTGCATAGCGTGAGATGAAGGAGGCACTATTCCTCTGCAAATTGAATTTCTTGTGGCAACAATACCTTAGGAGCACCTGAGGCAAGGGATATAAGTGAGCACATGTAACAACTTTCATGTGTTGTTTCTTTGGCTGTGTTGCTCATTTCAGCGTACCATTTCTTTGTTTGATGTGGGTGTTGAGGATCATCTACTGTGTCAAGACCAAAGTTATAATGCTCCTCCCATTTTTCTTGTTGTGTTCCCCTCTTCCTTCTTCTGTGACCGCCCCGCTTATTCTCTTGGGGCATCTTGTCATTCTCTTTTTCCTCACATTTTGTGTGCCATCTAAGATAGTGGTTGGCCATGTGTTTGTTATGACTATCCTCCTTTCTGGTATCTACACTATCCAGTGGTGAGACTTGTGCAACTGACATTGTGGTTGTATATGGGTGCTTCTGCACCCACGTGAGTTTGGAGGGTGTTCGGTCAATCATTGAATAAACATTAAAATTGGAATCATTGAAGTGGTGGAGGTCTGAGGTGGTAGGTGTAATTTCATCATTAATGCTTTTATTGCTATGTGATTCATTCGTGTGGCTTCTGTGTGCCCAAATTAACCTAAAGCCATCCCATATCAGACGGCTTCCTTGTTTGATTGATTTTATCTGACCATCCCCCTCATTCATGTCAATTGAAATTAAGGCGATAGACCAGTACAGCACCAGGGCGAACAATGTTGAAAAGAATATCACTACACATACAAACAACACACATTCACACGAATAACTAGGATAAGCATTTGTTTGTTTTCTAATTCTATATACTCTATTGTTGGTTGTTGCTGGGGCCTCTTCCATAGCCCTTGTAGATCCTAATGAACAAAATATAAGCGTTTGTTAAGCATATACATTCATATTTTCACCTTGTTTATTTACAGCTTATGTTTTCCATATTTCTACTGTCCTACGTGTTACACTTATACTTTAATACATTTTGTTTCGCGTTCCTCCCTCCCTTCTCATCATGTCTTTCACCAGGAGGAAGAGGAGTTGGTGAAGGCGGCATTATGCGTGTGGGGCTTGAGAAAGAGGAAGGAAAACAGAAAAGAAAACAAAGACAGAAGAGAAAATAGGAACTGAGACCAGGACATGTCAATATATCACTAATATTTATACACATCGCTATCTTTTTCATAGTTAATACTCAATAGTTAACCTCTATACACTTTTTATATTTACATTTCTTTCTCAGAGAATTTCTTTGAATTCACACATTTCCTTCTTTCCATGGTTGAGTGTTTATGTAATTCTATTCTCATTAATTAACGACGTCTGTGTATTATTTTCATTCACACTCTCTTCCTCATCTACACAATCTGTGCTCCTGTGAGCTTTTCGGACGTCTGTTAGGTGTACCCAATACCGAAGGCCCTGCACTTTCACTGCAGTGGACGTACAGTATATTAATTTATAGGGGCCATGGAACATAGGCCCATTCCATCGGAGCACAAAACTACTTACATATACCATGCCACCCATCATCAGCTGGCAGTTTGGGCTATCTGTGGCTGGTGTGGTTGTATCTGTGGCCATGTTTTGTGTGAAAGAGGGTGTGATTTGTTTTGCTATGGCTCATGCTGCTCTCATGAGGTATCTCAGATACTCATGAAATTTTTCTCCCAATATGTAGCACTGTGTGCATCTGATTGTCTACGCAAAGGGGACTGAGCTATGTGCAGTCTCCTACCTGTCACAATCTCATGGGGGGACAGGTGGTGGTCCTTACTGGGCTGATTTCTCATTTCGAACAGGGACAAAGGCAGGCAGTAGAGCCAATTCTTTTTTAGTGTATGGCACAGTTTTGAAAATCTGCTTTTGAGTAGTACATTCATTTTTTCCACAACCCATTCGATTGTGGGTGATAAATCGTGCAAGGCTTCTGAGTTATACCTAACATCGCTGTTATGTGTTTGAACATGTCATTTGCAAAATGCGTCCCATTGTCGGACCGAATTACATCACAAATGCCCAAGCGGGGGAAAACTTCCCTCACAAAAAATCTGGCAGCACATTGTGTATCTGGGTGAGCACAGGGTCCTGCCTCCACCCACCGTGAAATGGGGCAAACAGCACAATCAAATATCGGGACCCATTGCACCTCTCCCTCATGTCTGCATAGTCTATATGAAGTTCCACAAATGGCCTTTCTGGTTTTGGTAGTGTCCCTCTCAATGTTGGTAATGTCTGTAAGAGCCCTCCCCGCCTTAGATGTGTAAAAAGACTATATGAGACACACCCCTGACAGGGAATAAGGCTAAGAGAACAGGTTGCGAGAGTTCAAAAAATGTTTAATAGAATTACCATCCAAACAACTCTGCTGCCCGAGAGCGCTCTGGCAAATGTTTCAATTACATCACAATATAAAGAGAAAAATCGTCATAGATGATGCAATTAACATAGGGTACTACGTCGGCGCAGGATTGGACAGTCATTATAGCTCTATATAGTTGTAGAGGCACTGTTTCATCCGGATTTGTTGCTCCTTTGGCAGGAGGGTGGACATCACATGGTTCAGCTGTCAGTGTCCAGGAAGGGGTGAAGGTCAGGTTGCTGTGAAGCGGGGTGTCCAATAACTAAGCTAACATAATACATGTTTGTCAAGCATGCACTAAATAATGATCATTGCAATTCTTTTGAACAAATAATTCTAAACCTATGAACTTCATTCATGTATTTACATCATTAATACCTGCGGCTTACATGGAGCATCAGGTTAAGGGTTTTGACCATCATGATAACATTGATTGAAGCCAGGGTCTGGACTTGTAAAGAATCTAAGGCATGTTGGCATTTTTTAGTGGTGAGAGACAATATACTGCACAGAGGTCTAATGTTAGTTGGGGGCCTGCTTAGGTGGGCACCATGGCAAGGTTGCATATCTGGTACAACAAGAGAATACCTTGGAGGGACACAGGGTTACACTGGCAGTAATTTTCCAATAGTGAGGGTGAGGGGCATGGATAGATTTGTGGAGATGGTTGAGCTATAGCACTTGGCTCAGGCCGGTTCACACGCGGTGCAGTGATCTCCGAGGAAGAGTGAGATGTTACATTTGTTCTTTGTTGCAATTACTTCTGGCTTCAGCATGAGAATAGGGCTGCAGAGTTTTCCAGACACAGTGAGGGAAAAGGTGGCGGCCATGTGCGTTGTGTGCACAGTGCTGCAAAAGGGAGAGAAGCCTTTTCGTATTATTGCACTGAGGCCTAGTTACCAAGATAGAGTCAAGGGGGCACAAAATGGATGCCCTGTGTCCTGTGCAACGGTCCCATCTACACAAATGCCAGCTGATGCTGTAATCACATAAGGGTAATGGGGGCACTCCCCACCATTGGAGGCACATGGTCCAAGTTTGTACTAAGGAAAGGCGGGACGGGGAGCTACTGGCCCCTCACTCCCACACATTTCCCACTTTCATTACATCTAAAGTAACACACTATTAGTTATTTTGTTCTCTCTCCGATAATACTCAGCTTCAGCTATTGCTTCATCCCAGGCTGGTGTGCCTTTTAAGGGCATCCACGCCCTACATATGCTCTTCAGGCTGTGACCTTTCCTTGCATACTCATCTGGGGTACATGTCATATATATCCCTGCATCCCCATCCAGGTCCACCCACACTTCATTGTACCATTGCAGCTCTCTTGGTTCTTTTATGGTGGTGTGATATAGGTTATCCACCCTGTCCCCATTTTGGTGGTACACTGTTGTCATGCAATATTTTGGTGGGTTCCCCAGTTTGCATTTGTTCATCTAACATAGTTGTGACAGTATTGGCCCATCGTTAACATCATCATAGTTGAACTAGGCATAGATTTTGTACAACATCGGATACCTAATTGGCACACACAGAAAAATAGCATGAAGACGATGATAGGAACAAAAATGTTCATCATGGTGTTGAACCAGGATGGTATACAGCTGAACATGTTGTCAAACCAAGTGCTTGGTTCTACTCCCCCTTCTTTCGACATCCTTTCTCCCAGGCTGTGTACTGCTGAGATCACATGGGAAAGTGTTCCATTATCTGCATCTTCAGATGGCACGAATATGCAACATGCGCTCCCGATTTTTTGGCAAACACCCCCGTCCATCGCCGTGAGGAGATCGAAGACGTACCGGTTCTGCATTGTCATTAGGCGCAAAGCACGGAGTTCCACTTTTATGACATTGAACCCCTCTTCGGTGTCTTTGGTGAGTAGGATCAGCTCCCAGCGGACTATCTGTAACCATTTGGCGTTAGTTCTGGCCTGGAGTCCTGGCGTTAGGAGCGAAGCAAAGTATGTCTCTGCGGAGTTGAAGAGTTTATACTTCAGCGGGATCTCAGCAAGAAGAGCGTATGATTCAGAGGAGACATAATTGGATGATCTCCTTTTGCGAGAGAGTTGGTCTTTTAAGTCATTTTCTGACAACAGTTCATATGCTGGAGGCTCTGTTACCACTGGTTTGGATGTTGCTGATACATCAGCCCATTTCCTTGCTGCCGATATGCTTGCCGATTGTCCTGCTGCTGATATGCCAGCCAATTCTCCTGCTGCCAATTAGCCAGCCGATTCTCCTTTTCCACCTTGGATGTGGCTTTCTGCGATTACCATCGGAGCCGAATGTAGGGTGGCTAGGGCACAAGTGCCCTTCCAGGAAGCCGGGAGATACAGGTATGCTTCTTTGGCACAGATCCAATACATGTCCATGAGGGCCGCTGTGCCTTTCTTCATGTCTGGAATTATTATTGTCTTATTGCATTGCTTGTTGGAACCCCTGGGCACTTTTCCTTCTCTGTGAACGCATAGTTCATGTGGTATTTCTTTTTGCGTCCTTATTGGCTTTTCTATTGCAGTGACCCACGTTAGTTTGGCAATGTGCTGGGACCAGATGGGAGCACACATTTCTTTTACCCATTGAAAGTTCAGTTCCGTGAGTCTTTTGAGTGCTTCACACTTTGCACTTGATTGTTTCGTCATGCCATTTGTTTTCTGCAAATCCTTTTCCTTTTATGACGAAGAATGGTTTCTTGACACAAATTACTCCTTGGCGTCTGCTTGTGCGTGTTCTCTCATTCTGTAGCATCTCTATTGTAACTGTGTGTGCCTGGAAGGTGCTCCGAATCCTACACAATACAAGATGAATTAAACACTTGGCGTCTGACAAGGGCACTTCTTGTTTCACCAGTATTTCGGGCGTCCCTGATGCGTGTGGCATGAGTGAGCAGACAAAACAGCTATCATTTGTGGCTTATTTTGCTGTGGCACACACGTCTGAGTACCATTTATTTGACTGGTCGAGGTGGCGGGGGTCCTCTATTTCGTATAATCCCAGGCCATGGTAGATGTCATATCTTTTCCCACCCGCCCCCTTTTTCCTCTCCTTTTTTCCCCTTTGAGATAACTTCTAACCTTTCGATAGTGTATTGGAAACACACCAGCCCATGCAGTGTCATTAACATTATTCATTGTGTGTTCAGCTAGTGGTTCTGGTGATTCATGAGTAGCAGCAATGTAAAGTGAGGTAGGGTTTCTGGTTGTCTGTGCATTAACATTCATTTGATTGAGTTCATTCGGCCAAAAATAGTCACCATCATATTCGTTGGTTTCATTCTCATTATACAAGTTTTTAGCAACAAGTGGAAGGAGAGGGACTGTTACTGTTTCATTAAAGTGCATCGTATTGTAGGTTGTATTAGCATCGTAATCATCATCAGAATAGATTTCCTTCCACATGGTTTTTACCCCTGTCCATATTAGTACCGACCCTTCTCGTATTAGCTGGGCCCTGCTCCCCCCATTATTTATATAATGGTCAACACATAAGATGGTGTAGTACCAGGCCATGAAGAATAACATTACAGACAACAGGACAGCAGAATACTTCAAAGCACACTCAACATTACTGTACTTATTGGCTCTATTGGCAATCCTATCACTAACTATCATTAAGCCATTGTCTGTGAGCGTGCTCCTTTCGGCAATTGTGTCACCTGGAGGGGCAATATAAAATGGTTAAGTGACGAGTATACATCAATTATTTACATTGCATAGTTCATTACTGTTTGTGATATTCTTCTTATAATCTTCTTACGTGCTGCTATAAATCTTTCAATATAACACATTTCTACTCATTGCACATTTGACTTATACTGAGCTACTGGCATCATTTCTTTATGTACACAATTTATTTTACCTTTTATTCAATTTGATGGAGAATGCAAGACATGAAAGAAAGAAAGAAAGAAAGAAAGAAAGAAAGAAAGAAAGAAAGAAAGAAAGAAAGAAAGAAAGAAAGAAAGAAAGAAAGAAAGAAAGAAAGAAAGAAAGGTTCATGCAAGCGCATTCATATTTATTGTTTGTTTTTATGCTTTTTGCAATTACTTTTCCACTTAATTGACTATTTCAGTGTTGCTTATTTGCACACACTGAGGGAGCGCACTGTCGCATGCCTTTCTCACGTCTGAGAGATGCACCCAATATTTCAGTCCCTTGATTTTCACTGTGGTGGGTGTGCAATAAACAACCTCATAAGGTCCATGAAATCTCGACGAGTTCCACCGCCAAACAAAACTCCTTACATATACATTGTCACCTGGCATTAATGGGCCACCTGAATTGTCTGCGGCCGGCATTGCAGTGTCTGTCGCAGCATTTTCAGTAAAGGGTGGTGCAATTTGTCAAGCTATGCTACGTACTGCATGCGTCAACTGGGTAAGGTATTCTTTATATTCTTCCCCCAGCACTGTGGCAGCCCGGTGCGCATCTGATGCTTTTCTTATTGGGGAGAGCGGCGTATGAATTCGCCTGCCCATCAAAATTTCATGGGGGCTCAAATGGTGGTCTTTGCTTGGCTGCGTTCTGAGTTGGAACAGTTCTAGGGGCAGGCAATGCACTCAGTTTTTCTTGAGTGTGTTGCACAACTTTGACAATTTACTTTTGAGCAGGCCATTGATCTTTTCCACCATTCTGTTAGCCATTGGAAGAGGTCATTCACAAAATGTGTGCCGTTGTCTGATCTTATTACATTGCAGATTCCCCACCTTGAGAACACCTCCCGCACCAAAAACTTTGCCGCACACTTCGCGTCTGGGTGGGGACATGGTCCTGCTTCTACCCACCTTGAGAAGGGGCATACCACTACAATCAAATACCTTGCCCCATTACATCTCCCCCCCATGACCGCATAATCAATGTGGAGCTCTCTGAAGTGGCCCCACAGTACGCGGTAGAGTGCCTTGCAATGTTCTTAGGGTCATCCCTGAACTGTATGTTTGTCTATGTTTGGCATGTGCTGCATTCTATGGTGAATTTGGATAGATGTTCCTGCAGGTTGGGAACAAACCAGTGCTCTTGTTTGTCTACTGTGATATTTTGTTTCGCTACATGGGCCAGGAAATGCAGCTGCTGGAATACTACTTCCAATAATTCCACTGGCATTACTACCTTCCCAGTCACTTCCTGTCTCCAGATTAGATCTGTCGATGATTGCTTGCACCCTCCTTTGATGCATAAATCTTGTTCTTCTATTGGTGCCCTCCTCTGCAATTCTATTATTTGCGTTATTGGTGTGTTGCTATATCCTTCTTCTAATGGTTGTGTGGTGGGTGTTTTGTCAATGCATTCAATTGTTGGGGGCACATTGAAATACGAGGCGTCTTTCGCTGCTGCTTCTGCTGCCGCGATTCCCAATGAGATTGCATTTGTGTTGTTAGTATGGGCTTGGCATTTCACCACCGCCACTACTGATGGTTCTGCTAGTGCTTCTGTTACTTCATTTAGCAATGTAGCATGTTGAACTGGCGACCCATCTGCCCTTCGAAACCCTCTCTGTCGCCATTGTGATAATCCTGAATGTACTGTTGTTGTGCCGAATCCGAATAGATGGTTACTGCACATCCTTTTGCTGTGTGCAGCACTTGAATTAATGCCACTAGTTACACCGCTTGTGCGGAGTAATGAGAAGGGAGGCATTTTTGGACAATCGTTTCATAATTGTCTTCTTCCATTCTTACCACTGCCATCCCCACATGTTTTTCCCCTGTTTCAGTATCCATGGATGCTGACCCATCTATGAAGTATATTTCCCCTTCCTGTAATGCATTCTCACTTGCTTTGGGGATATCATCTTCCTCTCCCTCGTATGTGGCACAGTCTTGCTCCTGCATGTCTTCTACAGTGCATGGTTCTGTAATGAACGTGGCTTGGTTTACTGTTTTGCATCTGACCACGTGCACATTTGGCTGGATATTATTATTTCATACGCTGTTGCCCTCTGTGTTGTCAATGTTGATTTGGATCTTTCTAAAATGGCAAAGAGTGAATGCTCTGCGTATAACGTCACTGAACAACCCATTACAATAATGTCACTTTTTTCAATGGCGAAGGCTGCTGCAGCGAGAGCTTGTTCGCATGCGAAGTGGCCTTGCATTACCGCGTCCAGCGTTTTGCTGTAGTAGGCCAATGGCTTGTGGCCTAGTGACGTTTTCTGTGTCAATACTGCTGTCATCAGTGTGCCGTTGCAGTGTGAAAATAGGTAAAATTCCCTGTCATAATCTGGGTTTGCGAGAACTGGTGCGTTTGCGATCAGGTCTTGTAACTTGAAGTACTGCGTCATCATTTCATTAGTCCATTATATTGGGGCATTATTCTTTTATGACTCTTTTTGTGCTTCTAGCAATGGGCGCGTGTATGCTGCGTAATCAAGTATCCAGGTGCAGTAGTAATTAGAGATACCGAAAAACTTTTGCATGTCTTTTACTGTTTTCGGTATTACCATGTGGCGTATAGCAGCTGACTGTCAGGAAGTATTCTTTTGCCATCTTTGGATATTAGTTGCCCTAGGTACAGAACCTCGGCTAGGCAGTATTGCAATTTTCCTTTATCCACCTTATATCCTTTTGTAGCTAGCAAATTTAACAGTGTTACAGAGTCTTCTCTACACTGTTCTTTGCTTTTGCTGCAGATGAGCAAATCATCTACATACTGTATTATCGTGCTCTCTACATCAATATTTCCAAGGTCTTCATGTAAGATCCTATTGAAAATGCTGGTGCTTTCACAATATCCCTGCGGTAATCTGCAGTGTTCGTACCTGTTCCCCCCCAGCGTGAATGCCTTGAGGTACTGGGAGCTTGGGTCGAGTGATATTGAAAAGAAAGCATTTTTCAGGTCTACCACCATAAAACTCATGGCCTCTATGGTTATGCTCCACAGTATTGATGCCGGATTAGGCACTAATGGAAACTCTTTCTGAATGACGTCATTGAGTGGGCAGAGGTCTTGTATCATTCTCCAGGCCCTTCCTTTTTCTTTTTTGATCGGAAAAATTGCCGTATTACATGGGGAGTTGGATGGAACTATTATTCCCTGTTTTATAGAGCACTTATTGTTTCTCTGATCCCTTCCTCTGCTTCTTTTGATAGTGGGTGCTGCTTAACCCTTGGGGGTATGGCACCTGGCTTCAATTTTGTCGTAATGGGTGTTAATTCATACAATAATCCTACATCATGGGGGCATGTTGTCCAAATCTCAGGCAGTACTCTTTCCATGTCTTCCTCAAATATTGTGGGCAGCATATTAACACTAGCCATGAGTGGGTTGTGTATCTCCCTGTATTGAATCATGATGTCACCTGGTAGACTTATTTCCATTATTATTTCTCCATCACTTTCATTGTCAGTGAAAAGCTCTTCATCAGTTAAATCGTGCAACGTTATGTTTGGGTCTATGCATAGTACTGTTCTCCATTTGCATCCATGTGTGTCCAGTCCTATCACTGTGATACGTTTGCTTGAGACCTGAACCCCCTCTAGATCAGTAGACAAAATGGTTCCTGGCACAACATCTGGGTTTACAATTGGACGAAAGATAAAATCTGAGGGACCCTCCATTCCTTCCTCGTTATTTCTGGCACCACTCGGGCCAACACTCTGATGACGTAAATGAACATGTCCATGTCAATGGGCACCCCTCTTACTGCAACTTCGTTTGTCATAGTACTGATCATTAACATTGCTCATACGGGGCACACTCCCAGGGTTGAACACACTATTACCCGCTCAGTAAAAGAGACAGTCATATTCAACTTACTCAACAAGTCTCTTCCCAGCAAAATGATTGGCGCATATTCGTGATACAGTAAGGGTGCGCGCACTGTTTTCCCCCCACTGTTATTTCAAGATCTTTTGTTGTGCAAGGAACTTTTAAAATAGCCCCAGAGAACCCCTGCATTTCCAAATTTCTTCCAGAGAGCGGAAACCGCCCTTCCATGAGACATGATTTTTCCGCTCCTGAGTCTACCATAAAGATAAACTGCTTGTTTTCTATCTCTGCTCCCACTAGTGGTTCCTCTTCTGCACATAGGGTAGTGGATAGGACTAGACACGCAAGTGCTCTCTGTGGGCTGTCCTAATCTGCATAAGTCTCAGTTCCTGGCACTGAGAAAATATTATCTCCTACTACTGCTGTGCCGTGAAAAGGTGCCGGTGCACCATTAGCTGATGTCACAAAAATGTTATTGTTCGCGTTCCCTACTGTATTTTGTCTGGCCATAGGCTGTTGTGCTCCCCTCTGTTGTGGCTGCTGTTACAGGGGTGGCTGTCTTTGTTGCATTTGGGGCTCATAATAATATTGATCATTTTGCCCACCCCCTCCCATACGTAACCCGCATTGCTGCTCATTTCCCATGGGGGCTGCCCTTGAAAGTAACCCACGGGTCACATTCTGCAATCTCTTGAATAGTGCCCCATCTTCCACAATTCAACCATGACCCTTGTGGTCCTCCTCTCATCCTAGGCCCACCAAACCCTCTGTTTCCCATTCCTCAGAATCCCCCTTGTGGCCCCCTGTACCCACCTCATCCTCTTGTTGGTCTCCCTTGTCATTGGGGCCCTCCGTATTGTTCTTCTCCGTCCTACTGTTCTTGTCCTCCTGCAGCCCATGTTGCGGCCATTCTGACTGGTGAATTCCCTGCTCCGTCATCCCCTTCACTGCTTCTATTAGTTGATGTGGTTGCGTTCAGCGCTGAGACCTTCACTAACTTATTTTGTACTAATTTTGCTTTGTCTGCCAACCTTTTCTGCGCTCTTTTTCTCTTTCTTTGATCCTCCTACAGTGGTGTACAATTATGCTTGGAATCTCTGGCCAGCCCTTGGCTTCTCTCCCAGCTATTTTATCCAAGGCCTTCTGTACCTCCTTCGGAAGCCCCTTTTTAATTATGAAATAAAACAGGGCAGTGGATTGATCCCACGCAGTACCCGTTTCACTTCTCCACAGGTCTTGCACCTGGAGGATGAATTGCATAGGCTCCTCCTCCTCTCCCATCGTGCACTGCATCACTAAGTGTAAATCTGGAATGTCTGGGAACGTTCACCGTAACGTATCCATACTTGCTCTTTAACGTTATTGAATGGCGATCCATCATGGTGGTTGCAACTCATGGTCACTCCCGGGAACCCCGCACCCACACTGCGTCTGCCTGACCACCAACATCGGACACCAACAAACTTTTCACATCCCGGATTGCTAATGGGACTCCTGCTGTGTTTTTTTCAAGTGCATGTATCCATTTCCCCACCCCATCCGAGAGTGGGGGGAGGAACTTCAACAAATTGTTCTTGTCCATTTGGGCCCACAGGATGTAGTGTTGCCTTCTTGCACATTTGTGTTTTAAAGTCATTTGCAGTTTATGTTTTCTTCCTGTCTTACTTACTGTTCCCTTTTTCATCTTACCAGCATGTTTCCCACTCACTGTCTTAAACTGCCCTGCCATCTTGGTGGCGCCCTTTCATCAAGGTCATGGAAATGAAATGGCAGTGGGGACCCCACCGCCGCTACCCTTTCTTCATATTCATCGAGTTCGCTCCACACCTCTTGTACTTCTTCTTCTTGCTCCCTTTCTTCTTCTTTTCTTTCCCCACGCTGGCTATCTGGGGTTGTCGTTTGTATTATTCTCACGGGCTTACCATTTAAATGGAACAGAAACTCTCCCGATTGCCACTCCTGCTCTTGCCCTTTTGGTATTGGTGCCGATTGTGAGGGCACCGATTGTGATAGTACTGGCGTCGCTGGCACTGATTCTCCTGCGACACTTGGTGGGGGTGTGAGGTTTGCCGCTGCTAATGGTAGCACTTATCCCACCCCTGATAGCATCTGGCCCCTGTCGCATAATGCTCTTAATCATGTTATTTCTATCTGCGCGTGTGCGAGCTGTCTGTCTAAGTCCCCAGTTAGACGTGCTAGATTCCCTGGTGGGAAGCTAGTGGGGCGTAGAGCCCCCCTCTGTCATACGAGGGTGGGACAGTGCCTGTTGCCTCTGCTGGGGTGGTCGGGTTAGGGCACGTGGGCACATACTGGGGCTCGCTGCATCCTACTGCAGGTCTTGTCATCAACAGGTATATTTTAGAAGTATCACTCTCAGTTGTGGTTGTCGTACATTCTCCTCCTGCTGTCCCACCTACCTCTTCTGGCACCTTCTCTTTCTCGGCCGCTTTACCTGTACTTACCTCACCTGCAGAGGTTATTTCCTCAAACATCTGCCACAAATCTCACACTTCCCTCCTGTTCTGTAGCTGTTTTCCCTTATATCTCACCAGCAAATGTGTGGATACCAGATCCAGCACTCTTTTATCAAAAGAACCTCCCTTTGGCCATATGGGTGTTATGCTATCTCCCTTCATCTCTGTGATCCACTGGACATGATACTTCTGTATCTTCTCACTATACAATGGGAGATGTTGGCAGATGTGCGCTAATGGTGTTATTCCCCCCATGGTAATACAATTTCCTGCGTGCAGACACACAGGCACCTGGTTGACACTCTTCTCACCTCAATGTCTTATGCAGCCTTCTTATTACCTTTTCGTACCAACACTTTTTTCAAGAACCTTTGCCCTTTTCACTACTTACTGAGACTGTAAATTTGTTCAATTATGGACATTCGTCATTTACCATTACTTAAAACATTTTCGTATACCTTGTATTTTCAATTTTCTTAATCAACCTTAGTTATCCTGTTTTGACTTATATGCACATAAACAGTTATTAACAGATCAACTTGTAATGCCTTGACATACGTGAATGCATGAAACATAAAACATATAACATGTAACATGTACTACCTGTGCGCTTTTACTCCCCTTTTCCAATAGCTTTAGTTTGTTACTGCCTGTTCTAGTTTCCTCATGCACTCCCCACCTCTTACTTCCCCTCATTACCTTACCAAGAATTGTTTTAAAAGGAAACAGAATATTCTAAATTACTACTCCAAGTCTACTACTATATATACGAGACTCCTACTATTTTCTCTTAATCTTCATTTATTTATCTGCACTGGACGAGACAATGATACGCGGCGCCGCCTTCTACCTCATTCGGGCTAGGCTTCCTCACTCTTCTCCTACTTCTTTATCTCCACAAAACCTAATGGCCATATAAAGGACACATCAGAAAAGCCTCAGTATCATTCACATTAACCTTAACTACCTTTTTTACCCACTGTCACCTGTTCCCCTTCTTCCTTAACCCTTCCCTTACCTCTTAGGAACTTTCGCAACCGGTGTTCACGTGTTCAGTCGGGTGGTCCGAGAGTCTCCGTTCACGTTCTATCCACAATCTGGTCCGCACCCAAACCAAGCCGTGGCCCGCCTCGAAAAGCAGCTTTTACAGTTGGGTATTCGTTAACCGGGAACCCTTGGCCCCTTCTCATTGTGCGCACAGGCTGGTCTGCCGTGGAGGCGATGGTTTTGCTGGGGGGCGTCCCGGATCTCGGCACGGCACGGGCCTTGAGGCACCTGTCCCAAATCACGTTGCCGGGGTCACCAAATGTAAGAGTCCTCCCTGTCTTAGACAAATAAAAAGAATAAATGAGACACACCCCTGATGGGGAATAAGGCTAAGAGAACAGGTTGCAAGAGTTCAAAAATCCTTTTATAGAATTGCCATCCAAAGAACTCTGCTGCCCGAGAGCACTCTGGCAACTGTTTCAATTAGATCACAATATAAAGAGAAAAATCATCATAGATGACACAATTAAAATAGGGTACTCAGTCGGCGCAGGATTGGACAGTCATTATAGCACTATATAGTTGTAGAGGCACTGTTTCATCCGGATTTGTTGCTCCTTTGGTGGGAGGGTGGACATCACGTGGTTCAGCTGTCAGTGTCCAGGAAGGGGTGAAGGTCAGGTTGCTGTGAGGTGGGGTGTCCACTAACTAAGCTAACATAATACATCTTTGTGAAGCATGCACTAAACAATGATCATTGCAATTCTTTTGAACAAATCATTGTAAACCTATAAACTTCATTCATGTATTTACATCATTGATAACTGCGGCTTATATGGAGCATCAGGTTAAGGGTTTTGACCATCATGATAACATTGATTGAAGCGAGGGTCTGGACTTATAAAGAATCTAAGGGATGTTGGCATTTGTTAGTGGTGAGAGACAATATACTGCACAGAGGTCTAATGTTAGTTGGGGCCTGCTTAGGTGGGCACCCTGGCGAGGTCACATATCTGGTACATCAAGAGAATACCTTGGAGGGACACAGGGTTAAACTGGCAGTAATTTTCCAATAGCGAGGGTAAGGGGGCATGGACAGATTTGTGGAGATGGATGAGCTACAGCGCTTGGCTCAGGCCGGTTCACACGCGGGGCAGTGATCTCAGAGGAAGAGTAAGATGTTACATTTGTTCTTTGTTGCAATTACCTCTGGCTTCAGCATGAGAATAGGGCTGCAGAGTTTTCCAGACACAGTGAGAGAAAAGGTGGCGGCCATGTGCGCTGTGTGTGCGGAACTGCATAAGGAGAGAAGCCTTTTCGTATTATCACAGTAAGGCCTAGTTACCAAGATGGAGACAAGGGGGCACAAAATGGATGCCCTGTGTCCTGCTCAACGGTCCCATATACGCAAATGCCAGCCGATGCTGGCATCACATAAGAGTAACAGGGGCACTCCCCACCATTGCAGACACATGGTCCAAGTTTGTACTAAGGAAAGGCAGGAAGGGGGGCCTACTGGCCCCTCACTCCCACACATGTCATAATAGAGTTATATGTTTGGCACGTGATGCACGCTATTAGCCTCATAATGTGCTCTTGTAACCCTGGGGCAAACCAATCCTCAAGTATGTCTGCGATAATGTGTTGTTTTGCATTGTGGGTGGGAAAGTGCAGTTGTTGGAACGCTATCTCCAGTAATTTTACAGGCATTGCCACCTTTCCAGTATTGTTTGTCTCCATAAAATGTCAGTGGCTTGCTACACCCTCTTTTTACCCACATCCCTTTTTCCTCAACTGTTGCATCTTGCTGAAGTTCAATAATCTGTGAAATTGGCAATGAATTGAAACCATTTGGGTGCTCTTCCTCAACTACCTTTTGTAGTATGTACTCACCTGTTGGGCTGTTTTGTAAATAAGATGCTTCCCTAGCGGCGGAGTCTACTGCCGCGTTTCCCAATGAGATGACGTCATCACCTCGTGTATGAGCCTGGTATTTCCAATAGCCACTACTGTAGGTTCTTTCAGTGCATCAATCATTTCTCCTAGCAAATTTGCATGTTGGACTGGGGACCCATCTGCTCTTTGAAATCCCCTCCTTCCCCATCTTGCTAATCCTCCATGTACAGTTGTCATGTAGGCAGAGTCTGTGTAGATTGTTACTGCACACCCTTTTGCTGTATGTAATGGTTCTATGAGCGCTACTAGTTCTGCTGCTTGGGCTGAGAAGTGAGGTGGTAATCTTTTTTGCACTATCACTTCGAATTCCCCGTCCTCCACTCGGACCACTGCTGCCCCTATGTGTCTCTCTCCTGTCTCCGAATCTATTAACGCTGAACCATCTACGAAATATATTTCTCCCTCTGAGTGCATTTTCATGGGCTGTGGGGGTTTCACCATCCTCTCCCCTGTATGTAGCACAATCATGTTGTTCCATGTCCTCTACTGTGCATGCTTCTGTAATATATGTGGCCGGGTTTACACTCTTGCACCGCACGATGTGAATGTTTGCACTGGATATAATTAGTTTGTATGCTGTTGCTCTCTGTGTGGTAAGCGTGTTTTTTGATCTTTTCAATATTGCAAATAGGGAGTGTTCTACATACAATGTGACGGAGCATCCCATCACAATTGTAGAGCTCTTCTCAATGGCAAATGCGGCGGCTGCGAGAGCCTGTTCGCAAGCAAAGTGTCCTTGCATCACTGCATCTAGTGTGCCACTGTAGAATGCCAGAGGTTTATGTCCTAGCGATGTCCTCTGTGTCAATACTGCAGTCATAAGTGTTCCGTTACAGTGCGAGAACAGGTAGAACTCGCGATCATAATCCGGTGTCGCTAAAACTGGAGCTGTTGATATCAATTCTTTGAGTGTTTCAAAAGCTGTGTGCATTTCTGGTGTCCATTGTAGCCGAGAATGTTCTCATTGCGCTTCCTTAAGTGCCTGCAATAGCGGCCTTGTATATGCTTCATAATCTAGTATCAAGGCTAGGCAGTAATTACACATACCGAGAAACTTCTGCATTGCCTTTACTGTAGTAGGTTCCTTTACTGCTTTTATAGCTACTGCTCTGTCAGGTATTATTCTTTTGCCATCTTTTGATATTAACTTGCCCAAGTATAAGACCTCTGTTAGACAATACTGCAATTTCTGTTTGTCTACCTTATACCATTTTTATGTCAACAGGGTCAGCAGGATGATAGAGTCTTCCCTGCACTCTCTCTCATCTTTACCGCATACCAACAAATCGTATACATACTGAATTATGGTACTAGTTGTGTGTATGTTTCCAAGGTCCTCATGAAAAATTCTCTTAAAAATACTGGGTCTCTCACAATATCCTTGGGGTAGTCTGCAGTGTTCATATCTCTTCCCTCCCAACGTGAATGCTGTTAGGTACCAAGAGTCTGGGTCCAGCAGAATTGAAAAGAATGCATTTTTCAATTCCACCACAGTGAAGTGTGTAGCCTGTGTTGGGATGCTACATAGTATTGAGGCCGGATTTGGGACAAGAGGGAACTCTTTCTGTACTACGTCATTAAGAGGGCATATGTCCTGTATCATCCTCCACGCCCCTCCCTTAGCTTTCTTGATCTGGTAAATGCAAGTGTTGCAGGGCGAATTGGATGGCTCTATTTTTCCCTGTATCATTAGTGCATATATTGTTTCCTTTATTCCCTCTTCTGCCTCCCTAGATAGGGGGTATTCACCCTGGGTAAAATGGCCCCGGTTTGAGTTTTATCTTTACCGGTGTTACTTCGTGTAGTAGCCCTACATCGTGTGGGTCAGTGGTCTACAACTGTTGCAGTGCTCGGGACATGTCTTCCTCGAAATATGCTGGCGGGGCTTTAACAACCGCTACGAGTGGTAGTGGCACTTCCCTTTTTTGAATCATTATATCACAGGGGATTGCTATTTCCATCACTATTTCTCCATCCTCATCTGAGTCAGTGAAAATCTCCTCATCTTTTAAATCACGCAGGGCCATGTTGGCGCTGATGCATAGTACTGTTCTCCACTGGCATCCCTGCATATCCATAGCCATTACTGCTATGCTCTTTGGTGACACCTGCAATGCATGTATGTCTAGAGACACTATTGATCCTAGCCCTATTTCTGGGTCTGTGATCGGGCGGAAAATAAACTCTGAGGTCACTCTCCATTCCTATCTTCTTAACTCTGGCACTACTTTTGCTAATATTCTCAGCCCTTGTACGAACATGTCAGGATCCACTGGTATGTCGCGTGTTTGTGGGACGTTTTCTTGAGAGTGTATCACTAACATGGCAGGAACGCCACATATTTCTGCTGTAGAGGACACTATACCTTTCTCCGTAAAAGATATAGTCATGTTGAGTTTACTGAGAAGGTCCCTTCCCAAAAATTAATGGATGAATATTCGTAATACAGTGAGGGTGCAAGTACCGTTTTACCACTCACTGTTACCTCTAATTCTTCAGTGTACGGAACCTCGACCACTGCCCCAGAGAACCCCTGCATTTCCAAAGTCCAATTAGAAAGCAGAAATCTGCCTTCTTTTAGACACGGTTTTTCCACTTCCGAATCCACCATAAAAATAAACTGTTTGTTTCCTATCGCTGCCCCTACCATTGGTTCCTCTGCTGCGTTAAGGGTACTCGACAGTACTGGACAAGCAATTGCTCTCTGTGGGCTGTCCTATGCTGAGTATTTGGTAGTTCATCTGTGTAGAAAACGTTACCGGAAACCACCGCTGCCCCCTTGAAATGTGTAGGAGCTCCGTTTGTCGTAGTAGCATACGCGTTTCACATCTTCGTCATCTCCCATGGTACATTGCATCACTGACTGTAAGTCTGGTGTGTCTGGAAATGTTTCTCGGAGTGCATCCGCACTGCTTGCACTGTGTTAAATGAGGCCCCGTCGTGCCAATCACAAGCCAATGTTATTCCTGGGAAGCCTGCCTTCGCCCAAACCCCGTTTGCCTGATCTCCAACTACAGATACCAGCAAGCTTTTAACATCCCCCACTGCTAAGGGTCAAGCTGCTGTGTGTTTTTCAAACACATATATCCATTTACTAGCACCTCCAGATAATGGTGGCAACTGTTTCAAAAGGTTAGCCTTATCCATTTGAGCCTAGGGTATGTAATTTGGCCTTCCCACCCACCTGTGGATGAGTGGTAGTTGTAGGTTTCTCCCCCCTTTCACCTTTTTCCCTTTTTTCCCTAGCACTGCCATGCACCCTGTTCTACTCCTTAGTCTCCCCCTCCATTCTGCCATGGGGGACAACCCTTCTCCTAAAGATGTCCCACCTGTAGCTGTCCCCAACCCTCTTTCCTTCTCTTCCTGCTCCTCTAAGTCACACCAGTATTCTTCCTCCCGATCAGATGTCATCTCTCCCTCTTCTGCCTCGCGTTTGCTACCAGCTGTAGTTATTTCGATTATTCTTGTGGGGGTATCATTTATTCAAAATAGTATCTCTCCCTTTTTCCACCCATCTTCCGCCGCCGCTTCACTAGGTTGGGGCGTCGTACCCCGCTCTGCCCTGGGGGTAGGTGGCCCCCCTTGCTCACACATGCCTCTTAGACGGGACAACTCTGTTCAGGCCAATGTCAATTGCGTATCCGGGTCTTATGTGAATTTCTCACTATCTAGTGTGGTGGTACTCACCTGGCCGGTTATTCCTTGACTGTCATAAGGTGGGGGTGCTGTAGCAGTTGGCTTAGGTGCAGATGGTGAAGGGGACTGTGCTACATATATGGGATCACTATATCCCTCCGCAGGCACTGGCTTAGTCAGTAGGGGGTATATATGTGTTGTTTCCGATCTGTTCTCCTATTGCTCTATGGGCCCTTCACTGCCATCTGTTGGCAGGGGAGATGTGACATGCTCTCCACCATTACCTGGTGGGACTTCTTCGAAAAGTCTCCACAAGTCTAATATTTCTGTTAGATTCTGCAGTTGTTTCCCTTTGTATTTAATAAACAGACATGTGGCAACCATGTCTAACACAGCCTTATCAAAGGACTCTCCCTGGGGCCACACTTAGGGTCAATTCTGAGACCCACTGGTCATGATACTTAATAATCTTCTCTGCTTACCCTGGCAATGTTTTACAGATATGGGCCAGAAGTGTTTCTGTGCCCATTTTATCGGATTCTAGGTATTTACTCAAGACAACAAAAATCTTTGTTAACCTTACACTTCCTTTATAACCTGCTCACTATATTTTAGAACACTTCTTAAAATTGTTTGTTCACACTCTGTTACTCATAAACCATGTCAATATACACATTTCCTGCAACACAATTTTAAGACCTTTTCATTAATATTCACCAACAGGGAACACTGCTTTTACATAAAACAACACATTAGAACATAGCACATGCATCAAATAACACAGACAACATGAAAAACGACATAAACTCTATCTCCCCTTCATACCCGAATTCTCTTTATATTCCCTTAATTCTCCAACACCTTTAAAGAATTCTCTCCCTACACCCTTTCTGTACTCAAGCGAGAATGGAGGAGAAGAAAAGTAAAAGTAGGAAAAAAGGTTTCTAAATACTACTCTGAGTCCTCTGAGACCCCTAAGTTTTCAACTTATTTCTCCATATACATCCTGTACTAGTCAAGAGTACTATGCAGCGCTGCCTTCTACTCCCCAACGGAGATAGGATCCCCTTATCCTCTTTGCACCTTATTTTCCCGTCACTGTCCTAATGGGCATATGTGATAGAAAAAGAATAGAGTGGAATATAGAACAGACCCAAAACTTCTCCCATAGGGCTTATGAATTCCCTTTTTCTCTGACCCTTATTGATTCCCTATTTCCCAAAACCTCCTAATGTGACTCCCACCCAGCTTTTGAGATCACCCGCACTTGATACTCACATGTCCGTCTTGATCCGAGACCCTCCGGACCCGAATGATCAGGGCGCCGCCCCACACTCAAAAACCACATCCAGCTGCGGCGAGTGGTACAGTGGGTTTTGTAAAGGGGGATCCTGTACCCTCTCACCCTACTGCGTGCACACATCTAGGTGTACCGGTTGCCGTTGGCAGGTAGCTCTTGAGGGGGCGTGCTCCGGGTCATGACGGGGACGTCTCGTGCCAAAAGGAACAAAAATAGCACTATCGCGTCAGGGTCATCAATGAAAGTGAGAAGTCCCCAAAAATGCACTTAATTCTCTCAATTAGAGCCAAATAGGACACACCCCCGAAGGGAATGAGACAAGGCGTGTGAAATCAGAAATCTTTTATCTAAAATAGGGTAAGCAAAATCTACTCTGCTCACGCCGAGAGTGCTTTGCAGAAAACATCTTACACATCATTTCTATACAGCTTTTGCATCATCCAGTAGAGGGGAGGCCTAGGGGGTAGATGAAGGGTTGGGATTGGTCACTAGGGACGGGCACATATGGGTGCTATAGGGTCGGCGTGCTGTGATTGGTGTGGATTCACATGGTGCTGTGATGATGCTGTTCAGGTCAATCGATTAGCTGGGCTCATCAGTTTGGCATGTGGTGTCAGGCAACTTTCATTATGTTACATATTGATAAACGCTTGACATTTGCCCTTGTGGCCACACATACCCATTCATCCAATACTGCACTCTATCTTGTCCGGCGGATTCTAAGACTTGTAAATCTTAACACCAAAGAAAAGACATTTCTCAAATGTAGGTTAACTAGCATGGGCATAGGTGCATTTCTTAAGCTCAGTGTTAGATCTATTAATGGGAAGCTTAATAGTGTGTTAGTATAATACAAGATATACCGTTTACGGGGCCAAGGCTTTGAGATTACTGTGTGGTCAGGAATGTCCATCTGGTACCCAACAAAGAGGGCACTAAATGTAAGGGCTATATTACACATTGAAAGGATGGGTCACAAAAAGGCACATAACACAATGGTCATAAATCTTGCTGTGGAGGTTAGAGGCAAGTTGTTTAAACATCATTATTAAGTATCTCCTTATCTGTTCTGGCATCATGAGGGGTGGTGGGAGGAGTTGAAACACTTTCAAGGTGCAGTCCTTCGTTGCATGAGGGGACGGGGTCTCCTGAGACGTTCTTTGCATAAAGGCTTTTTTTACATCATTATTACAGTGCGATGATGATTGTCTAAAACGTGTTATCATATTTACATGGCTAGGTGACCTCATCGTGATAAAAACTCACAATGATAACTCATGTGTGCATATGTTATTTTCCATACTATATTTAACAGTCCATTACTAGATTCTTTTCATGCAGGCCTTAACACATATTATCATAGTGGGGTCACACTGGTTATGGCATATGCCTGCTAGGTTGCTTTTACATAATGCTGTGCATATATTTACACTGTACTCAGACTGAGGTAGCTTTCTGCGGGCATGTGCAATAACGTGTTGCGTTGTACATTGTGTTATTACAGTCTATTTCTATTGAGCCTCATACTACACTTTAATATACTTCACTCTTATGTAAATGGGATGTACCCCCAATGCTCCGATTATACATATTTCGTGCAACATGCTGGTATGCTGTGAATTACTACAATCCTTCCAATACTTCACATAAAATGAAAATGGTTCATGAACAACCCATTCTAATTGAGTGAAGAAAGGCACATCTTCTTTGTCATATTGAAACTCAAATAAACAGTACATACTCGAGGGTCATTCTTAGTTGTTCAAACATGTTCAAAGGATATGGGGGTGGTATTCTTTAAGGCCTGGGTCTGCATGGTGGGGGCAGGTTTATAGAGATGAATGACACTTTGCTGCCAGGCTTTGAGCTCGGCCACAGCTGGGTCAGTGAGGTAAGACAGAAGACAGAAGATGCAGAATGAAGTTTTTTAATTTGCGCAGCCAGTCTCCCATGAGAACCGGGCGGCTGCAGGGATGACAGGAGGAGAGGAGGTGGGGGGGAGTAGCTTGCTCTCTGTGCGCGTCTCAAGGGGAGAGCTGCAGGCCTGCATTCTGGTTTCATTGCTGGCCTGCCACTATGAGAAAACAAAATGGAGTTGGTGGGCACACAAAATGGACTGCTAATTGGCTTTAGTTCACTGGTGGCACTCTCGCACAGGTGCCCTGTGGGTGGGGCCCTGTGCCCAAAGCAGCCGTGGAAGAATACAACCAGGAAGTGTGCATTGACTGGGACCCCTTCCTCCCACTCACTTCCTACACCGGGACGCCCCTTTGGGAACCTAGGGTTCTAATGGCCTCCACCCCCCATTACAGGGATGGAATGGGGGGATAATGGTCCAGAGACCTCGTTATCCACTTTTCAGCACTCAGGTTCCCCTCTTTGGGAAGCTAGGGTGCTAATAGCCTTCATCCCCCATTGCAGGGGCTGGAATGGGGGGATAATGGTCCAGAGACCTTGTTATCCACCCTTGCTTCGCTTGTGCTGATAACTTGGGCTGCCGGGCCGGTATCCACTGTTCCAGTCCCTGGAACGGAGTATGAACGCCACAATATTCCCATTAGCCTAACACAAAATGCAAATGGATATGTTGAAAATCTAATTGAGTCTATGTACTTTACTGAGAAATATAAAGTAGATGGAGTCTGTACATTTTTTTTTAGTTCTATTTTTTAACTGTGAAAGGTGGTTCCTAAAGGAACATTTATTTTGTTGTTTTTGGATGAATTATGTATTTTTTATTTTTTTTGCCAGGAGAGCTAACAACGAAATGTGGGGAGCAAATGAGGGAAGAGGCACCAAACACTAATATGGAGGGGTAGGCGGACAGAGGAAAATGTTGTGCGTGTGTTATTTCTAAGGTAGGGGGGAGTGTTTCTCATGCTCCTTGATTACAGCAGTGATGGTGGCTCTTGGGGAGGAGGGATGGCATTAACTGATGCCATTTTAAGATAAATAGCAGTTTTGGTAAAAGTATGTACTGTGTACTAGATTGTTAATGTATAATGAGTAGGAATAGAGGATGGAGCTGTGAAATTTTGAAGTTGAAAGTTCCTAGATCAGTAGAAAATGGAGTTCCGAACTGTCCACAAAGCACAGATCTTATCGTGAAGTACGGATGGGTTCTCGGACACTTCATCATGCCACGCTCCAGCGTATGTTCATGTGGCACTGTCCGGATGGTCCACAATGAAGTCAGATGTTCGTAGACGTCCACGGATGCAAAACTATTTGAAATAGTTGCAAAAAGTGTATAGAAGTGTTAAAATGTATTCTATTGTGTTGTGGTACAATATATTTCTTTCTTTGTTTACAGAGTTTATTTGTTGTTTCTGGCTAATGTTCTATCTGTTGTATTGTTGCAGATTTTTTGGGGCAGTTAGATACCTGTTGGCGTATTCTAACTGGTTATAGTTTTCTATTTATATTTTGAAGTTTCTCATCTATCTGTTGGGTTGTTGCATATTTTTGGGGCAGTTAGATACCTGTTGGTGTATTCTAACTGTTTATTTCTTGTTATATTTTAGTGGTATTGATTTATCTGTTTGGTTGTTGCAGAATCTTGGGGCAGTTAGATACCTGTTGGCGTATTCTAACTGTTTATATTTTTCTAATTGACGTTTTATTAATGTTTATGCACAGATTAGTTATTAAATTTTGATTTTAAGAATATTAAATAAGCATTTATAAGATTTGCTGGTAATCTCTGCTTTAGAGTAATGGTACTATCATTACATTCAAGCCATCCACAATTCTTTTTTATACATGCAGTCTAGTGACCTGCATTGGTTGTGGCTCCTGCGTGGTAGATTATACCTATTGTTTTGAAGGGTTTCTTGACCATGTGTGAATCCAGACAGCTTACAGTTGTTTCTGGTACCATCTGCATTGTACAGTAAAAGCATTGGTATTACGTATTTACCATGTGTTTTAATGTGTAAGGTGGAGCGATTATCTGAATTGCAGGTAGTACATAATCTGCCATGGTTTGCATTTTGTACAAGTTGCTGAAATGGAACGGCTTCACATTTAGGTATTGATACATACACAAAGCGCTCATTGGGGATTGGTTCTTGTGTCACATTGTTGCAGAGAGTGCATGTATGTTTCCACATGTATGAAATCTACAAGATTTCATTTATAGGCATGTTTTTGTTTTCCAGTACTTGTAGTAAGTACATTAGAAATTCTTGTGGATCTTCTTGTGAGTTTATAGTGAATTACACCATTCCAGCACAGTAGTCCAATTCTTGTCATATTCCATGAACACTGTATGTGTTGTCAGGATTGTTGTTTGCATTTCTATGAAGGACTAACATTTGCAAACACAATTGGTCTCTATTGTGTAAGTAAATGTTGTCAATAATTGGTGGCAATTGGAATAGAATATTTATTGCTACATTTGCGTAGCAATTTACACCAGTTATATTTGAAAATTTGAATGGACCTAATACTTCTGTGTCCAAGTCATTTCTTCAGAGTGTGTGTTGCTTCTTTGAAGAAGTACCTGAGTTACTTTGAGTAGTAGAATCTTCTTTGGTTGTAGTAATTGATTAAGTATTAGCTTCTTTTACTCTCTTTGGAGGTTTTGCAGTGAGATCCTGTTGCATTCCTGTTTGGAGTAGTTTTGTTTTACAACGTTTTGCTTTTTGTGGAACAAGATAGGTTTTTAGATGGGGGTGTACAGTGAAAGCAGTATATTGTATTCTAAAATGCAAGGAATATCAGCATTTACTTTACTTGCATCAAAGTTCAATAGAAATAGACTGTAAAGTGTACATAAGCGTGATAGTGCTACTTAGCTCATGCCTTCTTTAAAGACTGTGCGCCCAATATCTTTCAATGCTTTATCTAGGGTAAGACCTTGTGATTTGTGAATAGTGACTGCGTATGCTAGAGTTAGAGAAAATTGTTCTCTGCGTACATACATGTCTTTGAAAAGAAGGAATTGGGCTCTTGAGCATCCTATCCTTTTAACTTCTGATAGTTTGTCAAAGAGAATACTGACAAACTGAATATTTTTGTCACGTGGGTATGTTTGAAAGCCAACAACTGTACAAAGTGCTCCATTAACTAGTCCTTGCTCCACGTCAAGGTTACATTTAAGCATTACTCTACAGTTTAAAGATAATTTTAATATTTTCTCCAAACCAGCTGTCTTGGAGATTTCTAAGGTATTTAGTCTTGTTGTGACTTGTTGATACATGGGTAGTGTCTTACCATGTACATCCAATTTGTCTGTGGAGCAAATTTCAATTATTGGTTACATTTCTTTTTTCAACATTGTTTCATTGAATTTTGAACAGCTTGCAAGAGTTGGCATCAAGGACATACATTTGACATGTTTATGTGCTAATTTTTCCATGACATCAGTAGCACATGAGTTATGGCCCTACAGTGCATGGATGTGCCGGGTTTTTAATATTAATTGTGCTTCTTGAGATAGTACACCAACTCTAATACTTTTTCAAATGTTGGCGTATGTGAGGCCTGCAGACTGGCACATGTTTTCTGTTAATTCTCTGTATTGGAAATGTTGCCACAGGTTGACATTTCCTATGCTGCCAACAGTTTTACAGCAGAGTTTGTGCCCTAAGGTTTTAAGAATAGGTTTACCTTTCACTGGTGTCAATTGAAGATCTCCAAAAACAATAATGTGTTTTCCTCCAAAGAGCTCTTCATAGTTTTTTTGAGTACTTCTTGAAATTTGAGGTGAATCAAAGCCAACATTAGGTTGGAGACCAGGTGCACTTCATCTATTAGTAGCATTTTCATTTGTTTCAAAACTCTGCGTAGTTCCGTTGCAGCTTCTGTATAAAGTTTGTAATATTCTAATTTGTTTTGGTGTTCTACTGGAAGGAGTAGTAATCGGTGTAAAGTGACACCATGTTACAGCGGTCCACTTGGATCCCGCTGCTTCTCGTCACCAGGTTTCACTTCCCGCTGTTCGACTCGGGATCGGGACTCCCAACATGGAGGTATCCGAGACTTGCGAGCAGCACACCAGTTGTTCGTGTTCACCGGACTGCGTGGGTAGCCCCCGCCCCCGACTTCCGGCAAAGAATATCCAGCAGCTGGAGCTTCGGTCCTACGCGTTGCTTCTCTCCTTAGAGTCGCGCTGCGCATCCTGAGTTCGCTCTCTCCTACCTATCTAAATTCAGCTATCATTGACTACTGATTCCAATTTTCACTTTCACTTACTTCTTCCTTTGTTCTGAACTCGTAGAAATCTCCATTCCTATCCTTGCCATCCGGATCGAGTAGACGATACCTTCCTGTTTTCACAGCTACGTTTACCGGTAGTAATTCCTCACCTTCTAGCATTGAGTCCGGCTTTCTCGTGGAGGTCTCTCTTTCTTCTAATCTTGTTTTTGTATTAACGCCCATTGGGACACAACATTCTGCCTTTGGTTTTTACTTGTGTTAGCCTCTCATTCTGTGCTTACCCATATCTCCCTGGGGCTAATTCCTGTGGGTAAGATTCATTCCAATTCCTACGACTTCCATTCTGAACTGTATCTTAAAAACGTTCCCTAAACTGTTATATTTGGCAATAGGCTACAGGTCTGCATCTCCCATCAGACAGAAATACAGAAGCCTAGAAAAGAATAGGTCTGTCATGGTAAGCCTCCTTCTCTTATTCTTCCCTCCTTCTGGATTGGAAATCTGGACCCAGACTTACCTTTACCTCTACACTTCTCACCCAGAATCCTACCTGATAAGACTACAGACTACATTCCAAAAGGCGTGATCCTTCAGCTGTCGTTGCAGGAAATCATGCTCCCCAGCAGCACATCACAGGGTTTTTTCCCTTCGGGGTTTCCCCTGGAGATTCCACTCCAGCCTAGCCTTTTGGCTGGGTTTGAGAGGGGTTTTCAGGTAATTTCCTCTAGCTTCTATCCCGAGAGGGCTGACTGCAGAGAAGGTAGGTGTTATTCACAATTGCCAAAAGATAATCTGCTTTCGAGTGCTTTATTTTTATAAGGTTATTACAGTAAGCAACGCCTATCTGATCTTGAGAATCATTCTTATCTCTGGCATTTGTGAAGGAACACCTCCGTGATGGATCAACAGATCCAGCAACTTATAGCTGCTGTGCAATCTCTGACTTCAGAGGTGCAAAATCTGAAACAAGAGAATACTAATCTTCGGCAGGCTCAACAGCAGTCTCAGCAACAGACTGCGCAGTTGGCTTCCCAATAGGCAACAGCAAGCAGGGTTCCTCATTGCTCAGAAGTTCCCCCTGGTCCCCTTCCAGGGGGTCAATTTGATGGCAATCCTCATTAAATAAAGGAATTTCTAGATGCCTGCGCAGTTCAATTTGCTTTTAAAGCAGCCTTCTTTCATACCGATCGGGACAGAGTAGGTTATATGATTTTGCAGATGGTGGGACCTGCTTTAGCTTGGGCAACTCTTTTGGTCACAACCAATAAAGCCATATTAGACTCGCATACTGCCTTCTGTAATAGCATCAGATCTATATTTGGCAGGCAGGAGATTCGAATAGCAGCTCAAGAACAACTACTAGATCTCAGACAAGGTAATCAGGACATCTTGACCTACATCACTAGATTCAAACAGATTGCCAGCGAATCTACTTGGTCAGATGATGCCCAGGTTACTCTTTTTCGGATTATCTGAGGATCTAAAGGATGAAGTGTCTATGGTGCCACGCCCCATGTCATTGACAGAATTTATCGCTTTAGTCATGCAGATTGACTATAGGATAAAGGAACGGAGCAGTGAACGGCGCAAAGGAAAGCCCACTACTCGTTCATTTTCCTCTGCCCCTTCTACACAAAGAGGAAGCTCTAATGAAGAACCTATGCAGTTGGGGTCAGCCACCCGAGGGCCTGTATCTCCTGAAGAGAGATCCCGTAGAAGAACTCAGGGATTGTGTATGTATTGTGGCTCGAATACCCACACGGTCCAGGAGTGTCCTATCACTCCCCCGAGGTGGTCGGGAAACGCCAACTCCCGGTCGTAGGAGGAACTGCGGTCCGGGATCCTAATGTGTCTTTAGGTTCCTCTTTGAACATGCCAGCTGTACAAGGGAGCCAGCATTCTCCCTCTCCAATGTTGGTTCTACATATCACTTTCTCATTTGTTACCCAGAAGATGACCGAGATTCCGGCACTTATAGACAGTGGCGCAGCCGGAAACTTTGCTGATGAAATTTGGGCTAGACAACATCAGTTACCTTTAGTTTCAAAAGGCGAAGCTATCCCGGTGGAGAGTGTAGATGGTAGTCCTCTAACCACCGGGCCAATTGTCAACCAAACCAGTCCGTTAGCTATGTCTATCTAAACACACGAGGAAGTCATTATCATGGATGTGAAACGAACTGCTCATTACCCTGTTATCCTAGGTCTGCCTTGGTTACGTAGACATAATCCCTATGTTAATTGGGCAGCAGGTTGACTCTTTTTGGGTTCTGAGTTTTGCCTCCATAACTGTCTGGGAAGAACTAGCACGATATGTCATCCATGACTAGAGGATAACAGACAAGTCACAATTATCGGTTCTGTAATCGGTCTTCCTCTTGAGTAGCAAGAATTTTTTGAGGTCTTCTCCTCCTCTGATTACTCTTTACTTCCCCCTCATCGCAGAGATGATTGTGTAATTTATCTGATCCCAGACCAGCCTTTACCCTTCGGAAGGATGTACATACTTTCTTCTTCCGAAAAGGTTGCTCTTAGGGAATACCATGACCTTAATTTATGAAACGGACTCATTACCGAATCTACATCTCCAGCGGCCGCTTCTCTATTCTTTGTGCCCAAGAAGAATACTTCTGAACTCAGACCCTGTATAGATTTCAGCGGATTGAACAAGATAACTATTCCAGACAGATATCCGATGCCTTTAATTCCTGATATCTTAGAGGCTGTCAAAGGAGCCCGCATTTATACAAAGCTGGATTTAAGGGACGCTTATCATCTGATCAGGATTAGAAAGGGAGACGAATGGAAGACGGCTTTCCGGACACCTTTTGGCCATTTTCAATACCAAGTAATGCCTTTTGGATTGTCCAATGCCCCGGCCGTCTTCCAGCGATTTGTGGACCACCTATTTTCCGATCTACTATTACACACTGTCATCGTCTACCTGGATGATATCATGATCTTTTCTAAGGATTCCTCTGCACATCAAATCCATGTCCGAGAGGTATTATACAGACTCCAGTGCAATCACTTATTCTGCAATTTGGAGAAATGCTTCTTTCATCAGTCCCAGGAGACCTATCTGGGTTATATCCTTTCGGCACAAGGTATCGCAATTGATCCAGACAAGGTTAAGGCAGTCCAGAATTGGGCTAACCCTCGATCTATCAAAGATATTCAACGTTTTGTTGGATTCTCACATTTTTATCGTCGGTTTATCCCTAATTTCTCGGCCCTTACTCAGCCTTTAACCAACCTTTTGAAAAAAGGAGTTCCATATGTCTGGAATGAGGAAACTCAAAAAGCTTTCGATACCTTAAAAAAGAGCTTCACATCAGCACCCATACTTATGACGCCTCATCAATTGTGCCGTTTCATTCTCGAAAAGGATGCCTCTCAGTATGCCTTGGGTGCTGTTCTCCTACAAGAAGATGATCAAGGGCTAGAACGGCCCATCGCATATTTGTCCAAAACCCTCGCTCCAGCAGAATTGAATTATACCGTTCTCGAGAAGGAGCTATTGGCGATCAAAAGGGCTTTAGAGGAGTGGAGACATTTGTTGCTGGGAGCACAGTTTCCTGTAGAGGTCTGTACCGACCATCAAAACGTAAGGATTCTCCAATATGCCCAGACCTGTAACAGCCGTCAGGCCAGATGGGCTCATTTTTTCTCTCCTTTCAGGATCCTATTCTCTTTCATTCCCGGAAGAAACAATTTGCAAGCGGAGGCCTTGTCACGAAAGGAGATCTCTTTTCAATGTCTAGTCAAACCAGAACCTATTTTTCACCGCGGTATCCTGAGCGTTGAAAAGAAATATAAATCTACAGATTTTCTCAAACGCTTGGAATTAAGTTCTGTACCCTCTGTCCTAAAGAGGCTGACCAAGAAGGAGTTGAATCTTCTGTCTAAAAAGGACGGTTGCTATTTTCATGGGAAATAGGTCTATATACCCACTAAATCCTTACAAAAGGAGGTTCTAACTATGTGCCATGACTCAAAATCCACAGGACATAGAGGTAATGTGAATACCCGCAAATTAACCTCCCGATACTTTTGGTGGCCATTAATGCAGAATGACATTTTCACATACGTCAGGTCTTGCCCTGTTTGTCTGCAAAATAAGAACCCTAGACATTCACCCTTTAGAACTCTGGTAGAAATGCCAATACCTACATGGCAAATCATTTCAACAGACTTCATTGTGGATCTCCCTATCTCCGAAGGATGTTCAACTATTATGGTTGTTGTTGATTCATTCACCAAACTGGCTCATTTTCTCCCATTCACCGGTCTTCCCTCAGCGGCTCAAAAAATGGCTCGAACCTTCATTTCTCTTATCTTCTGTCTTCATGGCCTACCAGAGACTATAATTTCGGATAGAGGTTCCCAATACACGTCCAGATACTGGAAGTAGGTCTGTCGAATTTTGGGTATCACCCGGGCTTTGAGTACCGGTTTTCACCCACAAACCAACGGTCAGACCGAGAGACTAAATCAGACCCTAGAAGGATACCTTCGGAGTTATATATCAGCAGCACAAGACAACTAGTTGGGTTTGTTACCAATGGCTGAATACGCTTATAATAATGCACACCATTCAGCGATTAAAACCTCTCCCTTCTTTTGTTCCTATGGATTTCACCCTGCCTCATTTCCTGACAAGAGGGTTATGGATGACAAATGTCCGGACGTGAAGGTTCTCCTGGAGAAGATACACCAGAGTCAACACGCAGCCTCTCTGGCACTTAGGACTGCTCAAGAAAGAACAAAGAAGATGGCTGATCACCTCCGATCTAAAGCTCCGGTAATACAACCTGGAGATCTGGTTTGGTTATCTTCCCGATTTTTGCCTAGACATCTTAGACCTTCCAAATTCTCACCGAAATTTATGGGCCCTTTTCGGTTGATCTCGGCAATAGGAGCTGCAGCCTTTAAGCTGAAACTTCCCAAGACCTGGGCACGGATACATCCGGTCTTCCATGTCTCTCAGCTGAAACCTGACAGAAGTAATTTCCATCCGGTGGTGTCTTCTCGTCCCCCTCCAGTTATGCTTGATACCAGTGCAGAGTATGAAGTCTCAGACTTGTGTGATTCACGTATTCACCGTGGAAAATGACAGTACTTAGTGGATTGGAAGGACTACACCCCTTCTGATCGTACTTGGGAATCAGAATCCAGTATCCATGCTCCACGACTAATTAGACAATTTCACAAAAATCACCCTGGTAGACCAGGGGGTAGTGACTTTAAGAGCGGGCATACTGTTACAGCTGTCCACTTGGATCCTGCTGCTTCTCGTCGCCAGGTTTCACTTCCCGCTGTTCGACTCGGGATCGGGACTCCCAACATGGAGGTACCTGAGACTGCGAGCAGCACACCAGTTGTTCGTGTTCACCGGACCGCGCGGGTAGCCCCGCCCCCGACTTCTGGGAAAGAATATCCAGCAGCTGGAGCTTCAGTCCTACGCGTTGCTTCTCTCCTTAGAGTTGCGCTGCGCATCGTGAGTTCGCTCTCTCCTACCTATCTAAATTCAGCTATCATTGACTACTGATTCCAATTTTCACTTTTACTTACTTCTTCCTTTGTTCTGAACTCGTAGAAATCTCCATTCCTATCCTTGCCATCCGGATCGAGTAGACAATATCTTCCTGTTTTCACAGCTACGTTTACCGGTAGTAATTCCTCACCTTGTAGCATTGAGTCCGGCTTTCTCGTGGAGGTCTCTCTTTCTTCTAATCTTGTTTTTGTATTAACGCCCATTAGGACGCAACATTCTGCCTTCGGTTTTTACTTGCGTTAGCCTCTCATTCTGTGCTTACCCATCTCTCCCTGGGGCTAATTCCTGTGGGTAAGATTCATTCCAATTCCTACGACTTCCATTCTGAACTGTATCTTAAAAACGTTCCCTAATCTGTTATATTTGGCAATAGGCTACAGGTCTGCATCTCCCATCAGACAGAAATACAGAAGCCTAGAAAAGAATAGGTCTGTCAGGGTAAGCCTCCTTCTCTTATACTTCCCTCCTTCTGGATTGGAAATCTGGACCCAGACTTACCTTTACCTCTACTCTTCTCACCCAGAATCCTACCTGATAAGACTACAGACTACATTCAGCTGTCGTTGCAGGAATCCACGCTCCCAAGCAGCACATCACAGAGTTTTTTCCCTTCGGGGTTTCCCCTGGAGATTCCACTCCAGCCTAGCCTTTTGGCTGGGTTTGAGAGGGGTTTTCAGGTAATTCCCTCTAGCTTCTATCCCGAGAGGGCTGACTGAAGAGAAGGTAGGTGTCATTCACAATTGCCAAAAGATAATCTGCTTTCGAGTGCTTTATTTTTATAAGGTTATTACACACTGCCTATGTTGTAGGCAGCTAAACCTGTGGGGGCAGTTACAACAGCTGACAGTTTGTTGTTTGTCAATTGTTGAAGGAACTTGCTGATGATTTTGATTAAGAATGTTTTTCCTGAACCAGCTTGACAACTGATGTATAGTAGTATAGGTTTGAAATTTTGACAGGTACATTCTTCATTTTCATGTTGTACACCATGTGCAATTTCTTTTGTTACTTCTTGAAAAATGCTATGCTGCTCATTGTTCAGTTTTGATTTCAGTGTAGTTAAGTCTTCTGTATCTTCTTCATAGTGACACATGGTGTTTTCTACTTCTGTCATAGCAAATTCTGCCTCATTTGCTATTAGTGGCTGTCCCAGTGGTTCTTGGCTTCCTGTTACAGAAGGTTGACTACTGTCAGGAGTGTCCTTATCTAGTTGGATCTGGAGATCTCTTTCGTGTTGCTGTTCATTGTGCAACATTGTTTTGTACTGTGTTAAGTCTACATCTGTTATAGTGCTTTCATTTGCTTTGAAAGCATCTTCATAAGAGTCATAGATATCTAGTAACTCTTCTTCTTTTCTCCATGGTTTAAAAAGTTGTAGCAGGGACATGCAATCTAGTTCTCTATGTTGAGGAGTTTTTTAATGGCAATTTGATATGATTCATTAAGCTTGGTTTGGTACGTTTCACTAAGGTGCCTTCACAATTTGTCACTCTGGATCTACCTGTGTTTTCATCTGGTTGTATATTATTTTTGTATGTGAAGTTTTGGGCCATGTGGTATAGACACATGGTTTCCAAAGTGGTACTCCTGTTTGGGTAGTATGTGTCTAGTAAATTGTTTTTCAAAATGTCTTTGCTTTTGGTATCAGTTGTGGCTATTGTTTCTATGTCCCCGCATGATTTGAGAACTCTTTTTCTAGATTTAGCAGGACCAAGACTTAGCCATATTATATTTTCAGTTTTTCCATTCAAAGCAGTACCGTTTAAATGGTCTGCAGCGTCATAGCAGCCACATTCTCTATGAGAGAGCATTTTTATGCATTTTTATACCTAAACTGTACACTTTCTGAGACAGTGTTTTGTCCGATGATAGGTCAACCCAGAGGTCATGAAGCTCTGTTTTTTCTGCCTTGTTTAAGTAGGCTGTAACGTATCATGCAACTACAGTGGAATTGTCTGCAATGTACTGCACATCTATGTTTGCATTCCATAAGAGGGCAATGATTGCATTGTAATCATTGATATATTTAGCTTTTTCTGTTCTTTTTATGTAATATGTGTTCTTAGGTCATTTACCTTTAACACTATGGGCCTCATTACACGTTATGCGGTAAACCATGGTGCTATTAGCACCATGGTTGCTGCCGGTACCATACTGGTACCACCATGGAGAAAAGGGGAATTACCACCCCATTCCAAGGTTGGTGGGGCGGTAATTCCCCCTTTCTCCATGGCCCTTCCCCATTCCCATTTTTGCCCCATAGGGCTCAATGGAAATGGGGAAGGGGCTAATTACGGTACTGCAAATTGCGGTTCCATAATTAGCACCAAGGTCCCTTTGCGGGTCCCAACTGTAACGGCTGGTCTACACCAGCCGTTAAGGTCGGGTCCCACAAAGGGACCTCGTAGTAAGGCGGTAAGGGTTTACCGGCACCGGTACCCTTACCGGTACCGGTAAACCCTTGCCGCCTAGCGTGTAATGAGGCCCTATGTCTAACTGAAGACATGAAGTTGTTTACTTGACCTGTTGCTGTAACTGGTCTAGGGAAACCAACGCGACATTTGGTGTAGTATTTCCCTTTGTTTTTGTATTTGCGACAACAATATTTCCCACATTTGTGTCTTTGAAATTGTAAAATTTGTGCATGAAGATCACTATTTGTTGTTTGTGAAGGAATTTCACAAGTGACATATTTTTCAATAAACTGTAAAACAGTGGCATCACTATCTTGACAAATTTAGGAGCATCTTTAATAGATAAAAGCATGTGGATATGTGGTGCTCCTCTGGCTTGGTATTCTTTCTCCAAAAGAAGTGTTGCACTTCTCCGAGGGGAGGAACAGTTTTATTACAGATAAAGTGTAGCATAGCAATGAAGTGATGATGGAAATATCTTGAAACATTAACAGAATCTAGAGAGCAAAGTTCTCCAGGTGTTAATATATCTATGCTTGTTTTGTTTTTGTTTCATATGAATAGGAAATCATGTAAATCTTCCCATGCATATTCTGCACAACTTAATGTAATAAACAAAGTGGGTGGGCCAAGATTTCTTATCATACAACGTGCATCTCCGTGACGTCGGAACCAGTATTCTTTAGTACCACGCATGTTTTCTAGCAGATTTGTAATGCTTGATTGTAGAACCTCATATTTTTCTTGCACTTTTTGTAGTAATTGCGTAGCTGACATATTTTGAAAATGTGTACCTGATTTCAATGTGTGTGCAACTCCGTAGCATAGAGTTGCTTGTTCACTTTCAAAGAGAAGGTGGAATGTGTATTCCACATTTTGTCTAAATTTGGGATCTTCAGAATACATTCGTAACAAGCGGTATTCTGATGCTGTTATCTGAGTGGGTCTATCATCATACCTTTCTCATTTCCCAGTAGGAAAGAGTAGAGGGAAAGCATGTGCTTCTATACTTTTTTTTTACCATATGCTGATTGGTGATCCTTTGGTTTGTTGCATTTGGTATGGTTCTAGTGCACCATCAATGGTGTCTTTAAAGTGTAATGGATGGATTGTATAATGGTCTAAAATATTGGATACTGTAGCAGGATCTAGACGTTCAAAATGACCAGTTTATGGTGACTCTTCAATTATTTCAGTGGTTTCCCTCAGGTTTTCTTCAATGTTAATTTCTTTGTAGTATTCATTATTGTCTTTTAGATATTGCAAGGCATGTCTAACTTTATGTAAGTCTACGAGTTGTTGCCAATTTGTTTTGTCTTTTGGAGGTAGACCATTTACTAAGACAATTAAAGATTGATCTATTGGACGTTGCACTCCCAGGGTGTGTACATTTTCTTTCAGATCTGATGGTAAATAAACTACTTTGCAACAAATGCCTTTCTCTAATTCAGAGGGAGGTAATTTTGCTGTTTTTGGTTGAAGGTGGATTATTGCTTAAAATGGATGCACTGTTGAATTATAATGCTCTCATATAAATTGAGTTGTTGCAAGTGTTTTAGTAGTGGGAATAATTCCAAGTTATTTGTGATAGCACGTGAAGGAGTTTGGTTGTTGTCAAGTTTTGCAGTGCAGTAACTGCAAAGTATTAAGGGGTCATTTATTTCATATTTGTTTTCTGCCATAAGGTAGAGTGCTAATTCAAACCATTTGGAATCTTCATTGTCTTCTATTTTGTATGTTATGTCTACAATTTTTTTGCTACTTTTATAAAAAAAAGCTCTGCTGCAACACACACGCACATGGTTTGGTACTTCAGCGGATGTACTTTTATATTTTAGTATTTCTTTTTTATATGAGTTTAGTAGAAGGTTGCCATTTGTAGAATTGTTCCTAGTCTGTTGTAAAGCTATTGCCTTTTGTAAGTGGCTTTCACTTCCAAAACATTTTCTCTGGATATGCTCTATTTCTTCGAGTAGGTCTTTGGCTGTACCATGTAGAAGATTGTTATTTAAATTTCCTAATGCTAAAACTGGACTTTTAGCATAGTAGAGTTTTTGCATTTGATTTCTTAGTTGAATGATGTGTTGATATCATTTTGATATGATGGAAGGTGCTTTTGCAATTAGATCCTGAAATGCAGGCTAATGAATGTCCTTGTAGTCCTGTGTATTTGCGCACTGGATAGGTATCCATATTTTGTAGTAGTTTCATTTTGAATTTGTCTTAGCCTTTCACATACTGATTGAGGAATTGGCGTAAAGATTTGAATGATTTTTTTGTCAATGTTACACATTTACATGCATGGCCATTTGTACACTGGATGTTTTGGTTCAGTCGGATGGAGAGGTAATACTGAGATTTCTGGGGATATTTTTGTAAGCAGCATTTCTTGTTCCATTATGGTATTATTAGGTTTGTCATACCCTCGTCCACTGCTATGTATGGCAATTGTGTTTGTTTGCTTTTGTTTTTATGCTTCTACATTGAAATATGGTTCTGTGCTTGTGGTGTGACTCCATTGACCTCCACAGATATTTAAGAAGTTATTTTTGTTGACATTCTGTTTATTGAGAAGTCTTTTTTGTAGTTTAGTAGTTACTTTTGTTAGTGGTTTCATTCTGTTTAACACTAAAATAAATAACTTCCTTTTGAGAAGGATTGCACTGTCTATGAGAACTTCTAAGATTAATTTTCTATGGTAGATTTTAAGGGTTGTGCATGCTTTTTCTCCTGTTTTCATAAGATTCTGAAGGACTCTTCAACGGAACATTTTTTGTAAAATACTATTTTTGGGATGGTTACTTGCCACTACATCAAGATTTATAGGAACAGTGTTAGCAGTAGTGGTAGCTGAATTCTTGTTAATCACGTTCTGTTTCGTTTTACATTTTGAAATAGGATGCAAAGTGTTTGTACTGGAAGCTTGTTTTGTTTCACTTAATGACTCTATTAGATTTTTTGTTTGAACTTTTTGTTCATATTCTGCTAGAGATGGATGCTTATTTTGGACAGTTCCATTTTCATTTTCTCTACTCCTGCGTTGCTTTCTACGGACTTGCTTTTTGGTAGGCATTCTTTGCGGTCTGTTGGAAAAAAAGAAGGGATCGGTTGGGCTGTTCTGCTATGTGTGTGTGCTGTGTGTATGAGTGTCTGAGTAAGATGGTAAGGATGTATGTGGGGGTGTGTGATTGTGCATTGGGCAGCTACAGCTAGTTGGGAAGGCTATTCTTGTATTTGTGTGTTACTATTCTGGGGTTCAGATGGCAATACAAAGTAAGCTACTGGTGAGGAGAAGATCTAATACTAAATCTAATGGTATAGAATTAAAACAGTTCTTTGTTCTGCAATACTAATATTCTAGGGGCTGATTTATGGAATTTGTGCGCTGAAAAAAAGGGAATTTGTGTGCCATTCTGGCCACAAATCCCTGTTTAACAAATGGGGATTTGTGGGCAGAATGGCTCACAAATCCCCGTTTTTCAGTGCACAAATTCCATGAATCAACCCTCCAGTGTGTTTGAGTAAGAGTTAGAACATTATGGTAGTATTGTACTTACTTATTTTGTTTGGAATGAGCAGGTTTCTTCTGAGTTGTTGTTTGTACATCAGATGCTGCTGCTTTTCAGGAGAATGGTCTTCACTGCAATTTTAAAAGAAAGAAGTTAGTAATTTTGTGTGTTTATAGCACTGTTGTTAATTTAGACATTGATTTTAATGTTTTTGTAGTAGTATTGTTGTTTGATAACTGAACATAGTGTGTGCATGCAGTTTCCTTTGACTATATGCAGCCTTTATATTTTACTTACAATCTGTTAGTTCAACATGCTTTGCAAATGAGTATAATACTAAGCATATGAAACTCAATTAAGGCTGTGTTATTGGATGTTAGGAGTTAGAAGAAATAATCATATACTTATTTTGCTATTTGTATAGGGTAAGTGGCAGAAGCTGTATAGAACAGCATGGAATGTATGCATTTGCGAAGGTGTGGGTAATAAAGCATTAGGATGTGATGTACAGGCAGTGGTGATATTTTAGCTGGGAGCTTTTTAATGATAGTGTCTATCTGTGTGAGTGTATAAAGATGCATGAACTTATCCTGGCTGTGTATAATTTTTTAAGTCACTATTAAGTGTTTTTCTACAATTATACTGTTATTTCTCCCATCTTTTAATATTAAAGTATACTTTTTTAGATATATGTGTGTGCAAAAAAAGAATTTAGATAGCACACAGGTTTGGAAGTGACAGCTGATCATAGCAGATGGGAAAAATAACAGTAAGATAATTGTTTAGGTTATACAGGTTAAGTGGCAGTTACTCTGTTTATATGCATTTATAAGAGTTGTACATGTACTGCGCATAAAATATGCATACCTATAGTTTGTAATCATACATGTGGCTATGCATGCAGCTGCAAGTAGAAATCTTGGAGACTTGTACAGTATTTTTTGCAGTAGGTGCTTTCCAATGATATGAGACTTGTACTCAGAGTAATCTACAGTACATTTGAAGTGCTGAACTATCATGATGGAGTTAGATGTAGAGGTCTTGGATGTGATTGGTGGATGGTTGTGTGACTGCTTAGCTGTAGCCAATGAGGGAATGGCACAGAGAATGAAGTGGAAATGATAGAAGGGCTGTCTAAGAGTTATGCGCTCTGCGGACACCGCGGCTGTCCGCGTACAGTACGTGCTACATCCGGGGTTTTCCAGCAAATTCAGCTTGGAAAGGGGACTGTAGAGGCTAGCCAATCAGGTGTTGAGGTTGTGGATTTGTGTTGAAAGAGGCTGTGTGTAGTGAAGATGGCAGAGGTGTAGGAAGTCAGGGTGTTGGTGGTTGGGGAATATGTTTGTGCATGGTTTACAGCAGTATGCTCGATGCAAGAATGTCACAAACAATTTTGATGTTAAAGGAGTGGAGGTGGTGTGGAGCACTGTGCCTGATTGCAATGTACAGGGAATTGTACAAATTTGTGAAGATATGTTTAGGCTGAACAGTCCCCATGTGGTGGTTTTGCACTGTGGTGCTTTGCATTTGGGCTATGTCAGTGCCCCTACTTTGTTGGCAGATTTGGAACACTTGGTTCAAGCAGTAATGAACGTCCTTCCAAATACCAAAGTTATTTTTTCTGGTTTAGTACCTAGGGCAATATGGGACAATAGCTCTGTTCTTTTGTCCTCAGCAAAACATTGCTAGGTGTGCAATCAACTGAGGCATGTTTGCGTTCATGCTTAGAGCTGGTATGTTCTTCTGTAATAATGAGAGTATTGATTCCAGTAATGCTGTTTATTTTAAAGAAGATGGCATTTCTTTATCTTTTATGGAAAATGTCATGCTGTTTTGGAACCTAAGGGTTGCTTTGGAAAAGCTTATGTGAAGATTTTAGGAGTAAAGTAAGAACAAAAAAATACAAAATAACAGGTGTCTGTCAAGCATCTGAAAAAAACAAAAAAAAACAGCTCTTTTCAGAGCCAACCTCAAAGGGGAAATGTGGTACATTATTTAAATTTAAATTCATCACGCTCAGATTTTTTATATGTCGCGGACATGGCGGTTGTCTGCGATCGCTGCGTATTACTTACAGGGATTTTGGATTGGAGAGGCATGCAAATGAGAATGAGTAGAGGACGGGATTTGTCAATGAAGTTTACTGGGTGTGTTGTGTAAGGTGAGAGTTTGTCAGAAAGTCTTTTCCTGAGTGAAGAACAGATAGCTTGGCTGTGTGTTTCAGAAAACAGATTATCTGGATTATCTGGATTTTGGCTTACATTGATTGGAGGTGCATGCAGAACGCTGTGAAGTAGCTGCACATCTTGGATTCCCTCATGTGGAAGTGCACTGGCATGGAGTGCGTGGAATGAAGTGTCTGGACTTGGTACCACTCTGTGCTACTTTGGAGACACAGCATCATCCAGACATAATTATAATTCATTGTGGAGGGAACAGTTTAGGACATGTGTCTGGTATTTCTTTGCAATTTGCAATGAAAGAAGGACATGGGAAGGTCATGGACATGTTTCCAAATTCCCAAGTAATTTTTTCTAGTATTGCGCAGAGACAAATGTGGCTGCATTCTTCTTCATTTGGTCCACAAATGGAGAAAGCGAGGTGCAATGTCAATACACAGACAAATACAGAAACTCCAATAATCACAACCATTATCACCTCTCCAGGAGACAGTGCCTGCCCTCTGAGCAACCACATGATGACGCCAATCCGAAACCCCACCACACCACCCCAGGTAAGATACAACACTGCCCATATTGTAACCAGGGCCATGGTGGAGCGCACATTCGGAGTGCTCAAGTCACGCTTCCGCTCCCTTGACCGCTCTGGCAGCCAGCTACTCTATGCACCCCCAGTAGTGTGCAGGATCATTGTGGCAGCATGTGTCCTGCACAATGTTGCAACACGGCAGGGCGTACCGGTGGACATGCTGGTGCCCCCACATCCCCAACCACAGGCACAGGTGCTGCCCATGGGAGGGGATAAGGCAAGTGGTGAGGCAGCCCGGACCCAGCCTGTGGCCACATTTTTCACCTAAACTCCCACCCCTGCGAAGTGCACACAGGCCTGGCACATACCAGGGGACACTCGATGATGACAAAGAGACAGTCAACTGTCACAACCTTACCATCCTGAGAATGTTACCATGGAACTGCCACATTGTGTGCATCCCTAGCTACTCAAACCTAACCAATCCTGTGTGATCAAAAGGTACACATGCAAGTTGTGTATCACACAGACCGGCAAAACAGGCCATTACAATCACTGGTATGTCACACAAAGCCACCAAAACCACAACATGACATGGCAAGCAATAGCAAAACACCAACACAATAACAATAGTGTACACATTGACATGTGAAAAATGCAAAGTGGCGTCAGACAATGATGCCTGACATGGAATCAGATGAAATGACTGACCAACAACCTCACACAGAAAACAAGTCATACCCAAATCCATGACAACAGTTGTAGCTTGAACATAACAATGAATGCCTGTTCACATTCACATTGTGCATGGCAAAATAAACACTGCATAATACGTGTGCTGTGTCCATCTCCTGCAACACACTGCTCAGCACACAGCATAGTGACCAGTCATTGTATGTGATGCACACCCTGAGCATCACATGAAAATGACAAACTAAATTAAAAAACAAATCATGCATGTACAGGATCCACAAATGGTCATAGATCATGTGCTGCAGGCACACAGTGGTCCCAAGAAGGCTAACTGTGTGTACATGTGGACATGGAAGGGTGGTTGTACATGTTGTGGTTCATAGTGCAAGTGTGTGTGTCAGTAGGGACATGCACTCAATACATGCATGTGCAATCAAGTGACCATCAGTGTCCTAATCACATGTGAACATTGCCCATGTGTACACCCCAGTATGTCAAACCACAACTATACCCTCACACCTGAAAGGTAAACACAACACATGAACAGCCATTGATCAGCAGAATACATCATATACATAGGATACCACAATTACAATGTCAGGGTGCCCATCACACTGTGGGGCAAGGAAACTGGCCAACAACAAAATACCCCCCTCCCTCACATATCACCATGTCGCACTGAACAACTGTGCATGGGGTATGTAGCCTTCATCCTTGAAGTTCACCTGGCCACAGGATCACCCTTCCCCTTTGTCTTCATCTTCCACCTTGCATGTAAAAAGTGTCCAGCACCCTCAGAGGCCACCTTGACTTGCAAAAACACCAAATCAAAGAGAACTCAAAGTAGGCCAACACAGAAGCCAAGCAAAAAGCCTGCTGGCAGCAAAACAAACCAGAAGAGCCTCCAGTAGATGACTTGAAGTAGCAGTATGTCACAAAGCCCAAGTACTAGCACAATGATGGAACAACCAAGGTAGCACAGTAAATCAATGTCACAACAGGATGTGTACCATGTACCATGTGTGGTACATAATATCTAATGATGCACCACAAACTGATGTCTACTGTCACAGCTCCCGTGTACTGGCGCAGGAGTGGCACAAACCAACCACCCCCACCGTGGTCTGGGTGCCTGGAAGGTCAAACTCACACAGGCCTCTGAGACCCTGGTGGGGAAGGAGGGTCAGGGATATGCAGTCGTGACAGGCATTGGTATACTGGATAACCGGAATGAGGGCAGGAGAGGGGAGTAGGATTGACAAGGGGAAGTAGGGAATGTACAAAAACATAATAATCACATTAACACATACACAATCAGACCAAACGTGTACATCATGCACATAGTACCAAATTACTTAAATCGAAGTCAAAGAGAAACTTATCTCTGGAGTGAGTGCTGGCCTCCTGCCTGCACACTCTCAGGTCCGGTAACATGAGCAGTTCAATGCTGCAAAGAGAGCCAGAGTCACTAATCTGTGCGTGCCCATAAGACACACATACACCACCATGCATGCCCCAAAGTAACAAGATGCTCTACAAACTATGTGGTGTGGTGCTTCGTACCCATACGTAAGATTCCCCCCGTGATGGTTCATACACAGTCAATGCAGTAAGTAATGCGCCGGTGGGTGTGTGGCAAATGTAAGACCAATGTGTCAAGATTCACACAACATCCAATGTCCCCTGGGTAAGCATCCAGATGCATTTAGCAAGGTACGACTTCAGTACAATTCGTGTTCCAGCATAACCTAAATAAAGTAGGTAGTGCATGTGGCAATTCAAACCTGTAAATGAAATGCACTGCACACAAGTCTGTCCCTCGCTGTCCGTCCCTGTGAGCTGCTTCTTTCCCTGTCTTGGAACGCTACATGGCTAATACAACTGCCTCAATGGACTATGTTGGACCGGAGGATATATGCCACTGCCCCTGCATGTGCCCCTGACAACTTTCCCATCAACTACCCATTACTCCACCAACGCATCAAGCTCACTGTCAGTGGTGCTAATTAGCATGCATGTGCAACTGTCCTGGTGGACGGTTGGCTGCGGTGTGGCCCCCTTGTGCTGCTCACCTTGCCTAGAGTTCCTTGAAAAACGTCAGCTTCTGTATGATGTATGAGCGCAATCCCTGTGGCTCTGCCTGTGCACACATGTGCATGTCTGCACCACCGAACGTGGCCAGCTTCCAGACATCCAATGGGCCATGTCTGCTGGGAAAGGTGGTCTGGAGGCTCATCCCCCTGCAGAAAAGGCAGAAAACTCATGATAAATGCATGAAATTTCCCTGTGTATGTCTCCTCAGGCATGTCATGAGTAGACCATGTCAGAGACGTACATCAGAAATCACTCCATCGGTGCAACTTTCCCAGCCAAAGTGTGTCAGCCACTGTCTACAGCATGAAAAGCATGAATCATGAAACCACCCATCTAGCAAAGGAAGAACTGTGGTCAAAATCACCCCCATGGACCGTGCTGTCTGCTGCTGGAGAAGCACCTGCCTAGCAGGGGGGAGCACGGATTGGGCCACAATTTCCATGCTCACAGCGATCTTCTACATTGCTGCCCCCTGGCATTCAGAATTGGCAGTCATGTCTTGCTCCCACTCAGTATACAGCGGTTGCGCGCAGCGACCGCGTTGCTGGGCTTGACACCTGCGGGACCCAAGGACCGGGTGTCCTTGTTGTTTTGGTACTGCCCGTGGCTGCACAACTCCATGCCCCCATCGACCTGATGGCCCAGGCACATCAGTAACTGGTGTGGAGGGTGACCACGCGTCCCGATCCACCACAGGCAGAGGTTCCAAGACTGTCTGACCCATCAGTGCAGGTGTCACGGACAGAGGAGTGCCCACATCAGAATCACTCACCCCTGACATATGGACCTGATGCACATCCAACTCGACATGGACGTCAGAGTGGTCATCAGGGCTGGACTCATTGCCAGCCAAAGACAAGATGGACTGTAGCACGTGTGGGTTTTCGTGGCCTACCACCCCACGACCCCCACTTGTGCCGGGTTACTGTAGTGATAACAACCCTGTGCCTGGCATGACAACACCATCCTCTGGCTCCATTGCATCATCATCTGAAAAGCAGAGAGAAAAAAGGTCACTACACATGTTAGAAGCACACAACATACACACACATAGACATCACACAGAAACCAAACACATGAAGCAAACATGTCATACACAAAAGAGAACCAGACATGTCCTACACAAAAGAGAACCTGCCATGTATGCTGTGTCAACTTGACATTGCTTCTGTGATTAGGCATGTAGAAGGGTGTTATATCGCTCTGAAGTGGGTCGATGCAGTACAGCACATTTGTACGTTACTCACTATCCACAGGTACAAGTACTTCATGATGTGAAGGCAGTGCAAGGTCAACTTCAGCTATCACGTGCAATGTGCATGCAATGGGTAGCATGGCTACAAGCAAACCACCCCTCACCCAATTGCAAATGCAGGGATGCCTTGCATGGTATCAAAAGGATAACCATAGACCTGTGTATAAACAGACAGTGTTGACTAGCATCAATTGCATCATGTGAGTCAAGTGACAACACAGCAGATGATGATGGGACAGTAAGCAGGACACATGATGAAACCTCTGGAGTACACCCACGTGTGAAGAAGACACTACACCAGTTGGACAGAGTCATTGTCCATGAAACAGGCTGAGGCCTGTGACCCACACAAACTGTCACACCCTAAACATGTGTGCTATGCAGGACTGAGCCACAGTGGCCATGGGAAGGCTGATGAAATGCCATGCAATGTAGGTCACCCTGGACACGTACTACAATGATCATCCAGTCAAGGACACATAGGGGCATGCATGGAATCCATACGGAGCATGAATGGGCACTCATGTCCCTGTGGGGCATCTGACCTCTGCACAGTCCAAGTGAGACACCCTGCATCAAGTACAAAGGATGTACCCCACAGCACATGTCTGGCAGATTGGCTGGTGGAAGTTAGCATGTACACAGGGCACATGAACAGGCAAGTACTCAACGGCAAAATTGAAGCAGACCAGTGCAAAGGTGAAATTGGTGTGCAGAGGGGGTGTGGAGGGGCAAGGGAGCATGCCTACATGGAGTACCCACATGCAGGCAGAGGACACATGCACGTCAGTCATGCTATGACATAGTCCCAGGGCTGAGAGCAAGGTCACCCCAGGCTACATGCAGAAGGGCCAGTGAGCTGGAGCATGGACCGGAGGGGCATCCTGGTGACCAGCATGTGGGTAGGGTGCAATAGTGGTGATGCGGACAGTCCCCGCCCGCTCCACATGCGTCCACCATCCTGCAGAGCAGCCATGCATCAGTGAAGCATTGCATTACTTGCACATCAGAACCATGTACACATCACATGTAGTGGCAGTCATGCACAACACTTCACACAAGTAAAACACACATGTCCTTAACAAACACGCCGCAACACTCACTGGACTGGGCATCAAAGTCTGGCATCTCTCCCACCCCTTCGACTGATTCAGGTGGTATGAACTCCGCAACAAGTGACTCGTGCGGAGTGAGCTCTTCCTCCTCAGGTGCAGGCCCACTGCCAGTCACCAGAGTCAAGTTGTAATTTGAGGCACGCTTAGCCTTAGCGCTGCGTTTGAGGTAATTCCAACGCTTTTTGCACTCTTGCACTGTACCCTGCACAGCAACATCTGCTGTGGCAGGGTCATTGACCTCGACTGTCCTGGTTGGCAGACTCACAACCGGGGTGTTGTTGGCTGCATCTGCCCCTGCACTTGCCAACACCCGGCTGGTCGGTGCAGCAGATGACATTACTGCCCCAGGGACACATGTCTCGGTCAGGGCAGCCCTGTGCGCACCTATGGTTTGCCTCCTGCCCTGTTGGAAATCTTCCAAGGACTCTTCAAGTGCCAACGCAGCCTGCGCTGGCAGACCCTGAGCCTGGGTGGTGGTGTCCACAGCTGCACCTGCAGCTACCACTACCCTTGGTACCGTGGCAGTCGATGAAACGGACTGCCGGGTCACACGGGTGCCAGTGCCAGATGCAGAAGCTGCATCTCCCTGAACCACAGGGGGTGGTGGCATGACTGCACTGACACATGGCACAACATCGTGCACAAGTGGCGCACCCCTGCCTCTTCCCCCTCGGTGGCCACCCTGGACAGCCTGGAGTCCCCCTACTCCCTGGTCACCCCGGCCACGTCCCTGACCATGCCCGCCATGAGGAGTACGCCCAGCTGAGGCGCCCCTCACCTGTGGTGGCCTCCCAACCATGGCACAGATGGAGTAGTGCCGGCACAGATGGAGGAGTGCCGATGGGAGGTGTACACCACAATTGTCCTGGGCAATTGGGTTGAAGGGGGTGGAATGCAAGATGTTAATAGCACCCCTGCACCTGCAAGGCTGTATGTGACCCCGGTGATGTAGTGACAGGTCACACAATGCTCAGGCACCCTAAAACTGCAGTAAAACCGTGCACGCAACCCCTGCAGCCTATGTCCGTGGAATTAACCTCCGTCAGTATGCGGTGGCACCCAGGAACATGAAAAATACATACGCGATACACAGGGGCACCTGCAGTGGGAAAAATAGCGTGCACGACTCACCGTCAGACCAGTGCGATGATGAAAAACACGCATAGCCAATACCCCCACCAAAAGAAAAGATGCAACCTTGATCCGCTGTGAAGTTGTGTTGGCGTGCGAAACAACACGAAGTAGCAACACACACGTCGGTCTCCACGAAAGGCACGTACAGCGAACTGCTGGCCCCGGTCACCTTTAACCCGTGCTGAGGGAAACGCCTGAGCGCGTCGCATCACTTACGTGCGTAGGCCCTTTCCTCGGATTACAAGCATTCACACGCGGACATGCAGTTTTTTCACGCGCTGAACCACTATGCACACGTCACGTGGGAAACGCCCACGTGCGTAACTTCACAGACGCGCATACACGCTAAGGGCCTTTCCTTGGATTTCACACTGATGTGCACTTTTTTCACGGGCCAAATCACTCCATATCAAGCTGGCCACGCGAAAACACACGGAAGACCACGCTCCTGCCCAAAAGGCCATTTTCCTGCCCCCAAGAGCCCCAAGCACGCTCCCACCTGCCATCTGCTGCTGCCTGCCTGCTGCCCACGTGCCCTGCTATTGGGTTCCTGCACGTCATCCATCTGCAGGGGTCCAGTTGCTGTGTCCACCCCTACTGGAACTGAAGACTCCCGACTGGAATAGCATTGCTCCGCAGCCCAGCCCCAGGACCCAGTTGCCCACCCACGCCTGCCTTGGGGTTCGCCATGTCGGGGCAAACACCATCCAAGACCACTGGCGACCCCTTGCCAGAGAGGCAGAGGGCCACCAGCTTCAGTGAGAAGGAAGTTGGTGTTCTGGTGGAGCATGCCCTGGGGCATTATGATGCCCTCTTCGGAACATCACACGCCAACAAGGAAGGATGGGAGAGGATCTGGGAGGATGTAGTGGTTGCCATCAATGTGGAGGGGGTGGCAACCCGTGACATCAAGCATGCCCGGAAGCGCTGGGAGCCCTTCAGGTCCAGGACCCTCTACAAGGCCCGGCGCCTCGTGAAGGCAGAGGATGCAGAGGGGTGCCGGGTCAGCATGAACAACATCCAGATGAGGGTCCTGGAACGCATAGGCCCAGCGATCCACGCCCAGATCCTTCGGAGGTAGACCCGTCTGGAGTTGAGCGGTAAGTGGCCAAGCATTGTTGTGTGAGACAGGGCATGTTGCAGTGTGCTGGTAGTCTGATACTTGCCTGTATGTGAGACATAGGCCATGTATGGATGTGTGTGTGCAGGGACATCATGGTCATGCATGTGAGACCAGTAATGTGTGAACCACATGGATGGTGCATGTGTTCCAATGCAACATGGGGAGCTGTATGCGGAATGCACACATCAATGCATGCCAGTCTGTGTTCTTGGACATGGAGGGGGGGTGAGGGATGGGTGCTCCATCATGTACATGTATGGTGCACATGTGTGTGTGTCTGAGAAGTGTGTGTGTGACTTTGAAACGGCATGGATGCATGACGCATGTCCGTGACGATGTGTAGATTCACTCATGCAGTGCGGTCACCGTTGTATCCACTGTGTCTGTGGTGTACCAGCCATGATGCATGACCCTCCGGTGATGTGTGTGCATGGGATCAGTATGAACCATGATGCATGTGAGTTTTAAGGCAACATCTTGGTTAACAGAGGCCCTTGTACATGGATGCTGATGTTGATTGCATGCGCCGTGCCTGTTTCTGCATGTGTGTTGCTTGCATTCACCCATGTGTTATGGAGGGACAGGATGGAAGTGACGTTTGACAGTGCCACTCATGTATTATTGCTTCCTGTCTAGGGGACTATTGTACAGTAACCTGATGCTTGTGTTCTATGTCTCCCTCTATGCAGCGTCCAGTGAAGAAGAGGGCGGAGACGGTGCTGTGAAGATAAGCGGTGGCGATGCCTCCACCGGCCAGTGACGCAAGGCCCAGCCACCCTCCCGGGAATTGCCATCATCCGGGAGAGAGGGGACTGGTGCCATGTCTGCCACTACGGCTGTAGCGGAAGGGCCGGGTGAGCCCCCACAGGTGCAGAGACATCCAGGTTGGTGGTCTCCACAGAGGAGGAGGAGCCCGCTACTGAGCCGCACATGGGGCCTGGTGGGGGTAGTACCACTGGTGGAAGTGCTGCAGTCCAGGGTCAGGAGGCAGCACAGGTCACTGCGGAGGGGCCTGTGCAGGTCGCTGTCCCTGACCCTGTGACTGCACCGCCATGCACCAGCAGGGATGCACCGTTCCAGGCCTGTCCACAGGTAGGGGGGAGGCCCACATCATCTGCCTCTCCACTACCTGCGGACGAGGAGTCCCATGACCGTATGGGCTCTGTCCTGATTGGTGTCGTGTTGCGCACGCATGTCATTCGTGATGACGTGCGTGCTTCCTGGGGGGAGCACACATGCCATCACGAAGAGCAGAGTTGCGATGAGGCACAGTTGGGAGGGGCCCTGGTTGGTGTGTTCCTACATGTGTTGCGCACTCTGGCGGACCACTTCTCCTCTGTGGAGACTATGCGCCATTCATTCTCCCTGCAATCTTCCGGCCCAGATTCCACCAGGGCCCCCTGTGGACCTGGCCCAACCAACACAGCCAGCTTGGTGGAGATCCCATCCCTGCCACAGTCGGGAGTCGGCGGTCCAGCAGGCGTGGACACCCCAACAACTGGAGACCAGCAGATGGAGGATGTGCAGATATCATCGGACAGGGCACATGGACAGCAGCAGCAGCAGCAGGCTCTAGGTGGGAGCAATGATGGCTTGGGCCATCAACATCAGAGGGGCAGGCATCGGCCAGAGGGCAGGAGGACCCTGGAATGGGTGTGTCTTCTGTGTGGCTGCGGTTGGGCCAGCGTATAGATGCGGAGCGGCTGCGGGCGGAAAAGGCACAGCTTACAACGGTCAGGGTGGAGAACTCCATGCGGAGGGCACTGAGGTGGGCCGAGTGCCTCGTGGCTATTCGCAGGGAGTTGGAGTCCAACATGGCATCGTCCTTGCGAACCCTCGGGCCATGGAAGAGGACCGCCTCCAGGACATTGACCGGGAGTTCGATGATGCCCTGGCGGGGGACATCGGAAAGTGAGCCGTCGGACTAGTCTGCCGCCATTGTAAATAGTTTTTAGTGTTAGGTTTCATTTTCATTTTCATTTCTTTTGGGGTGATTGGACTATGCCCCACACGTTTGTATATAGTTATTTCTTAGGTGGTTTCTTAGATAGGTTTCAGTTCTTTTGTTGGGCTCATGGACCCTTTCAAAATTGCTTGTACAAAGATGGACTTTGGATTTATATGTACATTTTCTTTGGATTTCACCATGGGGCAATGGAATTTGATTTTTACTTTTCCTATGGATTTGTTTTGGTGGACAGAGAATTTGGACCATTTTTCTTTAGGATTTATTTGGATTGCATCTACATTTCATTTTTCATATTTTTGGAAATGCATTTCAGTTCGTGTATTATTTTTTTTGGCTTTCATTTCATTACATTGATTTTGTTTATAATACATTTTGATATTTTAATTCCATGTGTGGGATTCGCTCATTGGGTTCATGCATGTCAAAATGTGGTTTTACACAATCTATGGCAAACAGTGTACGTGTGTGATGGACATGTGTTGATGTACATGGTTGACTTTTGATTTGTGTCCTGACATAGGCATGTCGGTGTGGGGTGGATTGTTGAAATCATTGCATGTCAAGACTGGGGTGGCGTGCTGTGGTATTTTGGTGCACATGAGGCCCATGATTGTGCAGCTTTCGTGTTGCTGGGGGACATGAGTCTGGGCCTGCTGGCAGGTGCCCCTCAATGCTGGGCGGACGGGGGTGCTGGAGGACATGAGTCGGGGCCTGCTGGCAGGTGCCCCTCAATTCTGGGTGGATGTGGGTGCTTTGGTACATGAGTCAGGCCTGCTGGCAGGTGCCCCTCAATGCTGGGTCGATGGGGGTCCTGGGGGACATAAGTCGGGGCCTGCTGGCAGGTGCCCCTCAATGCTGGGTTGATGGGGATGCTGGGGGACATGAGTCGGGGCCTGCTGGCAGGTGCCCCTCACTGCTGGATGGATGGGGGTGCTGGGGGACATGAGTCAGGGTCTGCTGGCAGGTGCCCCTCAATGCTGGGTGGATGGGGGTGCTGGGGGACATCAGTCGGGGCCTGCTGGCAGGTGCCCCTCAATGCTGAGTGGATGGGGATGCTGGGGGACATGAGTCGGGGCCTGCTGGCAGGTGCCCCTCACTGCTGGATGGATGGGGGTGCTGGGGGACATGAGTCAGTGCTCATTTGTGCGTGGTGACATTTGGGCTGGCTGGGGGGCTTTGCCAGGGTGGATGGGCTGCCTGTGGGGCACGGTCAGGGGTGCAGTGTTTACCCCTGTGTTGGTGTCTCCCTGCAGGCCCTGGGGAGGGGGGAGAGGGCACACCTGGGAGGACACACACTGGCAATTCGTTGGGGCACCCCCGTAATACACGTACCCCGCTCGCACAGGGCCAATCACGTGTAAAACTTCCCACGCACCCCCGAAACACACATACCCTACTCGCACAGGGACAATCGCATGTGAAAGTTCCTGCGCACCCCCGAAATACACATACTCGCTCGCACAGGGCCAATCGTGTGTAAAACTTCCCGTGCACCCCCGAAATACACGTACCCCGCTCGCACAGTGCCAATCGCATGTAACACTTCCCACGCACCCCCGAAATACATGTACCCCGCTCGCACAGGGCCAATCACGTGTAAAACTTCCCGCGCACCCCCGAAATACATGTACCCCGCTCGCACAGAGCCACTCGCGTGTGAAACTTCCTGTGCACCCCCGAAATACACGTACCCCGCTCACACAGGGCCAATCGCGTGTGGAAGTTCCTGTGCACCCCCGTAATACACGTACCCCACTCGCACAGGGCCAATCGCGTGTGAAAGTTCCTGCGCACCCCCGAAATACATGTACCCCGCTCGCACAGGGCCAATCGCATGTAACACTTCCTGCACACCTCGAAATACACGTACCCCGCTCACGCAGGGCCAATCGCATGTGAAAGTTCCTGCGCACCCCTGTAATACACGTACCCCAGTCGCACAGGGCCAATTGCGTGTGAAAGTTCCCGCGCACCCCCGAAATACACGTACCCCGCTCACACAGGGCCAATCACGTGTGAAACGTCCCGTGCACCCCGGAAATACACATACCCCACTCGCACAGGGCCAATCGCGTGTAACACTTCCTGTGCACCCCCGAAATACACATACACGCTCACACAGGGTCAATCGCGTGTCAAACTTCCCACGCACCCCCGAAATACACGTACCCCGCTCGCAGAGGGCCAATCGCATATAACAATTCCTGTGCACCCCGAAATACACATACCCCGCGCGCACAGGGCCAATCGCATGTAAAACTTCCCGCGCACCCCCGAACTACACATACCCCACTTGCACAGGGCCAATCGAGTGTAACACTTCCCGTGCAGTGGGGTACGTGTATTCAGAGGGGTGCGCAGGGATTTTTACAGACGTTTTCGTGGTTGGGTGGCTGTATGCTGGTCCACTGGCCTGTGCCCCATGTACGGGATTTGTGCGCTGTTCATTGCGCACGGGGAGGGGTTGGGGGCGTAACTGGCGCTGCTGCTGGGTCGCTGCATTACTCTGCGCCATGGTTGGTTATGGATGTTGAAATCCATGAATACGCTGTGTGCGGAAATGGATTTTGGTGCACGCGGCTAGCGCAGACTGCCGCACGCACACACTGTGCACAGGCCGCGTGCGCCACTTGTGCGCTGAATTCTATGAATTACCCCTGAAAATTCACATAAGCATATCCATTTTTTGTTCCATGCGCTGCAGACCATTTTCTAATGTCTCTTTTGCTATATTATTTTCACTGTTTGTATGGTCCGTTAAAAAAAAAAAGTATTAAGTACACAAAAAGTAATGATTATTAATTTGTTTATATAGAGAAGTGTCTACCATTATTATCATTGTCTTCACTCATTTCATCACGTGAGAAATGTTCTTCAAGCCATTCCAAAGTACTGCACATTTCTGTGTAAAATAAAAATGTATTACTTTTAGTGTACCTAATACAGAAAGTTTAGAAAGAAAAATGAAGTTTACTTACTAGTTTCTGGTAAGTTTTGTTGTTACTGTTGTGTAGGTCTGCTGTTGCTTCTTTCTGTGCAGTTTCTGTGAGGTAATTATGTTGGAGGCATATCTTTTTTGTTTTGGTATATTCCATTTTAGTACATATGCTATTTAAATGGACGGTCGATGTGTTACATATATAGGTTCCACTTCTTATTTATTATTACATATAATGTGTTCATGTGCTGCTTTTTGAACTTGTTCAGTGTTTATATGGCAGGATAGAACAATCTAAGATACGCCCTGAGTTTTTGGGTAGTGTTGATATTGTCCGCATCCATCCACGAATATACGCACAGTCTGCGGACATCAAAATCACTAGCAGAGGGTTCCGTTTATTCTATGTTACATGTATATAAAGTAAGGGAATCCTAGTAAACATCTGTGAAATTCACACTATGTATATTCAGTATAAAAAACTTAGTTAAAGAGAGGTTATGGTTAAGTTGCACTATCAAAAACCTATCAAATTCAGTAAAAAAAACGTTGTTAAACGGACATTATGGTTAAGTTGCGCTACTAAACACATATGAAATTCAGTAAAAAACTTTGTTAAAGGGACGTTATGGTTCCAAGTAAAACCGAAAAACCCCTGAAATTCGCTAGTTATGGTAAGCTAAGCAACCATAACTCGCGCCACCATCGTGCACTGCTAAGACTAACACCCAGGACATCAAAGATGACATCACAAATTTCATTAATGACATCACTGATGACATCACATGTGCATTTACTTTTCATGAAAAGTCTGTACAAGGGATTCTTATTAGAATGTTGATAAAAAAAGTGTCAAGGATCATTGGAATAATTAGCTATGTAGTGCATTAAGCAATGCATGTATATAAATAGCATTCTATTATGAAGTCCTTTACAGTATAATAAGCTACTCATGTATAAACATAAGAATTGTGTGCATCATAAATGATGGAGGTGCAATATTCATAATCTTCCCATGTTGAATAGTGAAATGATAAATGCTTTCTTATTAGAGATTTGTGTACTGTGCAACATGTAATAAGTAGCTAATGAAACCCACTTACTATACAATTTCATTATTACATACAAAACACAAAGACACAACACATACAAATATGAGTATATACAGGGAAAGTGAAGTAGGCAAAAAAGCAGCACTATAACCAGAAAGTGTTCATAACATACCTGATTATCTTTATGTACAGAAATGATTGTTCTGCTTCAAACCTACTACTTCCCAATGTATAACTATCACTTGATGTGACTGCACCCTAAAGAAAGAACTGTGAATACAAATATGAGCATATCCAGAGAAAGTACAGTAATAAAAAAACAGCATGACAATAAGAAAGTGTTGATAACCTTACTGATTGTCTTCATACATATAAAGCATTACTATCTTTCAAGTGTGTATTCTCCCTATGTATCTGTTTAATATGCCGTGAGTGAACCCCAAAAGAATTACTGTAAGAACATATTTGAAGTATAAGTCTACAAATGTATTACTTTTTAATTTGTTTGTTCCTAAGTATTACTGGCTAAGATATATCACTAAAGAGAAAAGAGGGAGCCAGACTTGTGATGTCATCAGTGATGTCATCAATGCCATTTGTGATGTGATATTTGATGTCCTGGGTGTTAGTCTTAGCAATGCACAGTGGTGGCGCAAGTTCTGGTTGCTTAGCTCACCATAACTAGCGAATTTCAGGGGGTTTTCTGTTTTACTTGGAACCATAACGTCCCTTTAACAAAGGTTTTTTTACTGAATTTCATAGCTTTTTAGCAGCGCAACTTAACCATAACATCCCTTTAACAGAGTTTTTTTTACTGAATATAATATATATATCATAGGGCGCCTATAGTTAGGGTGAGTCGGAGACACAAAGGAGCCCCTCAAAATTCTATTGTTAATAGTTCTTGTTCCGACTAACGAATTTGACTGAAATTTCGAAAGTGATTACATTTATGCAACCAATACCACCCCTCCCAACCCCCAGATGTTTCATAAAGAGCGCTTTGCTTGGTTTGGGGTTATTTTGCACCGTGGTTATTTAAATAATTGACGCAGAAGGGCGTGCCCACTTGCCGCAAAAAATAAATGCAGGATCATGGTTTTGCAACGAAATGGGCGTGTGGATAAAACCGTGCCACTGTCAGTCCTTGAAAATGTGTCACTCAGACATAATTTTGACTTTTGCTGAATTTCATTCTGGTATTTGTAGTCTCCCAGTAAATAATAATAATTAAAAAAATAGATATTTTGACAGCAACAGTGGGTTTCCCATCCCTGCAGAAACTGGGACAAACCTTGCATAGCTTCAAAGTGAGGAAGGGGTTATCCCCCAAAGGCCACATTGCCTATTGTATGAGCCTACTTTACACGGCCACTGAGAGAAACATGGCCTAAGGGGGCTGGATCCTTCTTCGCTTTGAAACTAAGCAGTGTCGGTCCTGGTTACAGCATGGATGACAGACAGTCCAGTCCTTAATGCTGCATGCTTTCTTAGTTTTAAATATCTCATAACACACGGCATCCAATTATTTCATTTTAAACTGTCCTACTGTCAGTACTTGAACGTTTTGCACTCAGAGACCATTTCCATGTGCTGAATTGCATTCTGGTATGTGTAGTCTCACAGTGAAGATGGGGGCAATAATGTCACAATTGTACGCATTTGCTTAACATAGTTCTGTAAGGATTTATATATTTGAGTGACACTACGGTATGTGTACTTTTCAAGTTAGCTTCATAAAGGAGAGCATTGTTGAAAGCCAGACATGGGGGTGATGAGGGGAAATGATGAGATGGCAAGTAAGTCATGAGTATTTGCCCATGATTTGGCAAGAGAATTTGCAATCCTAAACACTGATGCAGTTATTTCCCCCTGATTGTAGCTGATTTTTAGGGCACCAGAAAATGACACATTTGGGTGGACAGCGTAACCTTTTTTCAAAGGGCTAACAAAACCATTGAAATTCAAGGAAACAGCTTTAGTTAAAGGGATGTTAAGATCAGAACTTAACACAACAAAACCCCTGGAATTCACCTAAAGCCACCATATCTTCACACCCCCTGTTGCGGAGCCTATGACCACAATGATAACATCACAGATCAAATCACTGATGACATTGCTAATTACATTACAACAGTAACTGGCATTAGGCATGTCCTTCAGCCATGGTCAGTGTGCATAGCCAAATATATTTCAACACAGGAATGGGTACCAGTCATGGCCTTCAACCATGTGCACTGAATATTTTAAAACACTAACATGCTACCAACCATAGATCTTGCCCCTTACCAGTGGATACAGCTTTCAACCGTTTCCACTATATATTATTGTTATGTTGTATCTTGCTGTATCTTATTATGGCATGATGAGCTGGGAATGGCAATGACAGGGGTACCTGGTCCTCCTGACTTCATGGCATTTCCAGGACCAGCAAAAGTAAAATGGGCACAGTGGTAAAAATGCTTTGTCATTATATTAAGGCTGCTTGTGGGAATTTGTATTCCATGGATAGCAAGTGTCGCTATAAATGCACTTTCTGGAATACGGGGGCCAATGTATCTATGACACTTTACCTCCGCTACCAAATGAAGGTGATGGCGACAATAGAATTATCTGGACAAAGCACTAATGAAGCTAGACCTGCATTTGAATGGCAAGACAATAACCATTCTGGAGAGATATAATTTTGGTGTCCGATTTCAAGAACAAGGAGAAAGTATTAAGGAATATGTGACCGCTCTAAGACATTTAGGCGTGGCATGTAAATTTAGGGAGTCTTTCAATTAGCACATTTGTGATCAGTGTATGATCCATTGCAATGGAAATAAGATAAGAGTGAATTGGCTGAAGAACGAACCCACACTGGAGGAAGTGTTAGATAGAGCAAAAAGGATGAACACTCACTGGCCTGTGTGGCAAAGATAGCAGAAAAGGAATACGTAGAAGCAAAATTTGAGGTCTTGAGTGTAGGAGAAGGAAATCAAAAGAGGAAAAGAAAGGAAAAAGTTGCAAGCAAACAGAGAATCAACGTCAAGAATAATAAGTCAAAAGTAGAAAAAAGAGAAGACTACAAGCGTTTGTGTTTTAGATGTCCCAGCAATGCACATTTTGCTAGATCATTGGCATGTCCGGGGAGAAGAGCTGTTTGTGCTAAGTGCAAAAGACATGGGCACTTTACAAATTGTTGCAAGAATTTTTAGTTTAGTCATAAGAAAGTCTTATATGTTAACGATGAAGATGGTCATATGTCAACTGATGAGGATGAAGTATGTAATATAGAAAACATTACTGTCAATGTAATCCAGAATGCAGATGAGGATGAATGTGAACATCTGTGGGCAAGTGTACTAGTGAATGAAAATGTGGTTTCAATGATGGCAGACTCAGTGTCAAAGATATCTCTGATGTCCAAGGTGGTATTTGAGCAGGATATGGAGGGGATGTTCAAAATCTGTTAGAACCAGATATCAATCCCGGGGGTTACAACCAAGACAAAATTGACTTGCTAGGTTTCTTTGAAGCAACATTTGAATTCAAAAGGGAGGCGTGCTCAAGGGAAAGTGCATGCAACTAAAAAGGGAATTACCCTGCTTGGATAACGCAATCAAAAGAGATTCAAAATTAGGTTGGATCCAACAATGAAGATTAAGTGTTACATGTTTGTTCTACATTGAGCTAAAGCTACAAAAGAGTGCTTAAAAGGGTGTTAATAAAGAGAAAGGTATGCAGCACTAAATTATGCTAAAAAAGGGAAGTGTTCCGGTTTCAGCAAAAGTACGTCCCTTAGCGCTAAGAGAGGTTGTGAAAAGGAACTGAGTAATTTGTTGCGAATGAGCATCATGGAAAGAGCTGGTGGCGTAGAATGGACTTCTCTGTTAGTGGTGGTGTTTAAACCATCTGGTGAATTGCGTCTGTGTAGATCTGCGCGAGTTAAATAAATCCATTTCCCAATATGGTAGAAATGCTAGCTGTGGTTGGGAGCAGACATGTGTTGCCGAATGTGAATATATCGTCTGCCTACCACCGGTTGGAACTTGAGGAGAGTTGCAGAAAATGAACAGCTTTTGTAACACAAGAACGGGCGATCCTGTTTCGTGGGATGCCTTTTGAGCTTGTTTATGCATCATCTGTATTCCAGATGATTATGGACAAGCTATTTTGAGGAATGAATGGAGTGTTCTGCTTCCAGAATGACATCCCGGTGTGTGGCGAAAACGAGAGTGAACGTGACAAAATGCTAGATGTGGTATTTAAGGTGCTGAAGTCAAAGGGTATAACTGTGAGGGAAGAGAACTTTTTATTTAGAGTGAATAAAGTCAAGTATTTGGGTCATGAAGTGTCTGCGCATGGAGTAAAACCTAAAAGGAGTATGGTTAGAGCTATAAAAGAGGTTGAAAGGTATTTTGTTGTTGGAGGAGAGAGCTGCTATATCTGTAAGAACGTTCACTTGGAAACATTATCTTTGGCACTGCGAGCCACGGAGGGCTCTTGCTGAGGCACGCTCGCTTCCGGGAGGAGGCGGAGCCAACCGGCGATCACGAGGGCAATCACGTGACTTTGTGCAGCCTCATAGACCAGCCCAAACCGCCCTTGCGGTGTATTTTGTTGTTGGAGGAGAGAGCTGCAATATCTGTAAGAACGTTCACTTGGAAACATTATCCTTGGCACTGCGAGCCACGGAGGGCTCTTGCTGAGGCACGCTCGCTTCCGGGAGGAGGCGGAGCCAACCGGCGATCACGTGGGCAATCACGTGACTTTGTGCAGCCTCATAGACCAGCCCAAACAGCCCTTGCGGTGTATTTTGTTGTTGGAGGAGAGAGCTGCTATATCTGTAAGAACGTTCACTTGGAAACATTATCCTTGGTGCTGCGAGCCATGGAGGGCTCTTGCTGAGGCACGCTCGCTTCCGGGAGGAGGCGGAGCCAACCGGCCATCACGTGGGCAATCACGTGACTTTGTGCAGCCTCATAGACCAGCCCAAACCGCCCTTGCGGTGTATTTTGTTGTTGGAGGAGAGAGCTGCTATATCCGTAAGAACGTTCACTTGGAAACATTATCCTTGGCAATGCGAGCCACGGAGGGCTCTTGCTGAGGCACGCTCGCTTCCGGGAGGAGGCGGAGCCAACCGGCGATCACGTGGGCAATCACGTGACTTTGTGCAGCCTCATAGACCAGCCCAAACCGCCCCTGCGGTGTATTTTGTTGTTGGAGGAGAGAGCTGCTATATCTGTAAGAACGTTCACTTGGAAACATTATCCTTGGCACTGCGAGCCACGGAGGGCTCTTGCTGAGGCACGCTCGCTTCCGGGAGGAGGCGGAGCCAACCGGCAATCACGTGGGCAATCACGTGACTTTGTGCAGCCTCATAGACCAGCCCAAACCGCCCTTGCGGTGTATTTTGTTGTTGGAGGAGAGAGCTGCTATATCTGTAAGAACGTTCACTTGGAAACATTATCCTTGGCAATGCGAGCCACGGAGGGCTCTTGCTGAGGCACGCTCGCTTCCGGGAGGAGGCGGAGCCAACCGGCGATCACGTGGGCAATCACGTGACTTTGTGCAGCCTCATAGACCAGCCCAAACCACCCTTGCGGCGTTAAGCCCGTCCGCGGAGTAAAGGGCGTTGCAGTCTACCTTTAGCTGTACTGTTTTGCTGCTGTTTGGCTCGGGGTGGCGCAGGAAGCCCGGCTGGGTCTCACTTACTAAGAAGTATCTACAGGGGTCAACTGTTGCTCTTAGCTGGACACTGGGGAGGAGAGACAGACTCTGGCTGCTCCTCAAGCCATCGGGAGTTCCCAAGGTGATGCTTTTATATATATGTGATACTGATTTTAAAAGTAATTGACAAGCATTATATACTCTTTTAATCGCATATCTTATGTTCCCAGCTATTGTTTTTATTGATTTTACTCATGGCTACTTCGGAGATATCATCATTAATACCTAGAGGCTGCGAGCTGTGCTCCCCTCTGTAAGTAACATAGTATCTGTGCGTTTACTTTTAACATGCCCGCACTTAGAAGTGGGTTTGAAACTGTTGAGAACCAAGCACCTATAATAGTAGAGGTTCAACCTGGCTCCGGGAGGCTAAGTGAGGCACCTGTGTACACAAATTTTACTGGAAATATGCCTAACCCTATTTTAGCTGTGGGTAAGACTAAAGAAAAGTCTATTTTAAGTGTTGAAGGGGGTCAGAGGGGCTCCTCTTCTACCGACCTCGTAGTATCCGATGTCGTAGCCCCTAGCAATGGGGATATGGAGTTAGCAGATTCCGAACTTAATGGGGTTCATAGGGACAAACCAGAATTTAGACAGGAACTTACAGATGAAGAATGCCTTCAACAAAGCTTTATTGGTACTAAAAAGGTAGACCGCTATCACGCTTCTACCCCCCTTCAGAGGAAGATTTTGAATAGTAAAACACAAGCTGGAGAAGGTTTAGAATCGTTACCTTGGAAAGGTATAAACCCATCCGGATTCATGCAATTTTCACATACTTCGCCAGCTACATTCATTTTTGGAAAGGAGAATAACGATAATGTGCAGTCTTCCATAAATTCTCCAAGGTTAGAAACCCTTAAACTAAATGATGGGGGGTTCATTCTAAAGGGACTTCTAGTCGGCCTAAGTATAATCCCAATCAACCTATTGGGGAAAGCGATTTAGATGACTCTTTCTTTACTATGGCAGATGCTACGGGTGTTTTGCTTAAAGAAATTCTGGATTTAGAGATACCAGCAGGTAGATCTGTGCATAATGGAAAGGGGGCAAGGAGTCTATCAGAGGGTGTGCCTTCTTACTCATACCCATGTGATGAAAACAACTACATAACTGGGAATCAACTAGTGGGTACGCAACAATCTCTGGTTAAATCGCCCATAGAAACAGCCAATTTGTCTATACACAATAAAACAGCCTCTACTCAAACTGACAAATGGGAGGAAACTATAGTGCAAATGGAAGACAAAGCAACGGATCCCCAGCAATTTCTACGAGAAAACCACGTAGTAGAGGAAGATAAACAAGAAACATTGGGTTTAAGTAGAAAGGAGAGAGGTGATTATTTGTTACCACTCCTATCGAACCTACACATTAGTCTAAATCTGGCCTTGAAAACGCTGGGGGAATCTCAAGAGACTATGGCGGGCTCTATGATAGGGCAACAAGCGGCTTTCAATCAGCTGGTGTCTCGTCTGGCATTTTTGGAGGGAATAGTAGAGGGCAAGACCATGACGGAGCATATTATTAAAAGAGGTTGAAAGACCCAAGTCTAAGGGGAATTACGTTCATTTTTAGGCATGATGGAATTTGACCTACATTTTGCAAATAATTGCGCTGATAAGGTTGGTGAGATGAGAAGACTACTCAAAAAAGGGGAAGAGTTTACATGGAGTGATAAATGTGATCAGGAGTTTAACATGATAAAGGAGGAGATTGAGCTCGCTGGTCCATTAGTCAAATCTGGCACTTGTAGAAAAGGTGTGATAATGGTAGATGCCAGTGATGTTGGCATTGGTGCGATATTATCACAGGTGAAGAATGCAGAAGGGGAGGAGTTAATTGCCCCTCTTCAATAGGGCTGAGGGGTGCTGAAAAAAGATCTTCAGTTTTGGAAAAAGAGGCACTAGGATGTCATTGGGCTGTTGAGAAATTCAAACATTTTGTGTGGGATACACATTTTGTAATACAGACAGATCACAAACAGTTAAATGCTATTTTCGAGTGTAAGGCCTTGACAAGGTATCTAGATGTGTGGCAGGTTGGGTCACAAGGTTGCAAAGTCATAGATTTGAAATGCAGGTGATTTCTGGGAACAATAACGTTTTGGCTGACTGTATAACGAGGTTGGGCAGAGGTGGGGATGGAAGTAAGGAGGATGAACCGTCAGAATTGGTGTTTGTGAACTATGAAGGTATTGTGAGCAAGAAAGAGTGGAGATGGTTTTTCATATTTTTCCAGCGCCAATGGCATCGATGATGCACCTTTTGATTCCGATGGTGTTCATGTTGAGTCTTTCGGCGTTGTTGACATCGATGACTCAGTCCTCGAATTGACTTTTCCTCTACTCGAGGGATCCTCCTACGCTCTCGAGGAGTTTTGCCCACCGGGTCAGAAGACGTGCAGCTTTTATGCTTATGAGGTCTTTAGACTGGAGCATGGCTTTTGGGTGTAGTCGAGGGGACAAAGCTGCATTCTCGAACACCTTCAACATCTTAGGTCTAAACTCTTCCCACTGGGCTGGTGAAGCAGATTTAGTGGGGCATATGACCCGTTCTGGAGAGGAACTGGAAGACAAGGAAGATGGCGATCTATGGCGCAGTTTCTTTCCATGTCTAGACGATGACGAGTGGTGGGAACCACTACACGATCAGGATATTTTATTCTTCTTACGGTGAGGAGAAACAGTTCTCGACTCGCCGAAAGTTTGTTTTTTCAACTGAGTCGAAGGGGATTTAGGGATCCGACCTGCTGCAAGCTTCCCTCTACGTTCTCTCACGGCTTTTGACATGATGGACAGGTAGTCCTCACACTCCGCAATCACAGCAATTTTTGAAACCTGACTTGGGAGTGGAAGATACCGATGACGAACCATTCTCTCGAATTCTACTCAAAGATTTTCAACCAATTTTCTTCACAAGGAATGAAGCGTACCATATCCGAAGCGTTAGCGCGGAAAAACAGAACTGAAGCCAAAGAGTGCTGTGCATGCTAGATATACCTTCGGTGACATCAACAGAGACAGAGGCCTCTGAGGGACATTGAGTCGACAGGCATCAACGCTGAAGAAAAAAATCAGAAGCAGCAAAGCTGGATATTGGAAATATCAAAAGATAAGGAATTCGTGGGAGGACACAATCCATTTGAACAATAATTTAGGAATTGTCACTTTAGTTGTGGGAAAAACAAATTGCAGAGTTCAATTTTTGGAAGAGATCTGCACACACAAATTGGTGCAAAGTAACATTTTGCAATTGGTACAATTAATTATAAAGGTTTGGAAATTGAATTTTGCAGATAACAGGATCTAGTCGCATAATAGCATTGTAGCTTTCCATAAGCAGCATCTATATTAATGTGGTTTTACTACAGCTCATCATCATGAACGCACACAGTGCATATTGAAGTGCAGTGGTGACAGTGTCATCCAATACAATTTGTGAGTGTATGCGCAGCCGTTTAGTCCAAGAGACCAATTCTGATGAAATGAAAATCATTATTTGTGTGCGCTGAACATGCACATGTGTGATATGGAGTGGGTAGTCATGCCTCAGTATTTCAGTGGGTCCTGGGACTGTTCTCCCAGTGAGAATATTTGCAGTTTCCAATGTTTCCAAAGTGCATATGCAGTAGAAGTTGTACATTGTGGTGTGGTTTTGAAACACCGCCATTAAAATAAATTAGTGTTCACTGTCTACTAGGTTTATAAAAACTACATTCACAAATCAATTGTGTTGAACTTTGGAAAGGCTATCGTTCCACCTTTCACACACAATTCAAAGAAATAAATGAAAGATATGTGAGTGCCACTGTCAACTCAAAATAGAAACACACAACTTCTGTAACAGCGTATAAACTCCTGGAAGTGTGATGAAGATTGGGAATGTTTTTCGATCATTGACAATAGAGCTCACTGTAGAATATTTTCGGTCTTGTTGATGTAATCCTTTACTGTTAAGCAAATCCATATTTTAGTTTCTAATTATTTGTTCAATATCTATTCCAATACTAAACAATAACTATAAAGCCCATTTGCATTTTTATTAATGAGCAGTATCGTTAGGCTTCAATTAAATGGCTTTCAGTATATCGGAGTATTGGTGTCACATTGAAATTCTCATGCATTAATCTATGAATCTATTTTAGGTGACTTAATCTGAGTGATATACTTAGATCCAGAACATCCCAAATTGGTTAATGCTATAAAGCCTTGAGGAAATCACACTTAAACAATTGAAAGTGTTACTAAGACCTGGAGATTCATACATACGAGGCATGTGTGAGCTGTCACTCACAAATAACCACTGCAATCACAATGCATAGCATTTACTTTTTTTTTGTTTGAGTAGATGTCCAATTGAAGACCAACTCTATATTGCACTCAAGAAACGAAAGTAGAAATGATCACTAAAACCCTTATACAAAACCTGAATCAGAAACAACAAGCAGGTCAAGAGAGCACCAGAGATTTGGGTGTTGGCTATATGGGGGCCCTTTGGGACATAATTCAAGATTCATAAAGATATATACTGAACACTGAAATGGAGCACTACATACTGAGATGTATATATACTTACATGCATACATTAGATACTGAAATATACACATTGTACACTGAGATATATACATTATATACTGAGAGGTTTATACTGCATATTGAGATACATGCATTGTATATTTACATAGTGTGCTGAGATACATTCATTGTATACTGAGATAGATATACTTTAGGCCAGATGCATGTTTCTCCCTGTATGTTTGTTGAATGCCGTAGCTTCGCCTGTTGTCACTGCTAGAGGAAGCTGTTGCCATAGGATAGGATATACAGTGGTCCAATTTGCAAAGCTTCGTCTGTTGTCACCACTAGAGGAAGCTATTTGCTTAAGATATATAGGTGTCCTACTGTGTCAATGAAAACCTGCACTTCGGCCTGCGTACCCAGGCCTGTACAGTAGTATGATATATTGAAGTATATATGCATATGCACTCAGGTACATACATTGTATACTGATTTGTATATATATTGTTTTGAGATTTATGCATTACATGTTTAGATATATATACACAATATACTGAGATGCATACATTGTATTTTAAACATGTACACTGTACACTGAGAAATATTCATTGTACATTGAGATGCATCACATACTGTATATTGAGCTACATATATTGCATATCGAAATTAAATACACTTTATGTTGAGCTATGCTCTGTTATTTCAGGGATACGCCACGACCACTAGGGAGTTCATGCAAGACTGAAGCACTATCAAGTTGACATGCCTACACAGCAGGCAATGCCTTTCGCACCATCTCTTGGGGGGGCTTCCTTTGAAATCCAGTTGGGTTCTCATTGGATGCTTTCAAGGGGGTGCTTCTGTCAGTCAAACAATCTATATCCAAAAACAGACACCCTGCAGACACAAATGAGACATCTGCTGTTCTGTGTTCCCAGCAGCTCAAGTAAACACTAAGGAGGATGTCCCTATGGCTTGGGAGGCCTTTCCTAATTTCTTAGCTTTTTTAAAGAATTTTCGGTTTTGGAGGCTGCAGGACGAAGAATTACCACTTATGTGGAAATATTATTGTCCTGTAGATGTCTTGATACAGCCTCTTGCAAGGTGTTTGCACCTTGCATCTTTTCAGAAGGCTACCAACTGTGAGTGAGTCGCTGAGGAAGGAGCGGTGAACTGAACAATATCTTTTGAACAAGTTGTGGATTGGTGATTCATCAAAAACTCTACTGACCAGATAATTGTGTATATCACTATAAACAAGTACTATAACAATAGAAAGTGCAAACATTTGCCAACACTTATTTTCTCGTCGTTGTTGCCACAACACACAACAAATCAAAATTATGAAACATACATAAATGCTACATACATTTCGTAGATGTAAAATTAATCATTCACTAACCGCATTCAAGGTCATACATATCAAGTCTGGACCCAGTTAATTGAGGGGTCACCCACATGATGAGGTGCTCATCCAGTTAATGAGGCTCACACCAGGTTCGAACAATGGTCCTCAAGCTATATAGGGTGCATTGGGTAGGCGTTCTACCCAGCAGCCACCATTGTCATAGCGAGTGAATGGCATCTGAAAGCATATGTGCTTGAAATGCCACAACATCAATCGCCTAAGGCCAGGCCAATGCATAAAGTTGCATATGATCCCACCCTCATTGAAGGTGAAAGGAGGTGAAATAGTAAACAGCATCTTGTGAGGCTGCGTACAACACGTATTTTATGGTATCCCAAATATGGTAGATATTTGGGCAAGGTAATTGATTCAACAGGGAAAAAAAAGATATCTGCAAATGTTGACAAATACTGAATCATTGGTATTGCAAACTGCAGTGGTATGGAATGTTCAATAGAGGTTGCACATCCATGTAAACATGTAGAGGCGACAGCGATGAAACTTGCTCTCACTGGCACAATGGGGGCCCACACCTGTGGTGCTGGGAGCCCGCCACTGAATTTCCTGGGAGGGGGGCCCCTTGAACTAAAACATTTTTTAATTTTTTTTAGTTACTCTGCCTTCATAGAGAAATTATTTTTGTTACAGCGTAACAGAAATAATTTCTTCATGAAGGTTGAGTGACTACAAAAAGAAACAATGGGCCTCATTCCGAGTACGGCGCTAACCAATGGCGCTATTAACGCCTTGGTTGACGCCGTACCCGGACCGGCAGCGCCTTGGTGGATGGCGGAATCACCGCCCCATTCCAAGGTTGGCAGGGCGGTAATTCCCCATTCACCAAGGCTCTTCCCCATTCCCAAATGAGCCCCGATAGGGCTCAATGGGAATGGGGAAGATGCAAATAATGGTGACCGTTCATTACGGTCACCGTTATAGGCTTGGAGGCCCCTTTGCGCCCTCGACTTTAACGCCCTCGCTCAAAGCAGGCGTTAAGGGCGAGGGCGCAGAGGGAACTCGGAGTATGGCGGTAAGGGATTACCGCCACCGGTCTCGTTACCGGTGGCCGCTATCCCTTACCGCCATACTCGGAATGAGGCCCAATTTCTTTTTGAAGTTTGAGGGCTTCCCCCGCCCCTTGACTTGAAAGCCTCTAGGCTAGAGGCCTCCATGTCATGGGGTAGGGGAGCTCTATGACTTCAAAAATAAATTGTTTCTTTTTGAAGTCACTCTGCCTTGATAAAGAAATTATTTCCATTATGGTTTTGTCCTTAACGGGAATAATTTATTTATGAAGTCGGAGTGACTTCAAAAATAATCAATTTCTTTTTGAAGTAATAGGGCTCCCCTCAACTCCATGACATATGTCTGTGGCAGTGCATGGTGAAAGGGTGCACTCTTAAATGTGTGGGTGGCTGCCTGGGTGTGCCAGTATGGTGAAAGGGTGCACACTTAAATGTATAGGTGGCTACCTGTGTGAGTGTATGGTGAATCAGTGCACAATTAAATGTATGGGTGGCTAGGTGAGCATGTCGAGTGCATGGTGAAAGGGTGCACAATTAAATGTATGTGTGGATGCCTGGGTGTGCCTGAGTGATGAAAGGGTGGCCTGTGTTTGTATATGGTGAAAGGGTGCACAGTGAAATGTATGGGCAGCTGCCTGGGTGTGTGTGCCTGTATGGTGAAAGGGTGCACACTTAAATGTATGAGTGGCTGCCTGGGCGTGCCTGTATGGTGAAAGGGTACAAACTTAAATGTATGGGTGCCTGGGTGTGTGTGTGTATGTTGAATGGTGTGTGGGCACGTGTTCAGCGGCACAACAAAACCCACATTCCGGGGGGAGGGAGGATGCTAACCCTTCAAGTGTTGGGAGAGGTGCTAACTTCACAGGCTGTGCAGGAGGGGTAAACATGGTGCATGGGGCATCTAAATTCTTTATTTCTTTATGTAGTCTAATGAGACTAATCTAGTGCAGATTCAATGTTAAAAGCAGTTAACTATATCCTTTAATTCTAAAAGCAGCCACTTATGGACTGCTGTAAGAATGAGCGGTCTCCTGTCCCCTCTCTACCCTTCCAATCACTTCCCTAGCATGCAAGTACTCAACTCACATCAGGATTTCAATTGCCTAAAGAATTAAGCATTTGAATGCAGGTACTAACAGTGAAATGCTTTACGTCAGTAATTGCTGGGCCTTTTGTTAACAGCGAAACCAAAGTGCCGTTTAACATATGTGTTCTGTTTTGTCTGGCAACAGCTTTGTAGGTGGCGGGTACGGGCCAAAGCCCAGCCAGCTCAATGATGTTTAATCCCTAGGTTACGTATTGGTAAACTTCATTGGCCCTATTCTTCCTAGTCCCAGTACTTGCGTATGAGGCACTTTGACTCATACACACATACTGGGATGAGGTAGAGGGACATGGAGGTAATGCCTGGTTTAGTTACCTGTAATCTTCATTACTCCTATTCCCACTCCTCATCCCAGAATTTACCAATGAGGCAAGGAGCCTCATACGTAACCACTGGGACAAGGAAAGGGAATGTGGAGGTAATTCTGTGCCGAGAAGCTGATTTTGGGGGTTTGTTTAGGGGGTGGGATGGAGAGGGGATCTGTAGGGGGTGTGGGATGGGGATTGTGTGATAAATCATAATGGTCATCCATGTACAGGATAAGCAGGCTTGCTATGTGGGATTAGGGACTAGAGGCATTTTGGTGCAGGCAGTCTAGTCATTTCTTAGTTTGGTTTGTTTTCTTTTTAACTGGGCATCTCTGATAAAGCAGTCCTACTAAGTGTACTACCTGGTTGGACTGGTATTAGCGTGCTGCCAGTCTAGCCGTTCATTACTGCAGCATTGTATATTTTCTGGGCATCTGTGATAAAATAACCCTGATAAGTGTTATTGCTTCGACTGGCATTTTGGTGCAACCAGTCTAATTTGTCTAAATGTGGCCTGGCATGCTTTACTGTAATATGTTATCATGTATCCAGACTGGTCTACATAGTGCAGCTAGTTGGACATGTTTTCATTGTGGCATGGCATTTGTAATACCAAAGCATTATATTAATTAAAGCTTTAATGTTCCTGTGTGTTGTTGGAGACTTGCATGAATTGGGTTTTTAGATTTCTCTTAAACTACAAACCAATTACAAACGCTCTGACCTTTTAGCCAATTTTTCTCAGAAAGTGTGTTGTGTGATGCATTAAAACACATATTTCTTTCGATCTTTCTCCTTGTGCAGTGTTCGGAGTACCACAGCAACAGCACGTTTGTGTGTATTGCGCAATCATGATAATCTTGGCCGGCCCAGAGTGTGGTGCGACCTGTGTTTTGTTGCCAAGTTGGGGGGGCCCTCAGCATGGCTCGCAGGTGGTCTCCCAAATGTTGCGTTACCCCACTGCTCACGCTGTGGTGGAAACATAGTTCCCTAATGCCACGTCCACCCTCGGGCATTCAGAAACAATCGTAACCATAAGACTGAGTTCAAAACCTGTGGAACATCTGCTCGACAGAAGCCTGGGCCTACTGAATTACCCGGGGAGCTATACAACTCCCAACAAGAATACAGTCAAGATTTTGGGTAGTTGCATTTTACTATTCAGTAACCATATTATTGTCTTTGGAATCTAAAGCTCACCTTACTGCAAACCTAACCATCATTTCATACTCTAACTTTCATGATTAGTACTTAATGTCAGTCCCTAATTAAATAACTCTGATTTCAGATAACTAATGAATAAGAGCAAAGCTAAAAAAAAAATGGTCCCCGCTGCTGCTTATTTCAGTATCCACCTGCTGCCATCATGCAGTTTATTCAGATTCATAGATTAATCTTAATCATTTTCCTTGGGCATACTCTAAGGAAAAAATAACAAGCACATTGTAAAATAAATGTTTTGCCTTTATGCTATTATAGAATGCTTCTGTTTTAAAATATACATAAGACATTGAAAAGTCAGTCAGTCAAATAACATTATTCGGATTTAAAATACAATCCATCAAAGTACAAACGATTAGTGATAAAACACATGACAATGTATTAACATTTTCGTAAAAGAAATGAAGAGTCGCAAGAGGTTCAAATGTACTTAAAACTGCAGACACGGCTTTGCAAGAATTGCTAAACGGCACAGAAATGTCTTCAAACCAAACCATACCAATAATAGTATCACCTAAAAGAGATTGTATCTAAGTTTTAACATATGAATAAAAAAAACAAATTGAAAAAAAAAATAATAATAAATTACAATTTGTGTTTCATGTTCAACTTTCACAACAAGCTTGAAAAGACAGATCTAGGTCACAGCAAAAGTGCGATCACAGCAAAAAGAACAGTTTTTAGCTTTATGGAGGGGCTGGCAAGGCATATTCCAGGCACTGTCATTATATCCGGGTTCTCTCACACCATTTGCCAGGTGCTTTCCCATATGGCCACACCTTCACATCGTAGGCCACATATTATTAACAATTACTCACATCATATGGCACAACATATGGCGTGTATTGCTATCAGGTACCTGGCATTGACTTCAAAAGTCAAAAGCTCATTTACTATCATCAATGGCAAGTACTGCCACTGAACGTCAGGAATTGCCACCATTGTAATCAGAAAAGCTCAGCGAGTGTCTGTGTGCATCACAATAGGCCACTAGTGCCAACCCCAGATTTAAAGCCTGCCCAAGGTTTAAAACTCAGGGCCTCAGTTTTGATGGCCTGCAAACTGGCATTGACATGGTAAAAAATTAGAGGCACAATGGGCGTTAGTTTCATTTTCGTCAGGATTCCCTTGCATGAGGCGCAGGGTGTTAAATCTGTTCCGTGCACATTTGATGCAGATGGATAGGCATGGACCATTGTGGATTATGTATGCTCACACAAGGGGCCCAGAAGAAATGGGTAACACAAAAAGCCTCTGAGAGAAACTCATGCGACTGTCAAGCCAGCAGTCCCCTTCAGAAAGAACCTTCTCAGTAGCAGCCTTCCAGCATTCTTCTTATCTAAAATGCACCACACTTCGAGGCCAACTGGGGAATGACCAGTCATACTGACAAGGCTTCCCATTACAGAGATACTCCAAATCACACCATGCTATGGAGGGTAAATCACAAAAATAAGCTAAATGGAGTTAGTAGTTAGTACATCAGTACATTTGCAGTACAACAGACATTTCTTTTTCACGACATTTCTTTTCTGTGAAATGCATTGCATTTCCACAGTTATGTTAATAATGTAGAACTATTTCCTAAACGTATGTGTTGTCATTTTCTTTTACAGTGATAGCCCTGTGCTTTTCTATGGGGTTACAGTATTCCGCATGCGTGTCCTTGAAACAGCGTTTTTATAGAAAAGCATGGATTCACACACTCTCTATTTCATTGAGGTTTAAGCTTAATTTAGGGTTTAAAATAAGGGCCATATGTCTATGGTGCATGTGAGCACCCAAACTATGCATGCTGTCACCATGCTAATATACCGATCAGCAAGCACCACACTCGTCCACATTCCCAACCATCACATTAGTTCTGGCACAATAAGTTGAAATATGGGCCAGTGGCGCCTTGCATGATGTCATTTATCTGGTTCTCCTTCGATTAACATGTTACTAGAGCTTAAGGTTTACAGAGAAGATGGATGCCGAGAGGAAAGGTGCAGTAAGCACCCTCAATCCAAGTGGGAAAAGAGGCCTGATCACCCAGTCCTGCAGTTACTCAATGCGGACGGTATGGGGTCGTGGAGGACCACCATAAAAATATATTCATTATTATTATCACCAACTAGACAATAGGACAGGTTGGTGCAGGAGGACCTTCTTCAAGCAATAAAAGACAGAGCAGCGTCCTGTGACTCCAGTTGCCATAGAGAAGCTCTGCTTTGCAGCTCTGATATCGTTGGCGGGATATAAATGTATCTGCTCTATACAACGGCTGCCATTGAGAGGCGTTCGGTGGAAAAGGCCACTTTCATGGGCAAATACAGCTCTTTCACAGCTCATGGCTCTTCTTTGTATTACACTTCAGCCATGCTACATGCATCGCTACTTCTGACTCCCCCCATCAAACTGTGTGTGAATGGAGAAGACGATGAACGAAACAAACTGTTTTGACCTGTCTAGAAGAAAGAAGCAGAGAGAGTGAAACACAGCAGAACAGCCATTGCAGAAGAACCTGCCAGGGGCACCAGGAACTGGGAGTTATTAGGGTAGTGTTGTGTTAAACATTCCTTGGTCAACACCCACATCTTTAGGACTATTGTAAAATAGAGAAATACGCGGGGGGGGTAGACCGATGTAGCAGTGCGCTAAACCCTCAATAGTGTTGTAAAAATGTGCTGCAGGACCAATATCTTGAGGTTATACCCCTATCTCAAATAACAATATGAACAACTACTGATCACATGCGCTTCGTCAACTTAAATCAATAGTTGATTTTTAGTAATAGATTCATCAAATATTTTTATTTTAATTCTTATTCCAATAATTTCAGCCGACATGTGTTTTGACAGATTGTCTTTCTCAAAGCTGAAATAATGTCTATGTTGTGTTTCACATGAGCATGAGTTACAAAATTAAAAACATTATCATAAAATCAAATATACAGAACATTGTACACAACCTTTTTTGATCATTTACAATAAGATAATAAATCATGATAGTACATACCAAGTGCATGATGGGTGGATGGGCAAGCACAGGTGGGCAAAGCAAGAAAACAGATACTGTGACTCAAGTACTGTCATATGTTCAGTTGGCCATTGCCCAAAATGTAATTGCAAAAGTGCAAATTGCCTACTAATACGAATACATGCATACACTGTGCAATCAGCTAAAATCTGGTGAGTTAATACATTCTAATGTCAATCACTGCCAGGGACTGTGATTAGTTCTGACCTAATTGAAATTGGCATGCCCATTCTCAACTGCACAAATGGATTGGTGCCATACTAATGTCCCTTTGTTAGCATACCACAATTATTGGTTATAATCTAAGAAAACTCACTGTGAGCATGAGTCACATTCTGTGAAAACCAATTAAAAAGGCAGTTTACCTCATGTGTCTCGTTTATTCCACACTCCATGATTGGCTCAATTCTTAATTAGAGTTTTTCACGTACCCTGTGCCATGTAGTTAGCTCAAGGTATTGCATAGGATTAAATATTCAGGTTGCTCTCTTGCTTTGATTAACTGTAAAAGTTATTGGGAACATACTGCTTATTAGTACCCGGCTAGAGTCAACCGGAATGTAAAACACATTCTGATTGGCTCTCGCCGGGTCGTTACTCGGCCGGGAAACTCTCGGCTGGGATTACACGGCCATTGTTCCCAGAGGGGGGCATGGCACCCCCTCAGCCAATGAGGAGGCTTGAAGCAGGGCTATCGCCGCTCCGAGCCTCCACACGTCTGAGAAGCTGCCATCGCCCCCCTGTTGGGTGTCCTGACCCACGTTTGAGCTATCATGCTGCAACATTTGGTGCTGTGGGCTTAGAAAATCCAAGCTGGCCAAAAAGCCCACATGTGCGCCAGAATCCAGGCGAACCATGCAGTTTGTGCGCACACCAAAATGGCGGCCTAACTGGCCACCCACCAGTGAGAGCAGGATGGGCCGGGGTGCCATGAGTGAAATGTGTGCCAAAGGAAAAACCGCACTTTAAAATTACCTTTGGTTTCTCTGAATGCCAGCTCAAAATGCCTATTTTCAAACATTGCAACACATCCAAAAATCTCACTGAACACCAGCGGACATCTGGCAGAATGAAGTATGTGTGCATACTAAATCTGGGAAGTTGAAGAGCCCCAAAACAATGTTCATAACAAGACTGGCTGAGCTCTGCAGGTCTGCAGCAGCCTAACTGAAACTGGATTCACAAAATTGAAAATGTTTAAATTAACTGAGTGACCTACTTTTGAGTGTCACATAGTTTGTAACTGTTAAAATGTCATAGTTTGGAACTTAGAATCAGCATTCTAGCTGCATATGTAAAAATTGTCTTGACTTAAACTGGGGAACAAAAAGTGACATTTTACCTGAAACCTGGCTTAAGGAAACTGGAATTCTGCCAGACAGCTACCCCCGACAGGAGTGGGGGCTTGCCCAACAAATGCATTCCCAGGCCTGGCTGCATTCTGTTGCTCCTGCCAAAAGGAGGTCACACACTCTCTGATTGAATTACCAGGGGATTGCAAGACACTAAAGAAAGGGCCCAGGCAGATGGTTTATTAGGGTGGTCGTAAATGGCTTCCTTTTGAACAAAGCTCTGCCTTGACTCAGGCAGATGGTTTATTGGGGGGACCGTAAAACAGCTTCCTCTTGGCAGAAGCTGGGAGGGGCAGGGTCTCTGAGCTTGGCAGAAACTGGATAAACTGGTTTCTATACCATGTGACCTGAAAAGACACACCCCTGTTGGCCAGAATATGATTCTAAGAAAGATGTATAACTTACAGTGCGGACTTGTCAAAATTATTTAAATGATATCATAATTCTTGTGATTTTTCGGTGCACGTTTTAAGATGCGTTGGGAATTTGTGTGATGTTCTGGGGCAAAACCCCGCTATTTATTGACACCACAGACTCTGTGTTTAAGCTAGAGACATGGGAATTTACTGGAGTATGTATGGACAGGCCGTGTATATGTGTATAATTTCTAATGAAAAACCAATGTTGCAAAACCAGTTAAAAAACGCAAAATGTTGCCAGTTCTGAATGCGAGCTCTTAGAAACATCAGAGTTTGAACAGAGTATACCTCATGTGATCCGTGATGGGTGCATGTAATTTCAAACCACTGTGTATCTATGAAATATGTCTTTAGGTCAAATATAGATTTGTGTGTAATTTGACAGGGGAGTGTCCTTTCTGCAAGCCATTAAATGACATAATTCTGACATACAATCCTGTTCTCCAGTGAGAACGCAAAGAATTCTCCAACCTATCAGAACTCTGAAGGGGTTGGGCCTAGAAAGCTAGCCTCTCCACCCACTTTCAAAACACATAAAAAGAGACTGCTGGGACAGGTAGAGACATTCAATTCCATTTTCTGCGGAGCATGCTGACCGACGACTTCACATCCAGAGATCCTACACTTAGACTTCCAAGCTAAACAGAGACTACAGAACTTTGAACCAAGAAGACCCACTGCAAGCAAAAGTATTTGTCAGCAGGCCCAAAAATAATTTGCAGACTATCAACAGCCGGGCGAGCTGTTTGAATTCCCTGCCTAGAACATTGCCGGGACCGGTAGCAGTGTCCAGGAGCCGTGCAGATCAGCGCTGTGTCCGGAGAAAGCAGGACCAGGAGCCGTGCAGACCGGTGCTAGACCAGACCAGCAGAACCCAAGATCCAGGAGCAGTGCCGGTGACCCAGAAAGCAGAGCTGTACTCGGAACCGGAGACCAGATCGCTGTGAAGTGCTGTGCGCAGTTACCGGATCCGTGACAAAGTCGCCTTCCTGTCCAAAATCTCTTGTGAGTACTCAGCAAAACTCAGAACATATCCCTTAGTTTAATATAATATAATTCAATCTATTTAACCTAAGTAGAACTGTCACCTGTCATTTTCTAGCTGCTAGCTGTAACCTGTCGCTTTGAACTTTTAAAATTTCAAATCCGAAAAACTACCTTTATTTAATCGTCCGTATCTCTGGAACCGTTTGGGCTAGGAACTTGGTTTAACTTTCCTCTGAAAGCTTAGAATCTCAGCTTTTCAACAAGCTTAGACTTGCTACTCCTTATACTTTTGCCGTGATCGTGATTCACGCATTCGCGAATTTTGCCGGGATTCGCGATTTGGTTAAAAATCCAGCCACGTGTGAAAACAGCAGCTTCCTTGCTTTCCTTTGCCAAACATTCGTTTAACCTGCTAGTTACTCCTAGATCCTTGCTAAAGTGAGCCTGAACTCATCCCAAGTATATTTCACTCACCCTGAACCTCCTAAAGGGAATTAAAACCATTTTCAGCATATTCCTCACTTCATTGCCAGCACATATAAAAGCATTTTGGGCCTGTGTTTCAAACGTCTGTAGTCTAAGCTTGCTGGGGTGAACTGAATTACATTTGATTGCATTTCTAAGAACTGTGTGCTCTCCTCTTCATTTCCTTACATTGCATAAGGGGGGGAGTGGATTGCCAGAGCAAAGTGATTACATTGTTTTGTTGAAATCATATTGAGTATTTTCTGTATTGCATTTTCATTCAACATTGCATCCATCTGAAACTAGATAAAGCATTCTCTACCACCTTATTCTTCTATTCCTATTCCCAAGCGTGCTACCACATCCTTTATACTACTCCTGGGTAATCAAATCAGTTTATTAGTAGAACATTACCCATTGTTGTTAACTGCTCATGTTCTGAAGTGTGATATTAATTATTAATTTACTATAAAGTGTGATATATATATATTGTTTACATTCTCAAATAAACCCTTTAAACTTGCAAAACAGAATTACTTCTTGGCTCAGTGGGGTCAGGGGGGTTCCAAGAGAGGGGTGTTATATAGGGGTAGTCATCCAGAACTCATGAACTGGACATAAAGATATATCAATAAGGGTTTCCATTCAGCATCCCAGACTAGGCATTGACTTAGCTGTAGTGCTGGATTGAATCCTCTTACAAAGTGGGGGCTCGAGCCGGACGCTTGGGTTAGATCTATCACTTGTGCAGATTAATACAGTGTGCCAGCTGACCAGATACACATATTCGGCCGGATCATCACGCTGTGTTACGCTGTAAAGCACTCCTCAAAGGAACGCTCTAAGGAAAAGGTCTGTTTTGCAAAAATAAAATACAAACTTCTGTAAGTCAGGAAGGAACTCAAATTCCAGAATGACGACCTTGGTAGATATGAAAATAGTCAGAGAGCACTTCTTACATAAGCTATTTGTGAGAGGTGAGTGGACTCATCAGGACCAGACGGTCTGGTTGCAGGCAATCGCACCCCAGATCACTGAAACAGGGTCAGATACATGGAGAGACCAGGGTCCCTTACATGTGGCCCTGAGTGAACTATATATGGCCCTAAGGCCAAGGATGAGCACAAAAAGATTGCCAGGGTAGCGGCATATTTATATTTACATATGGGAGCCATGCAGGACAAATGTGCTGAAGGCCAAGATCTGGCGAGTAGGCAACTGCTGGCATTACAGAAGGCCCAATCTGATCTGGACTCTTCTGAGCAGAGGCTGCAGAGGAGCCAGGAGTCAGAAAATGATAGTAGGCAGTATATCATTAAAATAAAAGAGGACATGGATATACTGCAACAGGAAAAGGCTGACCAGGATACCAGAATTCTGGCCTTGCAGAAGGAACGCCAAGACAGTTTGGACTCCCTACTGCAGAGCCAGAAAAAGCTGGAGCAACAGATCAATTTCAACAGGGCATGCACGGAGCAGGTAGCCACCCTGCAAATCCAACTAGACAGAGAGAAAGAGGAGAGCAATAAACTGATCCTGAAAGACCTGGATACCCAGGCAGAGTTTGATCAGGAGCGCCAGAAAGCTGGTGCCTTCCAAAGGCAAAGGGACGACCTGACGGTACAGATGCAGACTCTTAGTCAGGAAAGGGACACCTTAGGCCAGGAAGTCTGCCACTTAAAAAGAAAAATGAAAGAAAATTACCTGGCCCACCAGGGACTGGGTGACCTCCAAAAAGAACACCAGGACTTGCTAGAGCACACCAGGAGGGCGGAGGAGGCTCTGGCAAGACAGGAGCAGGCCAGTAGGGATGGGACTCAGGAGGTAACCCTCCTGCAGCAAAGACTGGCCCAGTGCTCCAGGACCAATCAGGAAACGCAGAGAGAGAATGAGGCTCTCTGCCAGCACAATGATAGGCTCCAACAACAGGTAGCAATGCAGGAGAGACTGATAGAGTCTAGTAAGGCCTTAACTTAGGAACTGAAGGCGCAGGCTCTTGCATTGCAACAGGGAGCAGGGGCGGATAGAGACCAGGTTCGCTGGGAAAGGGAAACTCCTGAGAATAACCTCAGGAGCCCTGGTACCAGAGGCCTTTATCTCTCTCAGTCCCTGGACTCTGCCACCCCCATGTCCTCTGGTGCACATGAGCACCGGGCCACAGGGATGGCAGATTACTATCCAGCCAGAAGCATGGGGCTCATAGGCCAGTACCTCCCAGGAATGGATGGGCGGGCATCCGGGTATGGGCACCTAAGCACAGTGCAATTTAGTGGGGAACCCCAGGAGAATAGGCCCATTAAGGGCATCCTGAAAACTTCTGCCCAGTTAGGTCAGTGGGGGAGGTACCCATCAAATCCTGGCAGCAAGGAGGAATCTGAAGACTCCTCTGACCGGCGCAGGACACAGGAGACCAGGTCCCCACATTCTGCCAGCCAATCCCAGGCTCGCAGAATCCGGGAAAACCTGGAAGATCAGACAGGAACCTCTGGGAGCAGTGCCTCTGAGTCAGAGGATGAATGGACCAGGGTTACCCGAACCAAAAAGGCCAATAAGGCAAAAAGGGCCTTGCTTAAGGACCCATTGAAGCAAATAAAGGCAATAAGGAGTGTCATCACGCCTTATCACAAGAACGCCAAGTATTCTGTTTGGGAACACTTGGAGCTTTACGAGCAAATGATGGAGACTTTCCATTTGAAGGACAGCCAAAGCTGTATTCAATATGTAAAGTGGACCTTCTCACCAGAATACTCCAGTTTCTTTGCGGGGCTGGAGGACCAAAATCATTTAAGATGGTCCACCTATAAGGCGGCCATCTTGAAACATTTTTCTGTTCACAGAAATCCTCAAGAGGCTCGCAAGGCAGCCTACAATTTGCAATGTGGGGGGGATCAGGCCCCACAAGAATTCGTGCAAGAACTGAAACGTGCCTTTGCGCAGACCACCAGAAGGGTGCGCACAGACAGCAGAGAATTTGTCAATACATTTTTCCATGCCTTGCCCAAATATATAATGACCCAGCTCGTGAGAGATTTTCATGAGAAAAGATCTTTAGACTGGGTCATTGAACAGGCTACCCGGATCTATGAGGTGCAGAAGCCCATAGAAAATAAAAGCAATACCCAGAAAAATCCCAAAACCAACAGCACCCCTGCTGCAGCCAAGGTGGCAGAGGTAAAGGTCACCCCCGTTTTGGATTTCGAGATGGGGGGCCTAAAAACCTACCTGCACCTAATGATTCACAGCCCAGAAGGCCCTCGGGCCAGTCACAGACAGGGAGTCGAGGAGGTAGTCCCACAAATGGGGTCCCCCGCTCCCCTGACTATGTAAGTCCCCGCTATAAGGGAACTTCCCTCCCAACTTCCCACAGGAGGGCAGACATTCTCCAAATCCTGGGCAGAACTTTTTCCCCAGGTATCCGCCCAATTTCCAGCCCCAAAATCATCCATCCTTCTTTCCCCAATTCCCTGAGCCCAGACAACCTAATCCGGGAGAGGGGAGGCCAAGGGTGGAGGGGTACCAAAATCTTCCCAACCAGGGGTACTACCAGAGAAGGGATAGCTACCCTTCCCGGGATCAGCCCAGGGGAGAAAATAGAGCCCCGTATCAGCCTGAGCGGGTTTCCCAGTTAGAGCGCCAGGTCCAAAATATGGCACGGGATCTGGGTCACATACTGAGGGCTCAACAGAACCCTCCGATGAGCATGCCACCGCAGAATGCCCCAAACTCGGGACCTGGTGCTCCAGAACAATGACGGGGGCAGCACCCCGATAACACACCGGTTCCCAGGGAGGAGGCACAAGGGGAAGGGGGGTGTAAAGCCTTGGAGGAAGCTTCCTTCCTCACTTGTAAACAGCCCCTGGAAACCCAGGAACCGGAAACAAAATCTCTTGCCCCTGAAAGTCTGCCTCCCAAGGAGCAGAGGGGGGGTAGGAGAAACAAAGGACTCAAACAGACCCACTTTGTGGAGGAGGCACAGATCTTACAATTTGAGGGAGAGGGATCCTCAGAAGATCCTGGGAAAAGGATCTTCTCCTTCAGAGATGGGGAACTCCTCCCAAAGAAAAATGGGTCCCAAGGGATTCCAATCCAGACTGGGGAGATATGGAGACTGAGCTACCACCGCCCATCATCTCATCCCAGAACCCACAATACCAAAATCCCCTGGTTCAAACCCATCCTGGTGACTGCCTCCAAGAAGGGGGAGGCGGCCCAGAACCGGAACCAGGGGAACCCACAATGGCTCTGATCTCCAGTTGCCAACTTTTTCTTTCAGATTCCCAAGGCTCTCCACAGAATTCTGCCCAAATCTCTTTGCTGGCAATGTCCAAAACCAGAAAGTTAGCCCACCAGTTGTCCAAAAATGTGCATTATCTGTGCCCCCTTGAGGAGAAAGAGGGAAGATACTATGCCCCGGTACAAGTACAGGGGCAGGGTACAATTTTGGCACTGGTGGACACTGGATCCCAAGCTACCCTTCTGTCCAAAAGGGCCTTTGAGGAACTAAATGTCGGAAGGGGGGAGAATTACCGTATTCCTCTCACCTCTCTTCCTGGACAACTGCAGAACTTTGACGGGAAGGAAATTCCCGTTGAGGGGACTGCAGACTTGGACATTAAAATTGGACGACACAAGGTGAAACACCCGGTCATAGTAGTGACTCCAGAGGGCACCCCTTGTTTACTAGGGAATGACCTCCTGAGAAGGTTGTCACCCCTAATAGATTGTGTAACAAGGTCCTCTGGACCCAGACTAGCCGACCAATAAAATTAAAACGGAGTGTCAACCATGTTAGTTTAAATGGCACCTGCCACAGGGTTGAACAAAAATCTGACCAAGTAGAATTTCACTTCCAGAACAACCAAACTCCAGACGTGACAGTAATAGCAGTAGGACAACAGACTGGTGATGGGGGGTCCTCTCTATTTCTGAAAATCAACCTTCCTTCCAGTTTAAAGTGGTACTCCACGCTGGAAGGAAACACTTTGAAATTCTTTACTAATCCACAATCAGAAACTCCCACTCCTATAGTCCAGAAAGATGTGAAATCAGCTCAGAGCCTGGCTGATATTCAGCAAATTGGAGAGCAGTTGTTCATCCCTGTCCAGTTAAATGATGGGAAGGACTCTGTTCTCGCTCGAGTGTGTGTGAACAATGGTAAGAGCTTCATCAGCGAAGCCATGTTCCGCCAACTCCCAAAAGATCCAGCCATTCCCACATTCAAACTGATAGACAAATGGGAAATAGACATGGAAGCACCTAATTCCAAACATCTCCTGCCAAGCAGGTGTATGCTCAAAATCTCCATTGGCAACAAGAGCATCGTCCATAATTGTTGGGTCGTGCGAGACGTCACTGCCGCCTTTTACTTAGGCAGTGACATTCTCAATCGCTTTGCCATTAGTTTGGACCTAATAAACTTCAAAGCTTGGTCCCGATTAGCTGATAATCCCATGGGCTTTGATGATCAAGAAAAAGCATTTAGGTCAGCTCAATTGCTACCTTATGCAGTTGAAATTCAGATCAAAGAGGAAGTCATCATCCCAGAAAGGACCCGACAATTCTCCCTGGAAGTGAAAGTTAAAAGAGGACAATATTTGCAAAACCCTGATGCTTATATACATCTAAATGCTTCTCTCCAACAGCAAGGGTTGGGGGTAAACCCAACTCCATTAGTCAACATAGAACATGACACCATTCCAATAGAGGTGGATAACAGCGACTTAAAGAGTATTACTCTAGCCGCAGGCACCATTATTGGAATGGCGGTTGATGACCGACATTTTTCCATTGATTTACGAAATGAACTGTTAGGACCAATCCCCAAGGACTGCTTTGACAGTGACAGTGATGACAATACAACACCAGACAGGATTTTTACCCGGCATGGGGGGAACTTCCTGGTGTACACTTCTTGCCCTTATGGTAAGGAAGATGTGACTTGTGACTTCAGGAGGGATGAGGTGATTTTCCAGGTCCATGAGGGCTGCCTTTCCCACCTGAAGCCTCCAGTCCAAATCAGCACTCTGACCAGGGACTTCTCCACCCAGCTGGAGGAGGCCGCTGAAATAGCCAAACCAGAAGTCTTTACAGGCTTCAGGCAGATGGTGGAAGAGAGAGTCAACCTAGCCGATGCCTGTGTGACTCTGGAACAAAAGCAAAAGTTGAAACAAGTTTTCTTGGATTTCCAAGATCTCTTTGCGGTAGACTCATATGACTGTGGTCGCACCGACATCCACACAACAACAATCCCCACGGAGCCTGGCATGACTCCAGTGTTTGTGAAGCAATATCGTTTGCCTCTCGCATCCATGGAGTCCCTTACTGAAATAATTAAGAACCTTGAGTCCTGGGGAATAATTTGTCCAATACACAGCACCTTCAATAATCCGGTGCTGGGAATACTGAAGCCAAAAGGCCAGTGGAGACTCTGCGCCGAACTCAGGGAGCTCAACAAACGGGTCCATACTTCCCGATGGCCTCTGCCCTACATTGACCAAGAGCTGGCCCAGATCCAGGGGTCACAGGTATTCACTGCAATAGACCTGACCAATGGATACTGGACTGTGCCTGTCAGTAGGGAGGACCAATACAAGCTGGCTTTTACCTTTGGGGGCCAGCAGTACACATGGACCCGGACTCCCTAAGGATACCTCAACTCCGGCAATGAATTCAACATTTTCCTACACAAGGCCATGCCCGACCTGGGTGCAAGGGGTAACCTGGCTTATGTAGATGATGTCCTCATCAAAAGTTCATCTGTGGAGGAACACATAGCGCAGATCCGTTATGTTCTGACCCAGTTGAGGGCCGCCGGATTAAAACTTTCCTTTCAGAAAGCACAGTGGTGTAGAACCCGTGTTAATTTCTTGGGGCATGAGATTACTCCTCAGGGTCTCTGTCCCCAGGAAAAGAAAGTGGAAGCACTTCAGAAACTGAAAGACCCCTCAACTCTGCGGGAACTAAGGAGCCTCCTTGGACTGACTAATTACAGCAGGAAGTTCATTGAGGGCTACGCAGAGATCACCAGACCCCTGATTCATCTCCTGAAGGGGGGGTCAAGTGGGAATGGGGTCCAGAACAGGCTGAGGCAGTAAGACAACTCAAAAGAAGCCTCTCACAAGCGCCCTGCCTAGCTTACCCTGTCAGAAACAAGGAGTTCTTCCTGGAGACAGGGTTCTCTAATACGTGCTTGACAGCAGTATTATACCAAAAGCATGACAAGGTCAATAAAGTAATCTCCTATGCGAGCAAAACTTTATCCTCTGTGGAGGGAAAATTCAACGATTGTGAGAAGGCACTCCTGGCAACGGTGTGGGCATTGAAGAATTACCGCCCGTTTATCCAGGGGGAACACATCATCGTGGAGACTCCACACCAGCCTCTTCAATATCTCCAAAGTGACAGAATCCGGGCCAGAAATGTAAGTAATTCCCGAATTACTTCCTGGATTCTGTCAATGCAAGGCTTTCCTGTGGAGGTCAGATATGGCCAAAACAAGAAGAGACCCCTCGCGCAAGGTCTGGCTGACTTGCATGATTGTGCCAGAGAAAACTGTCTCGAGGGCGAAAGTCTAAAAATCAAGGACAACATGGAGGCATACCTTAATTCCCCACACAAAGTCTTTGAAGAGGACAAGTGTGAGGGAATGCCCACTGTCTATGTGGATGGATGCTCTTACCATGTTGACAACAACGGGGAGAAAGAACTGGTGGCTGGCGGTGGGAATGCATGGGTGAAGGAGTTCCCAGAACCCTCCGCTGGATACAAAATCGGTCCCCGAAGTAGTCAGGTGGCAGAATTGATGGCTGTGCATCAGGCCATCCTCACTGCTGCCCAACATCAACTCCACGAACTGGTCATAATCACCGATTCGGATTATGTACGGAACGGGTTCGTGGAGCACCTGGTTAATTGGAAAACCAGAGGCATGTTATGTGCTAATAACAAACCCCTGAAACATGGGAAGTTAATCCAAAACATTGATGATCTGGTCACCTCGAAGGGGATGACCATCTATTGGAAGAAGATCAAGGGTCATTCCAAAGTAGAGGGACCAGACAAAACTGGAAATGACTTAGCTGATCAGCTGGCCAAAACCGGGGCCATCCAAGGTGATCTAATCGAGATTGAGTCCCTGTTGGGGGAAATCCAGGTCAATGCTATCACTAGGTCCCAGACAAATGCTCACAATGATCTTTCAATTGTACAATGGAGTAAGGAGACCCCTGATGCTGATTTGATTACCGCTCAGAAGGGGGATCCAATAATTGGTAAATTTTACCAACACATTGAGGACCCTGAGAACTTTCCCCTGACGGATATCGATTACAACGGGAAAGAGGACCTTAGAGTGTTGATGAAATGTCCAAAAATGTTCCGGATCGAAGACGGTTTGTTGGTAAGGAAATCCAAAGCTGGCCACGATCAGTGGGTGGTTCCTACCTCATTCCGAAGCCTGATGTTAAGTCACGCCCATGATGCGGCCACCGCCGGTCATAGAGGGTTTCACACAACATTGGAAATCTTAAGAGAGGTTGCCTACTGGCCACACATGGGCCAGGACCTCAACCAATATTTGAAGGGTTGTCTTGTGTGTGCACAATTTCAGCCAACATCCCTCACACACCGGGCGCCTCTCCAAAAGAGGGGAATGACACTCCCATGGTCAGATTTACAAATCGACTTTGTAGGCCCCGTGATTCGCTCCGCTAGGGGGAATAAGTACATGTTGACTGTGACATGCTTGTTTACCAAGTGGGTGGAATGTCTCCCAGCCCCAAACTGCAAGGGAGAAAAGGCAGCTGCCTTGATGATTAACCACATCTTTTCCCGTTTTGGTCTACCTCAAAGGATTGAGTCAGACAGAGGTAGCCACTTCACCAGTGAAGTAATGACAAAGATGTGGGAGATACTGGGGGTTAAAAGAAAGCTACACATTGCTTACAGGCCAGCTTCTTCTGGAGCAGTGGAACGCTACAACCGGACAATTGTGAGCATCTTAAAAAAGTTTGTGGCAGATTCTGGGCCAAGTTGGGATATCCGATTACCTCTGGTCCTAATGGCCATCAGATTTACCCCTTCATCTGCAACCAAAATGTCAACAATTGAGTTGATGACTGGGCGCAATATGGTGCTTCCTCAGCATTTGCTCTACAGGACCCAAGAGCAGACACTAATAAATGCCTCCACAACTCACGAGTATGTGGAGAATTTAAGGAAACACCTTCAACATGCTTTTGCTTATGCTCAGCGGAATCTAGAAAGATCAGCCGAGAGCATGAAGACCCACTATGGCCTGAAAACCTCCAGGAAGGAATATCAGGTGGGGGACCGGGTCTATTTATACAACTTCCAAAGAAACCAGGCAAAGCAGCGAAAATTTTTGCCTACATGGAAGGGACCCTATGAGATTATAGACAAGATCTCCCCTGTGGCCTACAAGATCCAAATCCCTAAAGGTCCTTTGGCAGAGGGGGAAGACAAGTGGGTCCACATTAACCAGTTGAAGTGTTGCCATCCCAGGCACACTCTGCAACAACTGGAGGAATCATCTGGAATCCTAGAGGGTACCGCTCCAGAGTAATTCAGTTCCAACCCTAAAAGATCCTACATATAGCCTATCACATTCTGTGTTTCTCAAGTTTAGGTGTTCCTGTCTCTTAATTTTTTAAAAAAAATGTGCATGTTCATATCTGTTGAGTTCTAAAATATATATGCCACCCACTATATCAATGGTGGGGGAGAAATGTCCATGAATAGGTATTGCCGCTTTTCCTTTGTCGTCCTAGGAGAAAGAAAACCTGGAGACTGGCCAAGGAGGACGATCCGGAGACCGGGAGCAGAGACCCAAGGAGCCCGGGGTACCGCCCAATATTCCCATCAGGACCGGCGAGGAGAACCGATCGATCAATACCGGATGGAGGAAAAGATGATGAACTGTGCCATTTGCAGAATTGGAAGAAGATTATGCGGACATACCAGTGCGTGGGTCATCACCTTCTGTGCACCCGACTCCCCATCGACTCAAATTCAAAGTGCAGTCGCATGGGGGGGCTTTGTTGGGTGTCCTGACCCACGTTTGAGCTATCATGCTGCAACATTTGGTGCTGTGGGCTTAGAAAATCCAAGCTGGCCAAAAAGCCCACATGTGCGCCAGAATCCAGGAGAACCACGCAGTTTGTGCGCACACCAAAATGGCGGCCTAACTGGCCACCCACCAGTGCGAGCAGGATGGGCCGGGGTGCCATGAGTGAAATGTGTGCCAAAGGAAAAACCGCACTTTAAAATTACCTTTGGTTTCTCTGAATGCCAGCTCAAAATGCCTATTTTCAAACATTTCAACACATCCAAAAATCTCACTGAACACCAGCGGACATCTGGCAGAATGAAGTATGTGTGCATACTAAATCTGGGAAGTTGAAGAGCCCTAAAACAATGTTCATAACAAGACTGGCTGAGCTCTGCAGGTCTGCAGCAGCCTAACTGAAACTGGATTTAAAAATACCAAAAATCGAAAATGTTTAAATTAACTGAGTGACCTACTTTTGAGTGTCACATAGTTTGTAACTGTTAAAATGTCATAGTTTGGAACTTAGAATCAGCATTCTAGCTGCATATGTAAAAATTGTCTTGACTTAAACTGGGGAACAAAAAGTGACATTTTACCTGAAACCTGGCTTAAGGAAACTGGAATTCTGCCAGACAGCTACCCCCGACAGGAGTGGGGGCTTGCCCAACAAATGCATTCCCAGGCCTGGCTGCATTCTGTTGCTCCTGCCAAAAGGGGGTCACACACTCTCTGATTGAATTACCAGGGGATTGCAAGAAACTAAAGAAAGGGCCCAGGCAGGTGGTTTATTAGGGTGGTCGTAAATGGCTTCCTTTTGAACAAAGCCCTGCCTTGACTCAGGCAGATGGTTTATTGGGGGGACCGTAAAACAGCTTCCTCTTGGCAGAAGCTGGGAGGGGCAGGGTCTCTGAGCTTGGCAGAAACTGGATAAACTGGTTTCTATACCATGTGACCTGAAAAGACACACCCCTGTTGGCCAGAATATGATTCTAAGAAAGATGTATAACTCACAGTGCGGACTTGTCAAAATTATTTAAATGATACCATAATTCTTGTGATTTTTCGGTGCACGTTTTAAGACGCGTTGGGAATTTGTGTGATGTTCTGGGGCAAAACCCCGCAATTTATTGACACCACAGACTCTGTGTTTAAGCTAGAGACATGGGAATTTACTGGAGTATGTATGGACAGGCCGTGTATATGTCTATCATTTTTAATGAAAAACCAATGTTGCAAAACCAGTTAAAAAACGCAAAATGTGGCCAGTTCTGAATGCAAGCTCTTAGAAACATCAGAGTTTGAACAGAGTACACCTCATGTGATCCGTGATGGGTGCATGTAATTTCAAACCACTGTGTATCTATGAAATATGTCTTTAGGTCAAATATAGATTTGTGTGTAATTTGACAGGGGAGTGTCCTTTCTGCAAGCCATTAAATGACATCATTCTGACACACAATCCTGTTCTCCAGTGAGAACGCAAAGAATTCTCCAACCTATCAGAACTCTGAAGGGGTTGGGCCTAGAAAGCTAGCCTCTCCACCCACTTTCAAAACACATAAAAAGGGACTGCTGGGACAGGTAGAGACATTCAATTCCATTTGCTGCGGAGCATGCTGACCGACGACTTCACATCCAGAGATCCTACACTTAGACTTCCAAGCTAAACAGAGACTACAGAACTTTGAACCAAGAAGGCCCACTGCAAGCAAAGGTATTTGTCAGCAGGCCCAAAAATCATTTGCAGACTATCAACAGCCGGGCGAGCTGTTTGAATTCCCTGCCTAGAACATTGCCGGGACCGGTAGCAGTGTCCAGGAGCCGTGCAGATCAGCGCTGTGTCCGGAGAAAGCGGGACCAGGAGCCGTGCAGACCGGTGCTAGACCAGACCAGCAGAACCCAAGATCCAGGAGCAGTGCCGGTGACCCAGAAAGCAGAGCTGTACTCAGAACCGGAGACCAGATCGCTGTGAAGTGCTGTGCGCAGTGACCGGATCCGTGACAAAGTCGCCTTCCTGTCCAAAATCTCTTGTGAGTACTCAGCAAAACTCAGAACATATCCCTTAGTTTAATATAATATAATTCAATCTATTTAACCTAAGTAGAATTGTCACCTGTCATTTTCTAGCTGCTAGCTGTAACCTGTCGCTTTGAACTTTTAAAATTTCAAATCCGAAAAACTACCTTTATTTAATCGTCTGTATCTCTGGAACCGTTTGGGCTAGGAACTTTTATTAACTTTCCTCTGAAAGCTTAGAATCTCAGCTTTTCAACAAGCTTAGAACCGACTTGCTTATACTTTTGCCGTAATCGTGATTCACGCATTCGCGAATTTTGCCGCGATTCGCGATTTGGTTAAAAATCCAGCCACGTGTGAAAACGGCAGCTTCCTTGCTTTCCTTTGCCAAAAATTTGTTTACCTGCTAGTTACTCCTAGATCCTTGCTAAAGTGAGCCTGAACTCATCCCAAGTATATTTCACTCACCCTGAACCTCCTAAAGGGAATTAAAACCATTTTCAGCATATTCCTCACTTCATTGCCAGCACATATAAAAGCATTTTGGGCCTGTGTTTCAAACTTCTGTAGTCTAAGCTTGCTGGGGTGAACTGAATTACATTTGATTGCATTTCTAAGAACTGTGTGCTCTCCTCTTCATTTCCTTACATTGCATAAGGGGGGGAGTGGATTGCCAGAGAAAAGTGATTACATTGTTTTGTTGAAATCATATTGAGTATTTTCTGTATTGCATTTTCATTCAACATTGCATCCATCTGAAACTAGATAAAGCATTCTCTACCACCTTATTCTTCTATTCCTATTCCCAAGCGTGCTACCTCATCCTTTATACTACTCCTGGGTAATCAAATCAGTTTATTAGTAGAACATTACCCATTGTTGTTAACTGCTCATGTTCTGAAGTGTGATATTAATTTTTCATTTATTATAAAGTGTGATATATATATATATTGTTTACATTCTGAAATAAACCGTTTAAACTTGTAAAACAGAACTACTTCTTGGCTCAGTGGGGTCAGGGGGGGTTCCAAGAGAGGGGTGTTATATAGGGGTAGTCATCCAGAACTCATGAACTGGACATAAAGATATATCAATAAGGGTTTCCATTCAGTATCCCAGACTAGGCATTGACTTAGCTGTAGTGCTGGATTGAATCCTCTTACACCCCGCCTGGGACTCAGGTATATTTTTTTCTATCCCCCGTCCTCCAAACCCCACTTACCTTCTGATATCTCCTTTTTCAGGAGCGAACGCGCTGGCAACACTACTGTTCCCAACGTGTCCGCTCCCGAAGGCTTCCATGGAAAGGAAAAACTGACTTTCCCTTTCCCGGCGGCCATTTTCTTGAATTCTTTTTTTTTCCTGTCCCAGCGTTTCGGGACAGAAAAAAATGCTTTTAGTACCCCGGTGTTGCAGGCCAGGTTACTAATATCAATATGCCCCTCACGGCAGGGGCATTATCGAGTCAGATAATGCCCCGGCGCCTTCGTTAACTATGGGCCCATGGGTATTATCCGACCCGGTAATGCCCATGCCGATCGGGCATATTGCTTATTTATGCTAAGAGTTCCATACATTCTGTTCCTAATCTTACCTCTGCTTCAGAAGCGTTAGGGAGAATTCTCCAGAATGGCTAATTTCCCTTACCTAGTAAGTTCCTCAGCAGCTTTGCTGGATTTCTAGGATTTATTTTTTTCACCTGGTAAGAATGTGAGCCTTTTTTTCCCACTCTTACATGTGTTTTGCTGTGTGTGTTTAACATTTTCTTGTGTTCATAGACTGTGGAGCCTCACCTACTCCATAGGCATAATCTTTTTACTGTGTGTTACACAGCACCTTCAGCGCAGTGACACAGGGTTGTCTTTTTGGCTTTCCAACTCCGACTCCATTTTCTGGGACTGACAACTATCTGCCAGAACATGTAAAGTTGCCATTGACTTTGTTAGTCTCTTTTAAAACTCACAGACCCAGTACAAAGCATCTTAAATAGAGTTCTGTAAAGGGTTAATACAAATTCCTTTTTGTCTGGTTCTCTTGGAGCATTGTTTCGCTCCCTTTTCATTAAGACTTGCCCGGTGGCAGTGGTAACTACCCTATTTTTCCTATTGCGGTTATCTTAAATAGCCCTGGTATTGTTTTAGGCTATTTTGGTAGCCTTGAACTTAACCCGCAAGACCATATAAGTTTTTATATAGTTTTGGCTGGGTTTATTCGCCATTTATTTTTGTAAAAGTCTTTCTCGTGTTTTTATCTTTGCACCAAACCAGGTTTGGTTCCTTTGTTCACCATCCTTTCGTGGGCTTCTACACAGAATCCGTCCTTAAGCGCCAGTATGTACGGGGGGACAGGATCTGAGGGAGGGTTTTAGGACTCCCTGCACAGGGTCCCCTTGGAGACCCATGTCACACTCTGATCTGATTGGTGGTGGTGACTGTCTCGGTGGGACAGCCACCCTGCTGTGTGATTGACAGCCAGGCTGTGTGAATGGGGGAACACTGCATAAAAAGCAGGTCTCTAGGGCTGGAAAGGTAGGATCACAACTGGAATGAAAGAACTGAAGAGGAGCTGACAGAAGAGGACCCCTACAATGACTGAACTGCCTGGTGAAGCCCTGCTGCAGGTCTGAATCTTCATACTCCAACGACAGGAAAGATCTTCAAGGAATCTTCTCCCCTTGCGCTGGTGGGAACAACCAGTTTACCAAACTGCTTGTCAGGTCTCCCTTCTCTGGTCAAATTTACTGTACAGAGCTACAGTGAACCGGATAGCCAGGAAGAACGACCCTGCTTGCGTTTTAAGAAGCACACCTTTTATTTGTTGCTTTGCTCTGCTGCTGGTTTCTTCCCTGGGCTGTGCAGGACCCGCCAGTCTTCCTACTTCATGTCAGTCCGACAGTCGCTTTAAGACCCATGAGCCTGCAGGACCTGCCAGGAACGTCCGCCTCAGCTACAGCCTTCTTTTACATTTAAGATACTGTTCAAATCTGGTTGTTCGTTTTGTTCATCCACGGTGAAAGTGTGTGAAACCTTTTGCCAAACCAACGGCTTGTCCTTCTCCATTGTTTAAACTAACTTTTCTGCCGACCAACTTCGTCTTGAACTCTTGGCAAAGACTTAACCGCGAACTACCCTGAACTGTGCGATCTTGAGCAAAGATTTTGGTCCATTGACTTTGGGCCACGCCCCCTTGAATTTTATTTCCTCGCTGTTGTTCCTTTTTCTAGATTGCCCTGCTTACTTACTTGTTGGTGTTGTTCAATTCTTGCTTACCTTTGTCTTTCCCTCCCTTTTAAATTGCTGGAGTGCCATTTTGCTCACACTTCATTTTTAGCCTAACTTTTCCAGAATCTATTGGGTGTGGTGTAGTGTATTAAGAGTGTGATTTGTCAAATACTTTACTTTAGTGAAATGTTTTACAACTGATGTGTAAATAAATGTATATTCTTTTACTCAGAAACATTGAGTCAGTGTTTGTTTGAGTCATAGTAATTGCTGTCCTTTGTGTAACTATTGATACTGCTCATGTACTCTTGAGATATGTATGGCTGCTCAGCCATAGCTATTACTTCAGTGTGTAGTACAGGCTTGTACCAAAGGTGAATTTGCACTGTCACTTGTAGTCTTAATTGTGTGTGGTGTTCCCAAAGGGTACCACATATAATTCTGCCTAACACTGGTGTACAGCAGTTAGGATCAATTATAGTGATTACACTTAGAGTGCTGCTATTACCTTGGATCAACTAACCACAAGGCTAAACATAACTAAAAAGAAATATTAATAATGTCTGATATGGAAAGCTACAGTCAGGAGACTCTCCTTAGTTACACTGTGGATTATCTAAAAAATCTGTGTAGAGAAAGGAATCTCTTGCCAAAGGCAAAAAGTCTGAATTGATTGAAAAGTTGTTAGAGAAACAAAGTCTGGAGGATAGGTCTGAAATACCCGACCCCTCAGCAAATGTGGAAAATAATGAGGATGATAATGTGTCTATTATTGATGAGTTAGAGGAAGTAGATGTGTCTCATAATATAGGCCTCACTGTTCCCATACCTGCTCAGCCACCTCAACCTTTGTCCACTGGGACCCCTACAGGACCTACACTCAGTCCTGAATTTATTGCTCTAGAAAAGAGGAGGCTTGAATTGGAATTTAAATGTTTAAATGCTCAAACTGAACAAAAGCATCAAGAACTTAAGTTCAGAGAAATGGAGATGAACCATGCTTTAGAAATGAAAAGGTTGTCTATTGGAAATGCTTCTCTCCCAGAGTCTTCTAGGTCTTCCAGTCCTAAGAGGCCTCATATGCCTAAATAAATTGTGGGTATGTATGAGGTTAAGCTTCATATTTTGGATTGGTTGGCAATGTTTGAATATAACCATGGGATTCAAGGTTTTACAGCAAATCAGTTGCTTCTCTTGCTCTTCTCTAGGCTACCCACTGTTGCATCTGATGTTGTGATGGAGGTAGGGGAGGTGGATAGGATGGATTATGAGTGTGTGAAGCTAGCTTTAATTGCTAGATTTGGGAAGACCCCTTCCCAGTACCTTAAGAGGTTTAGGACCCTCAAAAAGCATGATGTACCCCTTGGGCTACCTGGGTATGTGAATGTTTTTAAAACTAAGATGGTTGGGTTAAGGGTTACAGAGTAAACACTTATGAAGTTATGAGAAATCTTGTTATGTTGGAGTCAATTTATGAGGCCTGCTCTCCTGAGCTCAGACAGCACTTGACTGATTAAAATGAGATAGATCCCGAGAAGTTAGCTAAGGCTGCTGACGTGTGGGTTGCCAACAGGGCTACTCACAAGGATTCTAGGGCAACTCAGAAGAAGGATGAGGGAAAGCAGCCAAAGAAAGACAGCAAGGAGAATTCTAATACCTCGAATCCAAAAGAGGGCCACAAAGAGCAACATAAGGGTAAACCACAAGGAACACCGAATCAGGCTAGTGCACCATCTGGACCCAAACCAGATGGAGGTCAGAGCAAACACCCATTCATCAAAACATTTCGGAAATGTTATGTTTGTGGGTCAACTGACCATGTGAAAGGGATCCCAGATATAAGGGTAAACCTTCAGGGGTCCAGACTATCTCCTTAGCCTTCTCCCCAGAGGAAGAAGTACCTATGGCAAGTGGAAACTTTCACCTACTGGCTGATGAACCCATGAGAGTCTCAGCTAGTGTTTCTTTAGTGTCCCTGGGCTTGTGGGAATAACAGAATTTAGATGTCTATAATTCCATCCCAGATAATACTAAAGAGTATTATGAAGATATGTTCTTGTGAACGGCCAGGAGACTCCTGCCATCAGAGATACTAGAGCCAGCATAACTGTGGCGAATGAATCATTTTTCAAGGTGGAGGATGTTGCTAAGGCACCCAAATGCCTAAACAAGTTAGCTGGAGGCCCTGTGCAAATGCTTCCCCAGTTACCAGCTCTCACCCAGTGTAATGATATGACTGTCAAGATACCTGTTAGTGTGCAGAGTGAAGTGCCTGGGAGAGTCCTGTTGGGTAATGACCTGAACACTCTTGGAGTTGTATCAAGCACCCCCAGGCCTCCCAGTAAAAGGAAACAGGAGCTCACTATGCCTGCAAGGGAGAGCACCTTAAGAGGCTCTCCAGAGGAGTTGATAGAGGAAACTATCACTCCCACTCCACAGGAGTTGCTCACTGCTATTTCTGGAAAGAAAGAAGCAAAGGGGAAATCCAAGACCTCAAGGAAAAAGTCAGACAACACCCCTGTGCTACCAACCAGGACATCCCCAAGATTGTCCATAGTTATACCTGTGACTCCTCCACCTGCTGTGGCAGAGTGTGAGGTAGAACCATGTGTGGTTGACCCAGTTTCTGAGGCATCAGATCTGGAGGAAGATACTGTTTTGGTTGGAGATCCTGACCCTGTTGACCATCCTGAGCTGCAGTCTTTACTGGCAGAAGGTACACCCAACAGGGCAGACTTCAGCAGAGGACAAAGACAGTGTCCTACTCTCGAAGGTCTTCGACAACAGGCTACTAACCAACTTGATTGGCAAGAAGTTGGAAAGCTTAGGTTAAGAAGCTGGGAAGATAGCCTATTCTACAGTGAACCGACTGAGTATATCCCTGGGGAATGCAAACAAATAGCAGTGCCCCTTGCCAACAGACTCCAGTTCCTACAGTTGGCCCATGAGATACCTTTGGCTGGTCATTTGAGTTTCAAAAAGACCAAGGAGAGGCTCTCCTTATACTTCTACTGACCTAAAATGGCTTCAGAAGTTGCCAAATTCTGTAGGAGCTGTCACACTTGCCAAACCTCTGGCAAGAGTGGATGCAAGAATGTGGCACCCCTGGTGCCTCTCCCAGTGGTGGGAGTTCCTTTTGAGAGGGTGAGCATTGGCATTGTTGGTCCCCTTGTCCCTCCCACATATTCAGGGAACATGTTTATCCTGGTTGTAGTAGACCATGCTACAAGATAACCAGAAGCAATACCTATGAGGATTGTAACGGCTCAGGCTCAGGCTGTGGCTAAGGCTCTACTTGGTATTTTTACTAGAGTAGGGTTTCCCAAGGAAGTGATATCCGACAGGGGATCCAATTTTATGTCCCACTACATGCAAGCCATGTGGAAAAACTGTGGTGTGATTTACAAGTTCTCTAAAGCCTCACATCCACAGACAAATGGACTGGTAGAGAGGTTTAATCGAACTATGAAGAGAATGATAGGTGCTTTAGAGGAACCCCTTAAAAGAAAGTGGGACCTTCTACTGCCATGCCTTCTCTTTGCTTATAGAGAAGTGCCTCATGAGGGAGTTGGTTACAGTCCCTTTAAACTTCTCTATGGCCATCCAGTCAGAGGTCCATTGGCCCTGATTAAGGAGGGGTTGGAGAATGCTCCTTCCCCCAAGCCAGTCAGAGTGACTGACTATGTGATAGGTCTCTGGAGGAGAATGTCACACATGATGGCAGAAGCTACTGATAACTTAAAAGCAGGTCAGGCTCTGGTCAAACATTGGCATGACCAGAAGGTCAGCAAGGTTGAGTTTACTCAAGACCAGCTTGTATTAGTTATGGTGCAAACAAGACAGAGGGCCTTGCAGGACAAATGGATAGGACCCTTCAAGGTCGTGGGCAAACCTGGAGGGGTGAACTATTTGGTGGATTTAGGCAGACCTAAGGAGGCTCCCAGAGTCTTTCACACCAACCGTTTGAAGGCATATGTCTCGAGACCAGAAGTGGGAGCTTTGCTTCTAGCTTCAGCTCAAGAGGAGGAGGAGAGTGAACCTCTACCTGACCTCCTCAGAGGCCAACCTTTGGATGAGAAAACAGAAGGAGTCAATATCTCTTCTCAACTGACATCTGAACAACAGGAGGAGTGCAAAGTTCTGTTAAATCAGTTTGCCTCCCTGTTTTCACTTTCACCAGGCCTGCCCCTTGGGGCCAGCATGATATTCTCACTGGTGACTATCTACCTGTGAAAGGCAGACATTACAGAATGTCAGAACATGTGAGATCCCACATCAAAAGAGAGGTCAACAAGATGCTTGATCTTGGGGTTATAGAGCCCTCTACCAGTCCATGGTCTAGTCCTGTTGTTCTAGTACCAAAAGCAGGATCCAAGGAGTTGAGATTCTGTGTGGACTATAGAGTTCTAAATGCAGTCACTAAGACTGATGCCCATCTTTAGCCAAGTACCTCAGTACATTTGATCTGACATCAGGCTATTGGCAAATAGCCCTGACAGACCATGCCAAGGAGAAACTTCATTCTCAACCCCAGCAGGCCTCTACCAGTTTAAGGTTATGCCTTTTGGATTAAATTATACACCTGCTACATTCCAAAGGATGGTCAATCAAGTGCTGAATGGGATGGAGGACTTCTGCATGGCATACTTGGAGGACATTCCAGTGTTCAGCCCTACATGGAAAGAACATATTGATCACTTAGGATATGGTTTGCAGGCTCTTGAGCATACACATCTGACCATAAAGGAAATCAAATGCCAAATTGGTCAGAACAAAGTGGTCTATCTTGGTCATGAGGTAGGAGGAGGTGAAATAAGTCCATTGCCTATCAAAGTACAAGCTGTACAAAACTGGGCCACCCCTACTACTCAAACCCAAGTGCAATATTTCCTAGGTCTCACTGGGTACTACAGGAACTTCAGAGAGAACTATGGGACCATAGCTTCTCCCTTGAATGTGATCTCCTCTCCAAAATTCCCTAAAAAGGTTAGATGGAATGAGGAGTGCACTCAAGCCTTTGAAAACTCAAAGAAAGCCCTTTGTCAAGCTCCAATCCTAAGAGCTCCTGATTATCATCAACCCTTCATTGTCCAAACAGATGCCTCCAATACAGGTATAGGTGCAGTCCTTCGTCAACTGGATGAGAAAGGTAGGGAGCACCCCGTTTTCTTCATCAGTAGGAAACTGAAGGAACCAGAAACAAGGTGGGCAACCATAGAACGTGAATGTGTTGCCATTGTGTGGTCTTTGAAGAAGTTTAGACCATACTGTCCTTAGACAGGACAGAACAATGTCCACAGGTGGGGGTGTAGCCCTCATAGTCAAAGATCACCTAGAAATAAGACAACTTTCCTCAAAATTAGGGGAGAACGTAGACTCTCTATCTGCCAAGATCGCACTCTCTCCCAATACCACCATCACCCTCAATCTAGTATACCACCAGGCACAATACTGCACTTTCAGGACAACCTCTCACATCTACTAGGTGAAAACCTTAAAACAACTACCAAAATTCTTCTTCTAGGAGACCTTAATGTGGGACTCCACGACCTGAAAGATAGACCCTCCACCACACTAGCACAAGCTCTCTGAGAAATGGGCTTTGAACAAAAAGTACTCGATCCTACCCACAACAAAGGACGTACTCTTGACTGGATAGCTGACCACAACTGTGGCATCGACATCAGCTCCATCACACATACCCCATGGTCCGACCACTTTCTCATTCATTTCCTCATCCCTACACCTAACAACTCTGTAAAAAACTCAAGCCAGCACCTCCAGCCCTAGCCAGAAGCGCCAAGAGCATCACCAAAGAAAGTATCTCACCCTACCTACACACCCTCACTACTAACCTCCCTGCCACATCTGACCCAGCTGCACTGGCGGATATCTACAAATCCACCATTAGCACTGCCATAGATATCATCGCCCCTCTACAAAAGAAAAAAACAAAAAATTCCAGACACTCCAATACCTGGTTCTCAGCAGAACTAAAAGAATTACGAACCAAAAAACGCAAAGCCCTTAACTTATGGCAAAGTGCGCCCTACACATCCTCACTATCCTCCTACAAATCACTGGCCACCCAATACAAAAAAGTATCATAGCAGCCAAATCCACATCCTACAACGAAAGAATCTCCAACGCCACCTCAGAATCCAAAGAGTTTTTCGCCATCTTCAGGGAACTATCCACACCGGCTACTAAGTCTCAAGAGGTTGTTAAGGACCAAGCATGGTGTAACACCATACAGTCCGCCCTCATAAACAAAATCGAACTCCTCCAAGCTAAAATCCTAGACCATCACAAAAATCTCACACAACACATCCAATCAGCATCCCATACGGAAACTGTGACTGAGAACATAAAGACAAATCTCTTTACTCCATTCAAATTCAGAGAAGTCTCCGAAAAAGAGGTAATCGATATCGTTAACAGAATCAAACCTTCTAACTGTAAAGGCGACGCCTGCCCCGCCAAACTAGTTAAAGACTGCGTAGAAACACTAGCACCATTTCTTAAAACTTTCATCAATGCATCCTTCAACACAAACTCAGTTCCAACCAGCCTAAAAGAAGCTTGGGTGCGCCCTCTTCTCAAAAAACCCACTCTAGATCCCGAAAAGGCCAACAACTATAGACCCATCACAACCGTTCCCTTCATGCTCAAGATCCTCGACAAAGGTGCCTACACGCAAATACAGCAATACCTGGAAGAAAACCGCATTCCTGGAAAAAGGCAATCGGGTTTCCGCCCGGGACATGGGACCGAATCGGCCCAACTAGATCTCAAAATCCAACTAAATGACATCATGGACAAAGGCAAACCTGCACTCCTGGTCCAGCTAGACCTATCTGCCGCCTTCGACCTGGTCAATCATAATATTTTAGGCACGCAACTCAAAAATGAAGCCCACTTCTCGCCAGAAGCCATCTCCTGGGTCAAATCATTCCTCGAGTGTCGACTTATGAAAGTCTTCTCAGACTCTGCGAGCGCTACCCCCACCACCATCTACTGTGGTGTCCCACAAGGGTCCTGCACTGCACCCACCCTATACAACCTCTTCACCCTCCCAATGTTCAATGACTTGGACCGTCATCACATAGCATACACCAATTATGCTGACGACACGCAAGTCCTGCTCCCTCTCACAGGGGTCTATGAACAAGACGCAGCGGCACTAACCAAGATCTATACAGCCATCCAAACCTGGATGGCAGCCAATGGCCTCTGCCTAAACGGGGACAAAACAGAGATCCTATTATTTGGCACCAAAGAAATACTAAACAAACTCCCACCGCAGTACAAATCCTTCAGCATAGATAACTCCACTATCACAGTCTCCACTGCAGTAAAAGTGCTAGGAGTATACCTTGACTCCACTCTCTCCATGACACGGCAAGTCAATGCCATAGCTTCCTCTGCCGCACTCACCACTAAGATAATCAACGCCATTAAACCCTTCCTATCCACTAAAAACTGCCTGGCCGTAGCAGGAGCCACAGTAGGTACCAAATTGGACTATTGCAATGCCCTCTTCCTGGGCACATCTCTACAAAACTTTAAAAAAATGCAGTCACACAAAACAATGCCCTAAGAGCAGCCCTAAGCATCCCCAAAAGGGAGCACATCTCCCAAGCAAGAAAAGAAGACCACTGGTTACCAATAAAAGAACGGATACTATTCAAATCCATGGCCATCACCCACAGATGCCTTTCCGCAAAGGCTCCACCCTATCTTTCCGAAAGAATCACCCTTAACACATCCACTAGACCCACTAGGTCACACATGACCAATCAGACCTACGTACCCACATTTAAAAGAAGCAAAGCCAGGGGGTCGAGCTTTCAACACCTAGCACCCAAAAATTGGAACGCACTCACCACCGCTCTCAGGAACGAAAACTCATACCATATCTTCCACAGACTACTCAAAACCACGTTGTTTAACTAACTCCACCCCACCTTACCTATCCTACTGTATTTTCACGACTGTATGTATATAAGCACACTTGTATGTATATATGCTAACATGTTATGCACTGTTTTTCTATAGATATACCATTTATGCCTGTAACAAGTTAAGATTGCCTTCAGCGCCACAATGCCCCTGGGCAGATGTGCGCTATACAAATCCAAATAAATAAATAAATAAATAAATAAATAAAATACTTGTATGGATCTACTTTTGTGATTCAAACTGACCACCAACCCTTGAGATGGTTAATGCAAATGAAAGGGGAGAACCCACAACTTCTCAGATAGTCAATCTGCCTGCAAGGGTTTGATTTCACCAATGAGCACAGAGCAGGATGTCACCATCAAAATGCTGATGGTCTATCTAGGATGTTTTTAACCGACTAGATGTAGAGATTCATCCAGGAGTGGATTAAATCCTCCTGTCCCTTAGTCTGGGGGCAGAGGGGGTGGGTGTTAGAGAGAATTCTCCAGAATGGCCAATTCCCCTTACCTACTGAGTCCCACAGCATTGCTGGATTTCTAGGATTTATGTTTTTCACCTGGTAAGAATGTGAGCCTTTTTTCCCACTCTTACATGTGTTTTGCTGTGTGTGTTTAACATTTTCTTGTGTTCATAGACTATGGAGCCTCACCTACTCCATAGGCATCATCTTTTTACTGTGTGTTACACAGCACCTTCAGTGCAGTGACACAGGGTTGTCTTTTTGGCTTTCCAACTCCATTTTCTGGGACTGACTACTGTCTCCCAGAACATGTAAAGTTGCCATTGACTTTATTAGTCTCTTTTAAAACTCACAGACCCAGGACAAACTATCTTAAATAGAGTTCTGGAAAGAATTAATACTTATCCCTTTTTGTCTGTTTCTCTTGGAGCATTGTTTCTCTCCCTTTTCATTAAGATTTAGCTAGTGGCAGTGGTAACTACCCTATTTTTGCTACCGTGGTTATCTAAAAATGGCCATGGTATTGTGTTAGGCTATCTTGATAGCCTCGAACTTAAACCTGCTAGACCATATACGTTTTTATACGGTTCCGGCTGGGTTTATTAGCCATTTCTTTCTGTAAAAGTTGTTTGTGTTTTTCTCTGTGCGCCAAACCAGGTTTGGTTCCTTTGTTCACCGTACTTTCGCGGGCTTCTACACAGAAGCCTTCTTTAGGTGCCTGTATGTTCTGGGGGGGACAGGATGTGAGGGAGGGGTTTAGGACTCCCTGCACAGGGTCTCCTTGGAGACCCATGTCGCACTCTGATCTGATTGGTTATGGTGAATGTCCCGGCGGGACAGCCACCCTGCTGTGTGATTGACAGCCAGGATGTGTGAATCAGGGAAAACTGCATAAAAAGCAGGTCTCTGGGACTGGAAAGGCAGAGTCGCCACTGGAACGAAAGAACCGAAGAGGAGCTGACAGAAGAGGACCCCTACAATGACTGAACTGCCCAGTGAAGCCCTGCTGCAGGTCCGAATCTTCATACTCCAATGACAGGGAAAATCTTCAAGGAATCTTCTCCCCTTCAGCTGGTGCGAACAACCAGTTTACCAAACTGCTCGTCAGGTCTCCCTTCTCTGGTCAAATTTGATGTACAGAGCTACAGTGAACCCTGCTTGCGTTTTAAGGAGCACACTTTTTACTTGTTGCCTTGCTCTGCTGCTGGTTTCTTCCCTGGGCAGTGCATGACCCTCCAGTCTTCCTACTACGTGTCAGTCCAACAGTCGCTTCAGGAACCATCAGCCTGCAGGACCTGCCAGGAACGTTCGCCTCAGCTACAGCCTTCTTCTCCATTAAAGGTACTGTTCAAATCCGGTTGTTCATTTCGTTCAGCCATGGTGAAATTGTGTGAACCCCTTTGCCAATCCGAAGGCTTGCACTTCTCCATTCTTTAAACTAACTTTTCTGCCGACCAACTTCGTCTTGAACTCTTGGCAAAGACTTAACCGCAAACTACTCTGAACTGTGTGACCTTGAGCAAAGATTTTGGTCCATTGACTTTGGGACAGGCCCCCTTGAATTTGATTTCCTCACTGTAGTTCCTTTTTCTAGATTGCCCTGCTTACTTACTTGTTGGTGTTGTTCAATTCTTGACTAACTTTGTCTTTCCCTCCCTTTTAAATTGCTGGAGTGCCATTTTGCTCACACTTCATTTTGATCCTAACTTGTCCAGAATCTATCGGGTGTGGTGTAGTGTATTAAGAGTCTGATTTTTCAACTGATTTACTTTAGTGAAATGGTTTGCAACTGGTGTGTAAATAAATGTATATTCTTTTGCTCAGAAACCTTGAGTCAGTGGTCCTCATTACGACCCTGGCGGAAAGCGACTGACCGGACCGCCACAGCGTAAATAGCGTTTCCGCCATTGCACGAAGGAGCAAAGTGCGGCCCATTCCGACCCATCGGGCACGAGCACCACGGCATGGCGGAAGTGCAAAGTCCGCGATGGCGGAAATGACCCCAAAACGGCCCACACCGCCGCCGTACGGCGCCCTAGGTGCAATACCGCCACCCATCACAGCGGACACTGCAGTGTGCGCCTACCGGAAAGTACGGTGACCGGAAATATACGGAAACGGAAGTAAAAACATGGGCCCGGAACGGGAAACATCCCGCCGTACACCTATAAAACCACAAAAACCACACAACCACTAAAAACACTACCCTGAGACACACCCCAACCCGTCATCCACCCTAGTGAAACCAAGAAAAATGGGAAAAGTAGCGAAGAAAGCGTGCGACCGCAAGCGGCAGGCCCACTTCTCCCGTGAGGAACTCACCGTGCTAACAGAGACCCTCCAGGAGAATGCTGCCGTCGTCTTCTCCACGCAAATGACCAGGACGGCACTTGCGAACAAGAAGGCCATATGGGCTCTGGTGGCACAGCGGGTAAGTGCGGTGGGGACCGCACCCCGCAACCCACAGCAATGCAGAAAGCGATGGGACGACCTGCGGATACGCGTCCGCAGCATACTCTCTGCCAACCGCAACATTGCCACAGCCACCGGGGGAGGTCCTGAATCACCCATCAAGTTGACCCCCTGGGAAGAAATCTGTGCCTCCACCATCGGAATGGAGAGCATAGAGGGAGTCGGAGGGATGGAGAAAGGAGTGCAGACATCCGAAGATTCAGATAGGTGGGCCAGATAAAACAATGCTAAATCCACAATGTCCAATCATGTGAAGTACCATGTGTCCACATAGTGCAACAGAAACACATGTCCAGGAGAACGTCCACACACATCGGCCTGATAGCGCACTTTAAAACTCACAATAAATACATAAATAATTAAAAACCCCTAAAACACGCACTACACGTGCAGCAGGCACACCCTAACTGCAGGCTGCCAAACAACTGCACCCTCACTCCACACACAAATGAAAGCACCTCCAAGGCCCCGACCCAAATCACCCTCAGGTACCACCCCAATGCATGTGATACAATGCCATTCCAATTCCCACAGACCCATTAATAACCCTCGCCCTCCTTTACTCCACCACAGGGTCCGATCCAAACGACGAGCATCAGGACACCCCTACCAGCACACCTGCAAAGAGGGCCAAGACCAACGGCCAAAGACCCTCCACCTCAGCTGCACGCATCAAGACACGGCAGCAGCACAAATCAGGTGGCAGCACAGAGGAGGGAACATCAACAGGCACCCCAGCAGCCAGCATGCCCACAACACCACCACCACAGGTCCCCCCAACGGATGCCACAGAAGGCACTGCCTCTGGTGGCAGCAGCACCATAGGTGACACCCCATTGATGGCAGCATGCTCCGACACAGAAGATGGGGATGTCGAAGTCAGATCCATCCATGACCTGTCCCAATCCCCCTGTCTGTCCCATCCCGTACAACATGAGGATACCACGCAGGGGCACCCACAAGACGACGACTGGCCATCCCCCACAGGCCCTGTGGCAAGGCAACATGAGGTCAACAGCCCCTCTGTGACACCCCCGCAAATGGCCATGGCACAGCAGAGGCAACAGTCCCTCGACCAGTTAATCGTGCAACAGCAGCAACTGGCCACGCTCCTCAAGGACCATGCCGATGAATGTGGGGGCACTAAGGCAGACATAGAAACATCAACTGAGACACTTAGGGCAGAAATGGAGAGGAGTACAGAGACACTAAGGGCACAAATGGAGAGTAGCACCGAGAGCCTGAGAGTCCAAATGGAGAGTAGCACCGAGAGCCTGAGAGTCCAAATGGAGAGTAGCACCGAGAGCCTGAGAGTCCAAATGGAGAGAAGCACCGAGAGCCTGAGGGGGGAACTGCATGCGACGTCCAAAGACGTATGTGCCGAACTTGCCGCAGTGCGCCGTGTGCTCACTGAGCTCTCGCAAACCCTTAGGGACATGCATGGACGTGAGCAGGCAGAGACATCATCCGTTGCAAGTTCCGTCCAGGGCAGCCCCCAACGTAGATCTGGGAGGAACCTGCGCTCCACAGGCAGGGGTGCCCCTGATACCGGCAGAGGGGGCTTGCAATAGCGACAGCCCACTGACAATGAGCATCTTTGGACACTGGTGTTCGGGGGGGAGGTAGGAGGGTGGAGGGGGTGTGTTGGGCTCACTTGGGTGGCGGGTCGATAGGGTGTTCAACATGATATCACATATGCCATAAACAGTGCACGATCAACCAATGAGATGTGTGGACAATGATCTTTGTGTACTAGGCCATCATAGGCGTACAGTCCATATTGTGCATGTACCAAACACACACAGTGCCACGAGTCCCGTGTCCATGTATCAGCCACCAGGCGTGAGTGCTAGAAGCATGCATCAATGAGATGCTGACGAATGTCACGGCCCTCCGGTGCCTCGCAGACTCCTTGAGGTGCTGCCACATCCCCACCCTCATCATGACCATCATCAGGTGCTTGCAGTTCTGCGTCAGGGGGCATGGGCACATTTCTACGTACGCACATGTTGTGGAGCATGACACATGCCATGACCATCTTTGCAACCTTCTCATGGCGGTACAGGAGTGCCCCGCCAGACCTGCTGAGGCAGCGGAAACGAGTCTTCAGTAGGCCGAATGCCTGTTCAATGACTACACGGGTACGTGAGTGGGCATGGTTGTAGTCCTCCTCATGCTGGTCCCGTGGGTTCCGGACTGGTGTGAGGAGCCATCTCTTCAGTGGATACCCAGCATCACCTGTATGTGGACGAGAAACGTATGATGTGGAATGCCATTGCTACGTACGCACACCCCCCCCCTTCCTGCCAGGTCATTGCCGCATCACATACCCCACATCATCATGCATGAAATGAGACTCACCAAGTAGCCAGGATCTGTTCCCTGCGTGTCGCTCCATGTAGCGTGGTATTGTTGAGTTCCTCAAGACCATAGAATCATGGGTTGATCCAGGGAATCTGGCACAACAATGTGTAATGATCCTGTTGGAGTCACACACCATTTGTACATTCAGGGAATGGAATTGTTTTCGGTTGCGGTACTGGGCCTCCATGGCATGTGGGACGACCAATTCCACATGGGTGCAGTCGATGGCACCAATGCAACCCGGTATGCCGGCAAGTGCATGGAATCCCACTTTTGTGTTGGTAATTTCCTGCTCCGAGCGTGGTAGAAGATGTAGTCGTCTGCGTGCTGCAGGAGGGCATCGAGCACTTGCAATAGTGTCCGTGAGAACAGTGGCTGAGAAATGCCATGCAACTGTCCGACTGTGTGCTGGTAGGTGCCTGTGGCCAGGAAGTGGAGTACAGACACCACCTTCAGTAGGGGTGGGATGGCGGTTGGGCTATCTATCATGCTGACAAGGTCAGCCTGTGTCATGTCCACAATGGCGGCCATGGTGTCCCGGTCCAAACGGTAGAGGGTGTGGATCTGCTCATCAGTGAGGTTGAACGGATGTGCTCGGAGGCGTGGGATTGCGGGCTGCCTGCGTGGTGGTAGTGGCTGTGCTGGCGGCCCTTGCTGGCCCTGCCTTGCCCTCCTCCTCCTCCTGCGTCTCCTCCGTGCGGCCGGTTGTAGTTGGTGTTCGTCTTCTTCTTGGAGTTGGAGTACTTGCAGTGCTATCAGGTCCCCCAGGGCCAACATCGCGAGTCCTGCCGGTAGCATTTCGGAGTGGGTGTGGTTGTGGGAGGAGACTGGGTGTGCAATTTATGTGTTTTCAGGCTGTATGGCCTCCACCTGTGGTGATTCATTCCACCTGTGCAAACTGCTCTCCCCTTTGGCCGAGCACGTCCCGCACACAACGCTGCAATTCGAGGAATGGCATCTTGCTATTGCAATCATGTATTTGTACCCGATGGCCGTGTAACATTGGTTGATATGTTCATTCTGCTATGGTCCCATTGTTTCACATACTATCTGTGCATTCGCGAACAGACTTGTGAAGGGTCAGTGGAACGTAGTACTCGAGTAACGGTGGGCCCTCATGCATCACTGTACCGAGTTGCAACGACGGGCGGGGCGTCCCATTTGTGGGTGAAGGCAGTTGCCATTTCCACACACAGCCGCACTAGATGGATTAATTAGTGATTTCAAACGGCCACAGATGCCTTTTCGACGTGATGTTGCAAATGAGGAATTCGAAGGGCGGCGCTTTCGGTTTTCAGCTAGCGGCGAGGAGATGCCCACAGGTCTGACTGCAAATATGACGTTCTATTGTTCAATGTCCTTGAGACAGGGGCCATGGCGAGGATGCAATGATTGATATGAATGGTTTGGGATGCGCAATAGCGACGTGGGCGATGAGGCCGGACGTTCCCAAATACATGTTACTTCACAACACTGGAATTACGGGCTGGGGCACTGTGGATTTTGCAGGCTGCATAACGCACAGACTCAATGGATATTTCTAATGTTATGTGAGTAAATATTCAGGCGTTTTTATACCGGGATGAGGGAATGATGAATGGATGCATGGGCAGGTGATTTGATACAGAGTTTGCCATGTACAGGGCTTCTTGGAATCTATCCGCCTCCCCTGCGCTATGTGATGCAGGGCTGCCATAGTGGCATCATCGTCTATCTGGCCTTGTTGAGCCCTCCCTGTCTCGACGCGCCCTCAGACACTTGTGTCCATGCACGTTACCAATCCCATCTGATGGATTCTGTTTTGACAGACGCATGCACAGGTACACTCGTTTGTGATGGTTTTTACACCTCGATATAGATGGTTATGAGTCGCAAGTGGTTTTGGGGTGGTGATGATCCTTTGGAGTGGGCTAGCATGCATATGGCTGTGGATTTAGTGTGATCATTGAAGTGAGTTGTTCGAATGTAGTTCTGATGGCCATTCTGTTCTTTTTCTTTTCTTTTGGTTGACAGGTATCTCCTCCCCTTTTGCCACTGCCATCTGTATGCCACTCCTGCAGATGGCTTTTACTCCCGACACCTGCTGCTTCGTGTTAATCAGTGGAGCAGCATTACGATCTTATGGGACGATCGCCAATGGGCCACATGCCCTTACGCAGTACTAGTGGCTCGGAGCAACATTTCGGCCTTTCAGCTGGACTAGTGCCTCCCCATTGGGACGGCCCTGCGGTTCTGTGCGCTTCCATGTTGCCTTTTCGTACGTGAATGTGGCTCTGTGTACCATGATGGAACAGGGCGTCACACAAGTAGTGGCTGGTCATTTCTTGCGGATGCAGCCCACAATGGTGAAATGTGTTTTGGAGTTCATGGCCTAATGGCTGTATGGGCTTGGTGATTTTGTTGTGCATTAAATTTCTATTCTGATTTGGCCCGTGTAGCGTTCTTCTTTGCAAGTGATGTGGCATATTCCTATTTGGGGAGCGATGTATTGGGAGGAGATCTGCATTGGGTTCCAGCTTCGGAGTTTAGTTGCGTGGTACTGTACTGGGCGCGTTTGCCTACGAAGCCCAGTGAGGTCAGGGATGGGGGCTGCCAATATGACTGTTTGAATGTTGTCATGCTCAGGGGCGGGGGATTGGGTTTTGTGTAACAGATGGCGGTCAGCCAGGTGGACTGGTGGAATGATGTGATTTTCGGAATATTGCTGGTCACAGGTGCCTGTGTTTGCGTGCGGTTCGGGGGGGGGGACTGTGGTCATGTCCATTGGAATGGCTTCTGTATTCGTGCCATCTGTGCCCTGCAGCTCCCATTGGCCCCTCTTGTGATTCTTTTGTTCGTTGGCATGCATGGGTGACTTGTACATTTCACTGGTTGCATTGTGACTTCATTGCACCTACGGGGAGTTGTACTTTGTGGGCAGGGAGCGGTGTACAGGCACTCAGTGGGGCCGTTTACGGTTGATTCGCGATGCCGTACTTCTCACCATGGCGGAATGGTACATTCCGCCATGCTTGATGGCGTTAGGTACATGTCCGCTAGGGTCGGAATTCGCGTACCCTTGCGCCATGGTGGTATTTACGGTTTGGCATGGCGCGCGCGCGCGTACTTGGTGCAGTTAGCGTTGGCGTTCACTACGGTGTCGCTAATGGCTTCGTACTTTGCGGTGACGGGTCATAGTCGCACCGAGCGCTATTCGATGGCGGTATTGCATTTCCGCCATCGTTTTCCGATTTCCGCCAGGGTCGTAATGAGGCCCAGTGTTTATTTGAATCATAGTAATTGCTGTCCTTTGGGTAACTATTGATACTGCTCACTTACTCTTGAGATGAGTCTGACTGCTCAGCCACTGCTACCACTTTACTGTGTACTACAGGCTTGTACCAAAGGTGAATTTGTACTGTCACTTGTAGTTTTAATTGTGTGTAGTGTTCCCAAAGGGTACTGCATATAATTCTGCCTAACAAGAAGCACTTGATTAAAGTGTAACTATCTCCCAGTCTTCTTGGCTGATTCCATATCTTCCCGATTAGTATCTGCAAACAGTAGGGAATTTGGTGTAATCTCATTGAGACTTTATCTATGTTGGGGCTAGCATAATTCACTTGATATGTTATTAGTGGGCTATCCATTACTCGAAAAATTATATAATTTTGTACCTCCCAAGTATATATAATCTAGTTTTTAAGGACAGTTAAAATGATGTCAGCCCCTTGTTAAATATTCCCCAGGAGTTCCTGCCTAATTCCAGGTTCCAAACAAGGATCTGTATATTTGTTTTTATGATTTTTTTTTTTCTCATGCGAAACACAACATTGTTATGTCAGCCTTGAGGAGGATGATCTGTCGAAACATGTGTCGGCTGAAAATATTGGAATACGAATCACAATAAAACTATTTGATGAATCTATTACTAAAAATCAACAATTGATTTGAGTTGATGAAGCACATGTGATCAGTAGTTGTTGTTCCTATTGTAAAATAGCTCTGAATAACCACTCAGCAACATATTAAGCATGGTGTGGAATGCATCCAGCTGACATGCTTTCATAACAAGAAGTATAGTAGGGTCACCAACAAACTGACCAGGCAATCTGTAGGGACCAAAGCCGGGAATCAGTATTTCTAACATTGAATAGGGCTGGCACGGAATGAAAGTGGTCCCTATACAACCAAGTAGTAACAAATGTTCTCTGAGTACTATGATTCAGGCTGCTTTTGGCCCATGGTCAGCATTGCCTAAGCCAGACACACCTAGCGACCATCAATGCCTGTTTGATATCAAATGGGGGTGGTCCCACTTCTGAGACAGGCTGCATACTCTAGACCCCTGAAAGTGAAGAGCAGGTTACTGAACTATCAAACAAGCAAGAGGGCGATAGGGATGAATGTGCTAATATTGGGACCACTAATATTTCCCCACATAGGATTTCTACTTCCTTGCACTGTGATCATTGGTAATGTTCTGCCCCTTGCGCTCTGCTTAGTCCTTGCTCTTTCCCCGGACCTCTGCTCTCCTTTTGGTTCTGCACTATCTTTAATCCGAGCCTCCTTCACCGTCTGTCTAACTCTTTCCTCTTTTCCCACTCTATTGTTTCTCTCACCCTGTTCCACATTCTGTCTCCAGATGCCCTCTTCTTGCCCTGCACCCAGCTTTTTTTTGTTTTTTGAAATAAATAGAAAAATAGAACAAAGCAAAATATGCATCCTCCATTTAACAATTTGCAATTATTTTTTTTCAGGTAAACTGAAAATAAGATGTTAACTCTTAAGTCCTCGATAAAAGAAAGTACTACAAAACATACTGAAACTTTTCATTTAAGAAGTATGGAAAACCATGCTATCAAAATATCCATAATTTTTGTCATTGTTTTTCACGTGAGTCCACCTTTGTAACCTTAAATAGATGAGAATTGGGCTGAGCAAATACAGCTTTTAAGTGCCAATAGTTAAGTTGTTGGGCACTTGCCACTAAAGTATCATTGGCTAGTGTCATTATTTAAAGTGCACAATACGATACAAAGGTGAGAAAAGCAATAATTTCGAAAAACATTAAAACCGAACGAAAAGCTAATGATATTAAGAGCTGCTAAACGATGCGAATTTTCATCAGGAAATTAATTCAGCAGATGACTGAGAAAACAATGCTGCTGTTTGCACTTCACTGAATTTGCTAGCAACTCACTCCGTCATAGTATGGGCGCAGCTCATCATGGTAAGTGCGTGATATCATGGGGGAAACAAATGTTTAGAGAGTAGTAACATTATTATTACCTAACAATGTGAGCTGATTGTTCAACAACAGTCGCCAGAAGTCACCTAACCTACTGAAATATGTTACTGACTTAAGGCACTACTAAGATTTTTAGCAAAACAGGAGTAGTCCAACTCAGATTCCAGAGGCGAACTTTCCATGGCAAGGACCAATATAATTCAAGCATGAATTTTATGTCACCTAAATAACACATGTGGCTCCATAAGGACCCCCAGATGATTTACTGTGCTAGCTGCATTCTGTGTGTAGTATGCTATGTTTTGCTGAATTTAGAAAGAGCAATCATTTCTTCCAGGTGTCTGGTCTCTTGGGTTAAATAGTTATCTGGCTAGCAAGGCAGATCTCACTCAAGAATAATGCGGAATGCCATATGGATGCTCACCTGGGGGTCAGCCACAGGTGATGCTCGGTTGTGAAGACTTTCCCCAGCTACCCTCAGGGGTCGTCTGTGCGGGCAAGTGCTGTGGGACAGGGATTAGTGGGGATGTGTGTCTGGCTGGAGTGTGGATGAGGCTGGGAGATCATATGTCCTCTGGTTAGGACTAGGTTGGAGTAACCCATGTTCTACAGCAGTATTTACCTGTTCCTTTATTTTAGAAAAATGCCTGATAAGAACCATACTCCTGTAAAAGGGGCACACCCCATATTCTCCAACGTACATAATCCTGAATCATATAAAACAAATAGACTCACTAAACGACCAGAAACTCAAAAAACACCATTGTCAGAGAAAGTTCCAGAACTTCTCAACACGCGACCTTAATGAATTACCTTCACAATCTCAATTGACTAATTAGACAGTGATATGGGCATACGAGGGAAAGGCACATGAGGGTGAAGGCGGGGTTTGGGCACATTCGCAGGGGCAGAGGCAATGGAAATGGGCATGGAGCGATGGTTGGAAGACCAGAGTGAAGGCCAGTGCAGGGGGTGGTGAAAGTGGAATGGGGCGTGATGCTCCCACCCCTCCAGAAAAGCAAAACAAGGCACAGAAACAGCAATATATGTGATGGGGTGCGGACGGGGAAGCAAGGGGGCAGGGGCTGAGATACACACGAGAGCATGCAGCATCAGGAACCAGTTGGAGTAATCCTCTCAGCTTCCTCCAATCCCTTCATGCACGTTTAGGATCATTCGTCAAATAACTTGATTTGCAATGAGCTTCCCAACAGCAGGCCCCAACTTATTTCGCCATGTTCAATAACAACATTCTTCTGTGTGGGGACATGAATAAGAAAGACTGTCCACCTTTAGTGAGTCACATTTCAGATTTGCACCTGAATGTCGAACACCTGTTCTAAATCCTGCACAGACAAAAAGCCATCCTGACAAACACATTTCTATTGAATTTCTATTCGATCAATGCAGCAGGTGAATGCATGCATTTGTCAAAATTATGCTATTTAGCTGTCAAGCATGATCTGTTTTTCTTCCAGCACGTCAATCATCAGTGATGCTATAAATTCGTTAACACGATTGTGGAGAGGGATTGTCCTGCCAGCTCTTTCATTTGTAGCCATTTGTTCATAAAAGCAGAGCAACTTAGCACCCCCTCAAAGCCCTGAGGCTTTCCTGCAATTCACATCGTGTGCAAGCAGAAAGGGTAAAGAAAAATTGCAATGCCGCTGAAGGCTCTCAACTTTTTATCAAAATGAACTATTTCCCTATAATGTTGCTTAATCTCTGACAGGAAGTGTAACTTGTATCATTCAAAATTGCAATAATGCAGTAAGAATGAATTCCTGTGCAGTCCAAATCATCATACCAAAAACATCTTCTATGTCACAAAATGGTGGTTAAATTGAAGCAGTTACATTGAAGCATTTAAGCTACTAGACGCTCTCCTCTGACTTTCCTCAAACCGAGAATGCCAAGCCATAGTTCTAGGGAATCTATAATCCTTGCCATGAAGCCTACGTCATCTAGACATCTGACCAGAAGATTACACTAGAGGTCATGGGCCTAACACGAATTGTACTCTTCAAACTTATCTGGGATATGAGGTTCAATAAAGTGTTGATTAATAATAATACTTCGACTAATAATAATAATAAGTCAACACTTTTAATAATAATAAAATAGCAGTATGAATAACCATTAATTGGCACCAAATGAAGTGTGATATTACTGTTGCGCATTTCGATGTAAATAAACTCTGGTTATGCACATAAGAATTATTATCCCATTGAAAAACCGATGGGAAAGTCATTCTGCCATCACATTTAAACCTTGAGCCTGTCTGAACGAGTATCCATGTTTTTATGCTACAAACGTTTTAATGTTAGGGTAAGTGATGTGTAAAAAATAAACGAGCATCAAGCCCACTGAGCATTGTGTACTTAGCCATTCAAGCACATGACCCTTTTATCACAGAGAGATTTATAGAATACATTCCCTGGTCCATCTGTTATAAAAATACTGTTTAATTTTATAGAAATCAGGTGGGAGCTCTCACTGGTCTATTTTGTCTCATGCTCCTGTCTCTCAGGGGTATTTCAAAAAGGTACTGTAGGAGTGAACTGAACTGTACATGTCAGAATAATAAAAATAAAAAAGTAGCAGGTGCCCCTATCTAGAAAAAACATGGAATGATAGATAACCTGTTCTGTGGTTTTTACGCAATTTGAGAGTCTGCAGCTATCGCTTTTTGCTCACTGTACTTTCCACAACGGAGGAATATCCATTTACATATCAGTCTTTGTCCCGACCACAAGGGCAATCCAGCACCGAAATGCCTGCCAAACCTCCTTTGAACAAGAGTGCCAACAGCAACTCCAGACGTGTATTTCGGCCTAGTCGGGACTCATCAGTGAGGTTGAGCTGTGCCTCTCTGAGCAAAGTGAGAAAGGGGTCCACGTCTGGGTTCCCCCAGGTAACTTTGGGTGACCAACCCCAAGTTCCTTGCAAAAAGACAAAAAAGGTAGCAGGCACCCCTCTCTAGAAAGAACATGGCATGATAACTTGCTCTGTGGTTTTTACTCACTTTGAGAGTCCGCAGTTATCACTTTTTGCTCACTGTACTGTTCACAAAGGAGGAATTTCTATTTACATATCAGTCTTTGTCCCGCCCACAAGGGCAGTCCAGCACCGAAATGCCTGCCAGACCTCCTTTGAACAAGTGTGCCAACAGCAACCTCAAACACATGTTTCGGCTAGTCGGGCCTCACCAGTGAGGTGGTGTTTGCCTCTCTGAGCACAGTGAGCAAGGGGTCAGCGTCTGGGGTCCCCAAGGTAACTTTGGGTAATCGACCCCAACTTCCTTTCACAAATACAAAAAAGGTAGCAGGCACCTGTCTCTAGAAAGAAACTGGCATGATAACCTGTTCTGTGGATTGTACCCATTTTGAGAGCCCACAGCTATAGTTTTTTGTTCACTGTACATTTCAAAAAGAACGAATATCCAGAATAATAACCTTCTATCATAAAATAATGCATACTGTTATTCTAGGTTGTGATAATGTGCTTTGCTCAGTAAGACAAAAAGATAGATGTCTTATTATGACTACAATATATACTCAAAGAGATCATTAGAAATAAACAGTGTACAATTTAAAAAAGAAACAACTTCAAAGGTTAATTTAGTTAGTATATATATTTTTTTACAAATGCTTGTGCAAAAAAACACTACATCCCTCCTCTTAAGATATTTCTTCTCTGGTTAGTGTGGGAGAGAGGGAGATAGCGAGAGAGTGGAAGAGAGAGAGAAAGAAAAAGAAGCAAAACAGAGAAGAAAAAGAGAGCAAAGGGTGTTAGTGCAATTAAATATGTTCCCTATTTTAATAGCTGATCTTTCAAATAAACACTAGTCATGCAGTTGTCAGCAAAGTACGAGGTGCCTATAGCAAACATGCACCTGCTACGCAACTCTCGCCCACATAAAATGAAACAGAGGGTGAGACATAGCATGAGAGAGACAGAGAAAGAAAGGGATCTCAGAAAAAATAATATGTGTGACTTCAGAGCAGCCAGAGGCAGAGAAACTGCTCTCCTGAACACCCATGAAGATCAGCTCACTAATCTCAACTCTAGAAATAGTCCATAGGCGCCCCTCTGCGAGAACGAACATGGCCCATTGACCTGTTCTTCGGGCAGGTACCCACTCGAGAGTCCGCAGCCACACTTTAGCTCACAGTACCTTTCACAGATGGGAAATATAACCATTTGCATATCAGTCTTTGTCCTGCCCACATGGGCAGTCCAGCACCGAAATGCGTTGGCAATTCCCCTCTGAACAAGAGTACCAACAGCAACAACAAACACGTGATTCAGCCTTGTTGGGCCTCACCAGTGAGGTGGAGCTGTGCCTCTCTGAGCACAGTAAGCAAGGGATCCACGTCTGGATGACCCTAGGGAACTTAGGGTGACTAAATCTAAGTCCCTTAAATAATCAAGACATAGTCCATTGGCGCCCCTCTGTGAGAATGAAGAATGGCCCATTGACCTGTTCTTAGGGAAGGTACCCACTTGAGAGTCGGCAGCCACACTTTAGCTCACTGTACCTTTCACAGATGGGAAATACCCATTTGCATATCAGTCTTTGTCCCGCCCACATGGGCAGTAAAGCACCTAAATGCTATGGAAATTCCCCTCTGAACAAGAGTACCAACAGCAACCGCATTTATGTATTTATTTATTTAAAGTTCTTATAGAGCGCCTTATGCCCACAGGCCTTAAAGCGCTTACAAAGAAGCAAAACATGGCAACAAAACAACCAAATGAACAAAGGCAAAAGGAGGGAAAGACATGAAAACAAACTATTTTCATAAAAACACAATATGGAAAAGGTACAGAATATAAAAAAAACAATGACTATCCCCTCAGTGCTCAATCCATGCAGACTACTAAACCAAGATTCGAAGAGCCCATGGGCAGATATTTACATAATCTCAAAAAGAGAGGCTGGGTACTGGCTCCACACCCCACCAGGATACAATCCCTATTCTTTGGTCACACCAGGTGTCGAGTTCAATTTTGCGCAGGAACTTCAAGTTGGAGCAGAAAAAGATTGATATGCAAATGATATTTCCCATCTTTGAAAGGTACAGTGAGCTAAAATGTGGCTGCCGACTCTAGAGTGGGTACCATCCCATAGAATAGGCCATTTTCCCTGTGTTAATTCTCATAGAGGGGTGCCCATGACTCATTTTTTAATCTCAACTCTAGCCTTCCTTCCTTCTGTCCTCATCTTCCTTGATATTTGGTCCAAGTGGGGTCCTTTCTTACCACCACCTCTCTCTCCACATGCAGTGTTCCCCAGGGCTCCAACCTCTCACCCTGGCTTTGGCCCACCTCATCTCTATCTTCTCCTCTAACTTCCAGTGCCATGTGGATGACACTTAGTTGTCCTTTAGTCTCCGCTCTGCGTCCTGTCCTCTCTTGCTCATTCCTGACTCTCTATCAGCGATTCAGGAATGGTGCACCTTCAATGATCTCTGCCTCAATGCCAGCAAGACTGAGATCCTCCTCAATTGGGACCCCTGCTTCTGCTTTCCTTCTTTCACTCTAGCTGCTCTCCTTGAGCCCTATCCCTACACCTTCCGGTGAGGCAAAAACATTGGGGTCATCTTTGACTCCACTCTCTGTTTGTTTGTTTATTTATTTGTTAATGCACGCGAAACCCACGGGTAGCCGGGTGCAACAGTTTACATGAAGACTTAAGCTTGTTACAGTATTTGGCATGAGTATATACAACACAGTGGCAAAAAGAGCAAATATATGTGAGACTACATACAAGCATATGCATATAAAACACAACGGCAAAAAGCAAATATATACAAGAATATATACAAACATACACCCAGAAGCAGGGCATGTCTCCTCCCCTCACATCACTGATGTCTCCAAGAAGTCCCACTACCAGCTGCACCTCCTCCGAGGTATTCTTCCTTTTCTCACTTCCCCCAGAAGTTCAACGTCTCCACAGCCCTGATTCTCGCTAGGCTGGACTACTGAAACAGCCTCTTTCTCAACCTACCTTCCTCTACTCTCCACCCTCTGCATCTAATCCAGGACAGGAATGTGAGACTTGTCTTGTCCTCAAGCCCAGGGATCGTATCTCTCCAGCGCTGAAATCTCACCACTGGCTGCCAGCGGCTGCAAGGATCAGGTTCAAGTCCCTCGGCATTATCCACAAGGCTTCCTGGTGCCAGGGCCTGCACTACATCCAACTCTCCCTTCCTCAACATCTTCCTTCTCAAGCCCTTTGCTAAGCTACCACCAACTCTCTGATGGCCAGATGCTTCTCCAGGCAGAGAGTGGGAGTAAGATCTCTTTCCTCTGCAGGGGCCTCCTTCTGATATGGCCTCTCTGCCCTTCTCAAACTTGAGCAGGAACACCTCAGGTTCCGGAAGCAGGTCAAGACCTCCCTTTTTGTTTGTGCTTTCTCTCTTCCTCTGCCTAACTGACCCTCCTGTCTGATGCACTGACCAGTCACCTGGCTACCTTCAGAACCCAATGGGCACCAGGCTCCTCCATCACCTGTATGCACCTGCACTGCCTCCGGGCCCCCACGCACTTAGGGGCTGTATCTGTAATGCTATGATCTCTGCCTCCTTGCACTACACAGAGCCGACTCGCCCGGCTACACTTACTCAGAGCAATGCTGCCCAGATCTCACTTCCACCTTGCCCCCCCCACCCTCCTGCACTTGCACGATCTGAATGACACAGCCTAGTAAGATTGTTTGTTTTGTCCTCCCTTTGTCTCCCTACCTTGTCTTGTCACGTCTAGAAACATTTGAGTACAGGCGTGTTATAAATGCCTCATCATATCATATCAATGTTAGACCAGCATATGATACACCGGGTACATCTAGCATTAAGTAATTTGCTTGGATGTTTTGTATGGTGGCAATTACAGGAATAGGGCTTAACAGTGTGGTAAGATAAATATAAATACAATATGACAGGGCAGAGACAGAGGTTGTAGTAATGTTACATAGACATGATGTATTGTATAGACAGGGTTTCAGGTACTAGTAGTCTTAAAGTGGTATAGGAACATGATGTGCACAAGGAAAATGCATTGTTCAGGTTGCAGGCAGTGATCGAAGTGTACAAAAAGAAGTAATGAAACTATTTTCCCTATTGGCCTGCCCTCTCTCCCAACAAACCCCATTGCCACGCCCTGCACACCCATACTACAAACCTTTAAACACATGTGCCTGTTTTTAAGGGAACGTTCAGTGCAGTGCACTGAAGTAAAAGTTTCAACTGCTTCCTACACTTTTATTTGAAAACAAAACTATTCCGGTTTCTTTTTAAAATAAAAGTATAGGAAGAGCAAAATGTAATTTAAAAAAGTAGAGGAGCACCGCTCCTGCCCACTTCCACCACTGGCTGCAGGTATAGGATGATAAACATTACTAACCTTTGAGGCTGAATGTTCAACAACGCTAGTTAACATTTAGAGAGTGGATATATCAGATAACCTCTTAAAAGGCACAGGGAGGAAAATTCAGGGGTTAACTTGACAGCACAGAACACAGGCTGAACATTGAGCAGCAACTGCTTACCTAAGGTAATAGTGCTCCAGGTTGTTGAGGAAGTGCATAAAGGTGTTAGCTAGTGGAAGGAGGGGGATTTGGTGAACCAAGTTGAGGGGCCAGTGGGATGAGAGCCAAAGGGAGAATGACAAGATTAGTAGAAGTCAAATAGGGACAGATGATATCCAAGGTGATTAAGCACTTGGTTGGTAACCCCAGGTTTCATCTGCTTATGAATCTTCAAAATTGTTGATTTTTCAGTTTGGTGGGGAAGTTGTTCTAGCGATTAGCTCCTACAATTGAACGGGTTCATCCTCCATGTCTCACTCTTTTGCGGTATAGATCTGTCTGTTTGTTGTTAGTTCTGGCTTGCACACGTTTGTCTTAGTGAAGTTTTGGTTGATGTGGATGTTGATGTAGCCAGAGCTCGTACTTTCCATGATGCAGAATATGATGAAAAGTGCCTTGTGCTATATGTATTTCTCTAACAGGCACCATTTGAGAGAATTCAGTCCTTGGCCTCAAGTCACAAGGCTTAAGGCTAAGAATATTTCTGGCATCCTTATTCTGGATAGTCTTAAAATGTGGTAATTGGATTCAAGATTTATGTTTTTGAGATATTCGAGCACAAGTTTATTATCTAAGGTCTTATAATGATTTTTTTGGAGATGATTGTTGTTCTTTTTTGGTTGTTCCAATCGTGGAGCATCAGGTTGAGGGGGACCTGTAAGTAATCTGCGTACAGTTTGAAAGAAGGTGTGAAAGTGTCTAGTGAGTCAGTTAAGGGTTTAACATAACTTGAACAGCTAAGGTGAAATACTTGAGGTGGGGTACCCCATATGTAATGGAGCACATTAGGGTTTGAAGTTCCCAGTTTTAACTCCTGAGCATCAATCTTTTAAATATTTAGATATCCAATTGAAGGCAGCTCCATCAACGTCCATCTGAGTTTTGAGTTTTTGTAGAAAAGGTTGGTGGTTGACAGTGTTGTAGATTGCAGATACATCGAGAAGTATGATGGCACAAAGAGTGTTACAATCTTACGATTTCATTTTTTCCTCCTTCATGCCGGATGGTTTACTTGACCCGTTTAGGGAGAAACATAATGGCTTTTTGATAAATAGTTTGTTTTCTACAATAAGTCTTCAGCTGGCCTGCATTTATTTGTTTTATATTTTGTCAACTAACTCAATATTGTATATAGAAAGACAGTTACCATGGAGATCAGAGTCTTTATAAGAAGTGGTGTTAAAGTAGCTGTCTTAAGAACTGGAGGGATGATCCCCATAAATAGTAGAGTTCATAAAACTCTGTCAGGCATTTGGCTAGGGTGAGTATATGCTCCATGATGGGCGTTGCTGGCATGGCTCACATAGTTCTGCAGAAGCGTTTAGCTTTATGATAAATTTAACCAGTTGATCTCCTGTAAATTTGTTCAAATCTAATAGGTTTGGGATTTCCATCGACCTCTTACCCAAGTTGATGCGAGATCATTTCATTTTAATGTTGTTTTGGATTTAGGTGATTTGGTCCTGAAAGGTCTGTGCTATTGAATTGGAGGGCTCACCTGATGGCCTACTGATGATTCCGCTTTGCTAGGGGTATCTAAACTTGTTGTAGGTTTGGGAAACCTCTTTGCATTTGCTGGGTGCTGAGGTAAAGCAGTTGTCATAGAATATATTTGTTCTTGTTTTCAATTTTAATATGGAAGCTTGTGCTGTTTCTTTTGCAGGCCAGTTCCTGATTGAGTACGTTGGACTTGCCCCAATTGTGCTCCAGGTTATGTCTATCATCGTTTAAAGATACACATTTATTTTTTAACCATTTGTTGATTTTTATGGAGTTCTGATTTGATGGGATGTTTTCGCATGACACGGTCCAAGGTTTTTAATTATTTCTTTAAAATTGCATGAGTCTGCATGAACATTCTATTGGTGGAGTTACCTGGTTGATCAAGCCACGGTTAATGTTATCAAGCCCAGGATTGTATTGGTACTGACCTGTTTAGCTTTGAGGAATTCTGACCATTCCTTATTAAAAGTGTTTGTGGGCCCTGAAAATGACTACACTACCATAACATTAATGTGGGTGTGCTTTCTGATACAGCATCACAACAGCAAATTCAAAAAACTTGTAGTGAGGAGATATTAACCAATGTGGCTTGTAATCTCTCAGGGATTGCATGAGTGAACCCACTGCTTCTTTTATTAGTTCTATTTGTGATGAACAGTTTATTACTGTTGGGTAGGGTGGTATCCACAAACGTGGTGTGACTAACAGAAAACATGATTTGATGATTTCCAGGACAATGTTGTTACACTCTTCAATGCATTTAAACATGCTAGTTGCATTCTATTAAGGCAGTTCTGCTATTGACTGCGGCTGTTTTTAGAGTGGATGACTATGTTCTTTGATGAGGTGACCAAAGGACCGTTTTTACGCTGTGCTAAATCACCACTGCAGTACTCTCAGAGCGCCGAGGCTCGTTCAAAAAGAGGCAAATTGTAAGGAAAAAAGGAAGGGATTCCATGGAAGGAAAAGGCTAAACAGGGCAATACAAGATAATGGCTAAAATGGAGAAGGTTAATGTTTGTGGAAACTTTGCAGCCTGATGCATGTTGCTCTAATAGGTCTGGAATATTATATAATTGAGCATACATTTAAGGAGTCAATAGAGGGTGTCTGTTGATGAAGGAGCGTTTACTTCAGAGCAGTTACATCTAAAATATTATAAGCTGAGTGTGTGGAAGTTTGATGGATTCAAGATCAGCTAAAAAAAAAGAAACTAGAAGCATGAAGGCATTTGTTGTCTTTGGAAACAATTACTGCTTCAGATAAACAAGCATCAGCATAGTAACACTAGTACGGCAAGGCCAAGGGGCCAAGAACAGCACAGTCCAGGATAGACTATATGAACAGTGAAAGTGAACAGAGACATGAGGGTCAACAGAGAGCAGTAGGCCCAAATTAACTCTAATCTGTGAAAGACTTGACACCTAATTGTAAGAAATGTTTAATGATATCAACTGTGTGAATCTTGCAGTAAGAGGCTGTAAAGACCAGAGGGGAGTGTCTGTACTTCTGCTCTCTGTATGGCAGAGGAGAGGCACAAAGGATCCCAGCCAAGATTCTCAATTATTGGTACGTGGTCGAGCAATCAAGGCCGAGCTTCTCACAAGGTCATGCAGGCTGGTTCTTAAGTACAGTGTAGTCCCCCGCGCACCCATAAAGGAATGTCCACGCACTGTATTAGTTCAAACACAGTCTTTATATAATTAATATTCAGGTCATGTACAATATCACGATAACTCACTTTGTACTTGGTTATCTATAATGGCAACTATACAGTTCTACGTGGTACCACATTTACTATTAGATCTCTTTAAGGTGCATCAACTGTATAGTTAAATGTCACACAAATCAGTTTGTAAAGGAAACCAACAATAGATATAAGAGGAAAGTAGTTAGTAAGAACAATTGGCAGAATACTGGCCCTGCTACCTAGACACAGTTCTGTGTGGAGATCCTCCCACCTGGGCAACCTGTAGAATAAAGATATATCACAAGCCCTGTCCATATATTGTTCACAAGAGACTTTCCAATAGTTCTGCAACCCCAAAGTACCTGGCGTTGTAGAGTTCCTCATCGGGGAATTGACGGCCCTTCTTGAGTGCCCTCCCTTTAAGGCAGGAGTCACAGGCCGTTGAACGTCTGACAGAGAACAGGGTGAACTATGATGGTGAAGTGGCAGCTTCTATCCTAGCGGTGCTCGTTGACAGGGAAGCGTAAACGTCCTGCAAGGAAGAGGCGTGCTGGGCACCTCGATGTCTATAGTTCTGGAACGCAAAGAGTTTGAAGAACTGTGGCCGAACAAAGGCGTGGAGTCGTCGGCATCCCAGGGGTCTATGGGTGATGGGAAACCCATCGGCGGATGCTCCTCGTGCGTCAACGGCCTGGCCTTCTCAGGCGGGTAAGTTGGGCGGCGATGCAGACGAGCGCGTCCATGAATCGAAAGATCTTAGGCAACGTGAGCTCCGGGCCTCCGGTCGGCAACGGTGGTCATCGGCGGTGGCGGACAACAGTCCGGGCACTTCTCTTTGGCAGTCCCCATCTCCGGTTGGCAACCAGTCGTAGGTCTGTCTACCAGGGAGGTTTGGCGAAGGTCAGCTGGTGCACGATGGTCCCTCGTAGCTCGGGAAGAGGGCGCCTTACCAGGTCCTCTCTGGGTCAGTCCTTGGAGACACAGCAAGTTTCAGATCGATGAAGAAGGGCAGCAGTAATTCTTCTCTTCCAGCAGGGCTTCAAGGTTAAGCTTCAGGTTTACTCCAGTTACTCGTCGTAGTGGACTTCAGCTTCTGAACATGATTCCTAGCAGTGAGAGGTCCCCAGATATACTGTTGATCTCCCATTCATTCCGCTGGGTCATACTCAAGCATCCAATCACTGCAAAGGGCATTCACGCAGGCAGGCAGCCAATCAGGTACATAGTGCATTCAGGCCACTCACTTCCCTCCAGACACTCACAACAAGTTATGTGTATTGGGACAAGTACCCAGCCATTCAACACTCCACACTTCATTCATACCAGTTTTGGGCAGGGCTGTCTCAGTCATTGGGCCTCATCACAATTTCGGCCGTAACCCTTAAATCCGGTGGTAGTGCTGTTACCGCTGGATTTAAGGGTCTGCCACATCAGGGCTTCGGCGGATTTCTCCCCAGCTCTGAGCTGGGGGGAAATCCGCCGAAAATTCACGCTCATACCGCCGGCGGGAAATCCACCAGCGGTATGAGCGCGAAATTTCCCCATTGAGCCCAATGGGGAATGGGGCATTCCCGAATGGGCTCAATGGGGAATGGGGATTTCCAAATCCGCCGAACCCGTGATCCGGCGCTAATAGCGCTGGGGGGTTTGGCGGTAGGGCAGATAGTGCCAGCGCTATTAGCGCCAGCGTTACCGCCCAACTCGTGATGAGGCCCATTGTGTCAAACACCAGAAAATAGACATCCACAACCAGAAGTGCATATTCGTCACACACTCCATTCACCCAGGTCCCACCCACAGGCGTACCCACAACATACGGTCGTTGGGAAGGCTCCAGCCTGTCTGGTCGGCACTTCCGCACACTACCATATATGGAATTTCCACCCAACAGCCAGTCAGGGGGAAGCGACGGAGTCGGGCTTCCCGGGACTTTGGGAAGATCAAGGTAACAGGTGATGGAAGGCAAGAGGCCACGGGGGCCAATTTGTCTCCATCAGGAATCTACCGATTCCAATGACAGGGCCTGGGCATCCCAAAATGGAGGATGATCAGGGCACCAGTCAATTCAGCACGGATCTCCCACCAGTCCGTACCTGCTCTGTGGGCCACACACAGGTTCTTAAAAACATACACTAGGGGCACAGGGTTGTACCCCCCACCCATGGATGCCATGAGGGTATCCCATGGGTCTGTTCACCAAAACCAAAAGAGAGAGCTGCACGGCCAGGAGTCCCACATGAACTCCTCCGCGGAAAACACGACAGAAAACACAATGAAAAGCAGTAAAGGACAAGGATACAGAGGCCCTGTTCCTCCGATGCATTTCCAGCATCACAGTCGCCCCCCCCAGACTGAGGCTAGGGTGCCTAATCTGCCACAAGATAGACACCCTCATCGAGATGGTCAACATACCTTCTGGAAAGGCCATCTGCATTATTGTGACACTTCCCTGGTCTATGCTATATGTTGAAGTCTAGCCATTGGAGGCTAATGGACCACCTGAGCAGTTTCGGGTTTTCACCCTTCATCTGCATAAGCCACTTCAGGGGCTTATGATCTGTTTGGACCTTGAAGGTAGACCCTGTAAGGTATGGCCTAAAACGCCTAAGGCTCCAAACTATACTAAAACATTCCTTTTCAACCATGGCCCACCTAAGTTCTCTACTCTTAAGTTGTCTACTGATGAATATGATCGGATGTTCTCTTCCTTTGTCATCTAACTGGGACAAGACAGCTGAAATTCTGGTGTCGCAGGCATCAGTTTGAACGATTAATGACTTTCTGTAATCAGCCACACAAAATACGGGTGCCCTACACAGACTTTCTTTCAAGCCATCAAAGGCCTCTGACAGTCTTCAGTCCAATTAACCTTCCTAGGCTGTTTGGGTGAAGTCAGAGCTGTCAGAAGTGCAGCTATGGTTCCATAGTCCACCATGAAATTGCGATAATACCCAGTGAGACCCAAAAAGGCTCTCACCTGGGTTTGAGTAGTGGGAGTCTCCCAGTCATGTACATCCTGTACTTTACTGGGGAGAGTTTGGATTTGACACCCTCCTACCTCATGACCAAAATATGTGACTTTCCCCTGAGCTATCTGGCACTTGGTGGCCTAGATAGGGAGGTTATCCCTTTTCAAGGCCTGCAACACCCTATCCAGATGTGTCAGATGCTCTTCCCAGGTGGAAGTGTAGACGGCAATGTCATCTAAGTAGGCCACACAAAAGGCCTCCAGCCCACTGATCGCATGATTGACCAATCTCTGGAAGGTGGCAGGGGCATTCTTCAACCCAAAAGGCATGACCCTCTGGTGTTGAGAACACCGTCTTTTCCTTGGCATGGTCCGTCAGAGCTATTTGCCAATAGCCTGAGGTAAGGTCAAAGGTGCTCACAAATTTGGCAGCACCTATAGTGCCCAAAAGCTCATCAGCTCTGGGCAATGGGTGCGCGTGTGTTTTGGTGACGGCATTGACTCCTCGGTAGTCCACACAGAAAATTAAATCCTTGGTACCTGTCTGGGAACTTGCCTTGGGTACAAGGACCACTGGACTGGACAAGGGACTGGTTGAGGGTTCAATAACACCCAGATCCAACATCTTGGTGACCTCAGCCTGATTGCGGTTCTTAACAGTATCTGACATACGGTAGCACCCGCTTTTGACAGGCACACTGTCACCAGTTCCAATGTCATGCCTACACCACGGTGTAAGGCCTGGTGTCAGTGAAAACGGAGAAGCATACTGCCGGAGCATAGCCCTGCACGCCCTCTGCTGCTCCATCATCAGATCGGGAGAGAGATGAACTGCCTCCACTGAGCCATGCTGAGGGTTGCTATGCAGAAAATCAGGAAGGGGCTCACTCTCATCCTCTGCTTTCTCAGAAGCTAGCAAGAGACATGAGACTTCTGCTTGCCTGTGGAAAGGCTTGAGCCTGTTAACATGGAATACCTGAGGGGCTACCCCAGGGGCTCCCATGTCAACCAGATAACTGACTTCACCCATCTTCGAGATGATTCTGAAGGGTCCAGTCCACTTGTCTGCCAAAGCTCTAGGCTTTGTAGGCTTCATCACAAGGATTTCCTGTCCCGGAGTCCAATCCACTTGCGAGGCTTTAAGGTCATGCCAGTACTTATTCATTTCCTGGTTGGCCTTGAGATTCGCTGTCGCCTGACCCATCATCTGTGTCATCCTCCGTCTGAGGCCTAACACATAGAACCCCACTTGCTTGGTGGGACCTGGAGGGGTGGCCTCCAATTCTTCTCTGATCAAGGCAAGGGGCCCCCTCACGGGATGTCCAAAGAGTAACTCAAAGGGGCTGAAACCAACACCCACTTGAGGTACCTCTCTGTAAGCAAACAGCAGGCATGGCAGGAGGAGTTCCCATTTCCTTCTTAGGGGCTCTTCTAAAGTGCCTAGCATGCCCTTGAGAGTTTTATTAAATCTCTCAACCAGACCATTGGTCTGGGGATGGTAAGCGGTGGAGAATTTACAGGTTACCCCACACTCTTTCCACATGGTTTTCATGTAACTAGACATGAAGTTGGATCCTCTGTCAGAGACAACCTCCTTAGGGAATCCAACATGGGTGGAAATGCCCAGGAGAGCCCTGGCAACCACCTTGGCAGTAACAGTCCGAAGGGGTATAGCCTCAGGGTACCTGGTGGCAAGATCAACCAAGACCAGGATGAACCGATGTCCACCTGAAGTGGAAGGGTCAAGGGGACTGACAATGTCAATGCCCGCCCTCTCAAATAGTGTGCCAACCACTGGCAAAGGCTGCATTGGGGTAATGACACTGCCTCCAGTCTTGCCAGACAACTGACAAGTTGGGCAGGTCCTGCAGTGGGACTCCACTTCTACTCCCATCCAAGGCCATTAGAAATGGGCAGAGAGTCTCTGCTTAGTCTTCTTAGTATCATGCGCCAACTGCAGCAGGAAGAGCCTGTAAAGCTGGGGTACCACCAACCTCTTGAGGGCACCAGGTTCAGGCTTAGTGGGCTCACTAACCAGGAGCTCACTCTCCCAATAGATCCGGAATGTCCTAGGCACTTCTCCTTGTGCCTGGGACAGGGCCTTTTTCCTCAGACCCTTGAGAGAGTGTCACTCTCTCTGTCCCTTACAGAAGTCTGCCTGGGAGGGTCCCCGTTCAGCTAACAAGCATTGAAGGTCGAGGTGGTCCTCCGGGTTGAGTACCACTCCCACAGGAAAGTCTTCTGGCTCTTCTCCCACAGGAGTTGATACGGACCCAGCCCATCCAGTGCATGGACCCCAATGGGTGCTGTCGGAACAGCAGGAAGAGCAGCGGCCCCCTCCACAGAGGTGGCCTTCTTACTCTTCCGTTTCCTTAGTTCCTTTGGGTTTCCCCGTCGGTGAGGATATCGGCCTTGCGGCCAGATCCTGTGTGACCTGCGATCGGGTGACTGCCACAGCAGCCATGGGGAGACCATCCAGATCATCCCCAACTCGACCAAATCGTTTCCTAACAATATGCTTGCAGGCTGGTTGTCCTGAACCAGGACTGGAAGCTTCGCTGTCTTGTCTCCAATCATAATGTTGACTAAGGCTACAGGCGATAATTTGGGAGGCCCACCAGCTAGCCTGGTGGTTCTCAGAGGAGCACCTACATAGTCCTCTGGCTTGAGCAGGGTCCTGTCCACCACTGTCATGCTTGCCCCAGTGTCTCTCAAACCAGTAGAAGGCTGACCATTCAAGAGGACACTTCTCAAAAACCTACAAGTGCTCTGTGGGATAGTTGCCAGTACTTCTGCGTACTGGTCCCAGGCCCCAAGAGACACCAAGGAAATCTCTACGGGAGCACCGAAGGTGATCCAGTAGAGGAGGGGAGGACAGTGGCCTCCACCTCAGGTATGGAGTAGAGGTAGGTCAGGCTGACAGCCTGGACTCCACGTGCCATACCCTTACACTTGGGGTCGCCCCTTTGGTGAGCCAGAGCCCCACAATCCCAACAAGTGCCGGGAGTGTGAGGTACAGTACTGGAACCACTGGGACCCTGCTTTGCAGCAGGCGGAACCACGACTCTTACTCCCATCCACAACAGGCTTATTCTCACTAGGTATTTGGGTTTTAGGAGAGGAAGGTTTTAGTTTACCTGACTGTGATTGCTTAAGGGACTCCTCAGCTTTCTGAGAGGTCCCCTTTTCTTTGTCCTTGTCCTTCCCACTGTAATCCTTCGGGGACACCCGGTGGGAGACCCACTTGTCAGCCAACCTAGCCAGCTTAAAGGGGTCCAAAATGTTCTGGTGAGTAACATAATGACGCAGCTCTGGTGAACAGGCTTCCGAAAAATGCTCAAAAAACAAAAGGTGGGACAATTCAACAAACGTTTTCACTTTGTAACCATCAATCCACCCCATCATGTTCATGTGCGCAGCACACTCACCCAGTCAATCCAAGACACATTCTCTCGTTTCTTAAAATCCCTGAACTTTTTAAGGTATTGGTTAGGTGTCTTTCCAAACTTGGCAATTAAAGCAGACTTCATGCACTCATACTGACCCCTTTCTTCCACACTCAGTTTCAGAATACAGTCATATCCAGTTCGTGGCACTCTGCTTAACAATACTTAGCCCAATCTCTCTCATCAACATCATGAATTACACAAGCCATCTCAAATGCTTCAATCCATTGGAGGATATCAGAACCCTCCACATACACACCAAACAAATCTTTCATAAACTTGTTTCCTGGGGACCTAACACTCTCAACTGGTTTAGCTGAAGTCTCCACTCGAGCTTTCTCTAACTGGATTCGCTGAAATTCAGAGTCCCGGTTCTTAAGTTCAAGGTACTTATCTTTGAGTTCAAGATCCCTATTCTTGAGCTCCACTTGCTGTGCCAACTCCTCTTTCTTAAACTCAGCATCTATTTCCAACTTGCGATATTCAAAGACCAATTTCATCCTTAATAACTCAAGTTCCAAGGAATGGCTGGGGTTTGGAACAGAGGCAGCAGGAATGGTGGCATTCCCAGAATCAGATTCAGCGACAACCCTCGGGGTAGAGTCCTCATTGGTTGCATCCCCCCCTTCAAGAGTTTCACCATCAGTCTGGTAGTCCACCAGGGCAGCTATCAGCTCAGCTCTAGACTTATCCACAAAGTCTAACTCCCTGGCTTCACAAGCATCCTGGAGAGCCTCTAAGCTCATCCGAGTCAATTTACCATTCGCAATAGAATCCATTGCTTGCAATGCAATTATCTTGTACACAAATAAACCTCAATTTAACAAAGTGCAGATATCCTTGTAAGTGGCACAGTTATACACTGATTCTTAAAACCATAAGCATCCCACCGCTGCCACCAGTGTAAAGACTGGAGGGGGGTGTCTGTACTTCTGCTCGCTATATTGCAGAGGAGAGGCACAGAGGACCCCAGCCAAGATTCTCTATTATTGGTACGTGGTCGAGCAATCAAGGCCTAGCTTCTCAGGAGGTGATTGAAGGCTGGTTCTTAAGTACAGTGTTGTCCCCGAGCACCCAAAAGGAATGTCGACACACTGTATTAGTTCAAACACAGTCTTTATATAATTAATATTCAAGATTATGTACAATATCATGATAACTCACTTTGTACTCGGTTATCTATAATTAAGCAATATAACCCAAGCGGCGGGGGCATTACCGACTCAGGTAATGCCCCGGGGCCCATAGTTATTAATGAAGGCCCCGGGGCATTACCTGAGTCGGTAATGCCCCCGCCGCGAGGGTTATATTGCTATTAGTACCCCGGCCCGCATTATGTGCGTGACCGGGGCACTAAAAGCATTTTTTTCTGTCCCGAAACACTGCAGCGTTTCGGGACAAAAAAAAAAAAAAAAGAGACGACCAAGAAAATGGCCGCCGCCATGGAAAGGGAAAACGGAGTCCATCTTCCCTTTCCATAGCGGCATCGGGAGCGGACACGCTGGGAACACACCTGTTCCCAGCGTGTCCGCTCCCGAAAGAAAAAAAAGAAGAAGAAGGTAAGTGGGGTTGGGAGGGAAGGAACATTTTTTTTTTTTTAAAAACGTACCTGCGTCCCCGGCGAGGGACGAGGGAAGCCTCCAGCCATGTGGAGGCACGGAGCGGGGATGGCCCTGCTCCGAGTCTCCACACGGCTGGAGGCTTCCCTCGTCCCTCGGCGGGAAGCAGGAACAAACAGGTAAGTGGGAGTAGGGGGGAGGAGGGAGGAAAGGGAGTTTTAAAAAAAAGCCTTACACGAGTTACCGGCGAGGGGCGAAGGCAGCCTCTCAGCCGCGGGGAGTCTTGGAGCAGGGATGGCCCCGCTTCCAGCCTCCTCATTGGCTGAGGGGCTGCCACGCCCCCCGCCGAGGACAAGGCGGCTGGAATCTTGGCCAAGAATCAAACGATTCTTGGCCGGGTAAGGACCCGGCGAGAGCCAATCAGAATGCGTGTTGCATTCTGCTTGACTATCGCCAGGTACTAATGGCAAATATACAGTTCTACGTGGTACCACATTTACTATTAGATCTCTTTAAGGTGCATCATCTGTATGGTTAAATGTCACACAAATCAGTTTGTTAAGGAAATCAACAATAGATATAAGAGGAAAGTAGTTAGTTAGAACAATTGGCAGACTACTGGCCCTGCTACCTAGACACGGTTCTGTGTGGCGCTCCCCCCACCTGGGCAACCTGTAGAATAAAGATACATCACAAGCCCAGTCCATATATTGTTCACAAGAGACTTTCCAATAGTTCTGCAACCCCAAAGTACCTGGCGTTGTAGCATTCCTTGTCAGGGAATCGACGGCCCTTCTTGAGTGCCCTCCCTTTAAGGCAGGAGTCACGGGTCGTCGAACGTCCGACGGAGAACAGGGAGAACTACGACGGTGAAGTGGCAGCTTCTTTCCTAGTGGTGCTCATTGAAAGGGAAGCGTAAACATCCTGCAAGAAAGAGTTGTGCGGGGCACATCGATGTTTATAGTTCTGGACCGCAAAGAGTTTGAAGAACTGTGGCCAAGCAAGGGCGGTGAGTCGTCAGTGTCTCTGGGGTCGTTGGGTGGCGGGAAACCCACCAGCAATTCTCCTCAGCGTGTCGATGGCCTGGCCTTCTCCGGCGAGATAAGGCGGGCGGTGATGCGGACGAGTGCTTCTGTGAATTGAAAGTTCTTAGGCAACGAGAGCACGGTGGCTCCTGTGGGCTACGACGGAAGTGGACGGTGGCAGTCCAGGCGCTTCTCTTTGGGATTCCGCTGCAGTCCACGTCTCCGGTCAGCAGCCTGTCATAGGTCTGTCTACCAGGGAGTTTTGGCGAGGTCAGCTGGTGCACGATGGTCCCTCATAGCTCGGGAAGAGGGCGTCTTACCAGGTCCTCTCTGTGCCAGTCAATTGGAGACACAGCAACTTTCAGATTGATGAAGAAGGGCAACAGCAATTCTTCTCTTGCAGCAGGGCTTCAAGGTTAAGCTTCAGGTTTACTCCAGTTACTCGTCGTCGTGGACTTCAGCTTCTGAACACGATTCCTAGCAGTGAGACGTCCCCAGATATACTGTTGATCTCCCATTCATTCCGCTGGTTCATACTTAAACATCCAATCATTGTGAAGGGCATTCATGAAGGCAGGCAGCCAATCAGGTACATAGTGCATTCATTCACTTCTCTCCAGATACTCACAACAAGTTATGTGTATTGGGACAAGTACCCAGCCATTCAACACTCTACACTGCATTCATACCAGTTTCGGGCAGGGCTGTCTCAGTCATTGTGTCAAACACCACAAACTAGACATCCACAACAAGAATTGCATATTCGTCACACACTCCATTCACCCAGGTCCCACCCACAGGCATACCCACAACATACAGTTGTTGGGAAGGCTCCAGCCAGTCTGGTTGGCACTACCCCACACTACCATATATGGAACTTCCACCAAACAGCCAGTCAGGGGGAAGGGACAGAGTCAGGGCTTCCCGGGACTTCGGGAAGATCAAGGTAACAGGCGATGGAAGGCAAGAGGCCACGGGGGCCATCTTGTCTCTATCAGGAATCTACTGATTCTAATGACAGGGCCTGGGCATCCCAAAATGGAGGACGCTCAGGGCACCAGTCAATTCAGCACGGAGCTGCCACAAGCCCAAGCCCTGCACTGTGGGCCACACACAGGTGCCCAAAAACATACACTTGGGGCACAGGGTTGTACCCCCCACCCATGGGTGCCATAAGGGTATTGCATGGGTCTGTTCACCAAAACCAAAAGAGAGAGCTGCACCGCCAGGAGTCCCACATGAACTCCTGCGTGGAAAACATGACAGAACACACAATAAAAAGCAGTAAAGGACAAGGATACAGAGGCCCTGTCCCTCCATTGCATTTCCAGCATCACAGAGGCCAGTTAATACAGTAGGGTAAATAAACAGTACGTAAAAGAAGAGTATTGTCATTTGCCAAAAGGCCAAGAAATTATTCATTGCCACAAAGGGGTGAGTATCCTTTACCAGAGATATTTTATGGGTACACAATCCCTTAATCTCCAGTAATGTGTGGAGTATGCATTAAGGATATATTAGGATAATTTTGTTACCTCTAATTATACGATAGTGGTGCAATAAGACCATACATTCAAAAATGCTAAGAAAGGCTTTCATACAAATTGTTTTTTCCACAAGCTACTGAGTATGGTCATATTGATATGTTTCCTACAAACACTTCAATAACCTGAAGACTATTGTAACCATTTAAGTATAAAAGGGTATGTTATAGTTCCTTCAATTGGCATGATTGAAACATTATGATTTTTACACCCTTTGATAACCCCAATGGAAGAGGTTACTTGAAGCCTGAAAACCTGTAAACCTCTATACTTAAGGAAGCCTATGAGTCTAATTCCCAGCATAATGTGAGTGGAATCAATAGTCCTGGAGAATAACTGTAATATTAGTAATGAGTGCAAATAAGAAAATACATCTATCTAGGCTTTCCGATAAGACTTAATCCATCCACTCGATATTACGGTGACTCTGACTCAATTATCCCTAAAAACTGGAAAGAATGGTTAGCAGTGAAGCGCTACATTACAAGTAGGAGGGCAGCAATCTGAAGGGGCTTCTTGTAATCTACTGTGTCAGCATCATACCAAGTTTCATGTATGGCCTCTCTGCCATGTCAAGTTGGCTTGACAAATTGGATGGTAATGTTCCCTGCTTAAGCAATAGGCCCCAAGCAGGGGGGTCATTACCACTTGAGGTTATCACCCAGGGCCCATAGTTAGACCTGATTGAAATGAGGGCCTTAACGAAGGCCCTGGGGCATTACCTGAAGTGGTAATGCCTCCCCTGCTCAGGGCCTATTGCTATTAGTATCCCGGCCCGCAAGACAGGGGAACTAAGAGCTTTTTTTTTCTGTACCGAAATGCTCCGGCATTTCGGAACAGAAAAAAATTATTTAAAAAAAGTCCGCCTGGGAAAGGAATACAGAGTCAGTTTTTCCCTTTCCATGGCAGCTATTCAAAATGAATGGAAAAATGTAAACAAAGAAAATGGCTGCCATGGAAAGGAGAGAAGGGACTACATATAGTCCCTTCTTCTTTTTCATGATGGCCTGTCGCAGATCGGCAGCGGACATGCTGGGGACAGACGTGTTCCCAGCGCATTCACTCCTGAAATGAACCAAAAAGAACTTAAGTGGGGTTGGGAGGGCGGGGAAGGGATTCTTTGGATTGAGGGGCAGGGGGATGGAACTACACTTACCTCGATCCCCAGTGGCTCGAAGCGAGGATTATCCCGTTCCATGCCTCCTCATTGGCTGAGTGGCTGCCACATTCCCACCCTCGCCAGGGAGAGGAAGGAACGTAATGGGGAGAGGGATTCCCGGTCGTGTAATGCCCCGGCGAGGGTCAATGAAATTGCAGGCGTTAAAATCACCATGGCGCTAAGGGAACTCGTACTCAGGCGGTAAGGGGCACCATGGTTTACGCCGGCGTAAACCCCTTACCGCCTGGGTCCTAGTGAGGCCCAATATCTTAAATAAGTGGCTGGTGCCAAACCAGAGTTTTGGAGGGGGCCCCTTTCATGGGTGTGATGTTATGATTTCTAGGCTTCAGTTGCCTCATCCTTGTGTTTAACAAAGGAGAGAGTTATAGCAACATTATGTGGAGGGCAACTTTCTGGTGGTGGTAGAATCTGGGAAGCTGATACTAGAAGCCTGGTTACCCCACCATGATGGCCATTAGGTAGTCGTCAAGTTGGATGTGCTGTATTTTTCTTAAAGAGGCTGATGAGGTTGGTGATTAGCGTCTCTAAGACTGCTAGGTGGATGTGTTTGGATTGAAAATTATTACTGTACCATTATCATAGAGGTTTCATTTTTGTTGGTCATGTTTTTGACCTTTAAACGTGTGCCTACATTTATCAGGTTTTCAGAAAGTATGCCAGAAAGGGATTTTAAGGCTAGGCAGAAGTAATGGAGATTATTTGTCCAAACAAAGATATGAGTGCACAATTCCATTAGCAACAGTTTGAAGATATGGTATGTATTTTTTAGCAGAAACCTTTTTTTTTTATAACTGTTAACATAATTTTAAAACATCCTTAAAGACAGGAAACCAATGTTGCTCGAGTGTTTAAGAGATATCAGTATTTAGTTGTCCAGCGCAAGAGTAAAGAACACTGAAGGTACCCTAGAGGAAGCAGGGGTATTAGGGCATTGCACTATTACAAAATAGCTCTTGGGTACTGTAATGGAGGTGGATTTGGATAAAATACCAAGAGACGACCCAGCAGCAATAAAGAGGGAACACCGTAATCTAACAAACACATGGGCATCCCACTTAAGAGTTGAGTAGAAACTTTGGTATTATCATCGCTGAGGTGGATTGTTACATTGCAGTCATCATAATACCAGTTTGGGGTAACTTGACACACAGGTTTTTCAATGAACTGTAGGTAGAAAGGGGAAGTCTAAAAATGTATTGATTTGCTATATAAAGGTTATGATATTCTTCAGCCGACCAGTAAGGTTGGTGATGGGAGCAGTAATTAATGAAGCACAGGTACAATGTGAATTCAACAGTAGAGGATATTTATTTTTGTTTTCTTGTTAGGTGCTTAACAACAAGTAAAATACTGTTTCAAAGCACCTACAGAGTGAGGGAAGGGAGTGTTAGGCGGAAACCTGTGCAGTTCCCTCTGGGACCACTGCAAAAGATTTAGGACTACAGGTGTTTGGCAGTAAACTCACTTTGTAGCAGTCTGCACCACACAGATTCACTGTTGGTAGCTGTGGCTGAACAGTCAGACCTCTCTCAAGAAGAGTTAAGCAGTATATGGAGTATACAAGATAGGGCAATTCTTCACAGTAAGACAAGCAAACACGTAACGAGGCTCAGTGTAAAGATATTAAGGTATTTATTTATAACAAAACATCTATCCAAAACACTATGGCACTATCACGGCAAACAAATCAAACACAATTACTCTACAAAGAAGAAATGATCAATCCCCTTAGCAATGTTTCGACAAGTCTAGGTTTTACTGGCACCACTTATTTACAGACAGAGGTGTATGCCTCAACCTAGATGGCACTCTATTATTAGTTAGGACGAGAGAGAAAAATAGGCAGGTTATGAAAGCAACACAGTTCAATACTTCACGGGTAAATTGCAAGGCAAGAAGGCAAGAATCACAATAGATCATAAAGTTCAGAGGCCAGGCTCACTCGGAGAGAGGCAAGGCGATATGTCCCAAAAGTCTCTAGTGGAAATGCGTTCGAGTGTTTGTAGCAAATTGTTATCGGAAGATTGAACCAGTTCAGAACAATACATGAGAAAGCTTGGAGGCGACCCAACGGAAAGGAGAGGATTAAGACACCTCACTCGAACCGATCGAAAGGGAAGCCAGGCGGACATGGTACCTTGTTGTGGAGAGCAGCTCCGGCGGGGGCAATTGTTCCTGGTGGTGGATGCACGTCGGGTCTTTGCCAAGAGTAGAGAGGTTCTCGTCGTCGAAGAAAAGGGAAGTCCGGTGCACCACCAGGGAAGAGACCAGCCGCGGAGTGCTCCGTCACAAGGCACCACCTTTTGGTCGCAGTCCAGGGGTAGTGGCTATCCGGTTGCCGAGGTGCTCTACACGGGCAATTCGACCACTGCATCCTGAGGCGAATGAAAAGCAAAGGGGACTGGTTGTTCCCACCAGTCAGGGGAAGAGACTCTCCGGCAGGGAGATCTCCTCTGTCGTCGGGAAGTGGTGAGTCGGTTCCGCAGGGCTCCACCGGAGGTGTCGTCATGCAGGTCGGCTCAGCGTTACCCTCGTCGGATTCTTAGGTCCTGTGGCGACTTCTGAAGATCCAGTCCCAAAAGCCCTGCTTTTATGCAGAAAACCCCATTCATTCAGCCTAGCTGTCAATCAACACATGCTAAGTGGTGAGCGGGGAGGCTCCCCACTTGGGCCAATCACTCCAGAGTGCGACCGGAGTTGGCAAGGCAACTCAGTCCAGGGTGCCTAAACCCCCTCCCACACCCCTGTGGTAACCCAGACAGAATGGCACCACTTTGGAGGGTCTCTGTACGGAGGCCCGCCAAAAGTGGAACAAAGGGCTCAACCTTTGGTTTAGGAGTCACAGAGACGAATACAGACGCCATTTTACAAACCGAGTTCTGGCAGAAAATACCATCCGATAAACTTATTTAAGATAAGTAGATCAGTGGTACGTTAGAGATTAATGAGGAAAAGTATCGATCTCCAACAATGGGACCAATCCCATAGGGTTATGTTCGGGGTCGAACATAACAAGTAGTTTCCACTGCCACCAGCCAAAACTCGACGAGGGGGGACGGGACAGTGCCCCCTTGAATAACAGATCCAGGAGTAATCGAATTACCCCTACTAGTACGTCCACAATAAGATGGTTTGTACTAGTTCTGTTAGTAAATTTAGGTCTAGTAAAGCCAATGGTGACTTTACATGCTCGGGGAGACAGTAGTCAGTCCCCGGGTATGGAGTCTATGGTGGGGGTCCGCTAGGACGCCCCAGTGTTACGGCACGTAGGGTGCGGTGTAACACACATAGAAAAACATATGAGACCCTATGGAGTAAAAGACCCCATAGCCCATCGAACACATTGACATTCAAAGGAATTACACACACCCATGTCCAAGAGTGGGAGAAAAACAGTCTCACTCTTGGCAGGATGGAAAAAACAAACTCCAGAAATTCAGCAAAGCTGCTGGGGGACACACTAGGTTAGGAAATTCAGCCTAAACAGAGAATTCTCCCTAACAGGGAGCACAGGAGTGAAATACATTAGGAAACACAATATTTAATGAGCAGCAGAGGGAAAAGGAGGAATGATGAATCTACTATGCCTTGTGAGTATTCAGAATGTGCAAGTGCAGCAAAGAATAGGGCAGAGGACGTAAGTGCTGGGTAGCCTGGACTCATGTGTGAGCCACAGATGAAGTGCTTGGGTTGTTGATTGCTACATGGCCAGAGGCAACGTTAGGAATAAGTGTGAACCTCCAGGGTGGAGAGTGTGCCATGGCAAGGTTTGTGGATAGACAGGATCTGGGCAGATTAGGTGGCCACGAGGATGCATAAGGTCCCCAAACACCAATAACAGCAACTGTGGGATTAGCAGAGAAGAGAAGAAGGGAAGAAGGAGGTAAAGAGGAAAGTCTTGAGGAGCTTCCAGAATTTGAGAAAGTCCTGCTTAAGGCATAGTGGCAGGGGGAGGCAGTTCCACAAGAGGCAGTCAGCTGAGCAAAGCGATCAACCACTTACCCTCTGTTTAATAAAACACTTTACACACAATGAGTTGGTGCCAGAGGAACGTAGTGGTCTAGAGGGAGAGTATTTAGTATGATAAAGCTAAAGATAGTGTGGTCCCGGGCCCAGATAGCTTTGTGGATGATGCAGAGAGATTTGAATTTAATCCGTGGAGCATCTGGGAGCCAATGAAGACTTTTTAGGGTAGGAGAGAGGCGGTCCCTGGACTTAGGGCCAAGGATAAGTCTTGCTGCCCTACTCTGGATTAGCTGGAGGGGTTGCAGAGTGGAAGAAGGTAGATTCCAGAGGAGGCTACGGCAATAGTCAAGCCTAGAGAGAACTAGGGCTTGGGTAACATTGAGCCTCTGGGGGGAAAGGAAGAATTCCTTTGAGAAGGAAGAGCTGAAAGTGGGACTTCTTGGCAATGTTCTGAGTGTAAGGGAGGAAGGAGAGAGAGGAGTCCAAGATGACTCTGAGCTTGCTGGCTTCAGAAGAAGGACCAGACGGAGAGCCCAAGAAGGAAGGCACTACTTTTACAAGAGGATCATTTAAAACACGTTAAATCTATCCCTGTCTATTTCACAGAAGATACTTACACAATGCCTCTACATCCATCTATTGCAGGGACACTAAAATGGAGACTAAAATGGAGGACATTTTGAGTATCTTGACATTTAGCTGATTCACCCACAAGTGGCAAGCAAAAAAACATGTTGGCCAACAATTTGAAAACCTGATAACGTACTTGTCAATAGTCTTTCATGAAAATTAATCTTTTTGCATTAGTGCAAAGAACAGAACACAAAATAACGAAAATGATTGCTGCAAATTTAGATTAGTTTAACTTTAGTGCCATTTGGTGTTATATCTACAAGAACATGTGAGTAAAAATGAGTTATAACATAAAACACTGAAAGCAGTTTACATATAAAGCAGACGCTTAGTTTTGAATAGTTAATCAGGGGTAAAACATGGGTGCATGGAGAGAATTATGAGAAAATGCCACAACAATGTTTAGAATTAGGCATTTGGTTTTCTGTGGGGAACATCAACATTTGATGTAAATTGATTCCACACAGTTACCATGCCCTTAACTTGGCCTGCCTAGAAGCAGGCATTATACATATTCACCATGGAGGCAAAGGAAAGGAGTCCCAGTAGCTCAGCGTTGGTAGATCATATGGGAGTGGAATCCTACAGTCTGCCACTGCCAACAGGCGATGTATTTGGCACTGGTTTCTTAATGAAAGATCATAGTGACAGCCTGGTTGGAGCAAGGAGGTGGTGTGTCATGAAAATATAGGTTAGTTAGGAGGAATAGCTTTCAAATAGCAGATGGGTTATTTTTGTAGTTGTTTGGTGTTGTTGAATGAAGACAGCAGCATGATGGAGGATCTCGGAGAGACATGGCTAAAAGAACTGGTGGGATGGTGCCTTTGCAGTTGCTTTGTCAACAATGCTGTCCTACTGCAAATCATAGTTCCAACAGCTCTGTATCTGTCCCAGTCAAGGGAATTCTACATAATAGAAAAACACAGTAGTGTCCAGGCAAATGATTTATTTGATCAACTAGCCTGCTTAATGCTGAGCAAAGAATTCTGCGATGCACAGCTTAACATATGGAGTGTACCCCAGGACCCCATCTGTACTTCATCTTCAGAAAGTTAGATTTAGCTCCAAGACTCCTCAATTACAAATGAAAGAGCGAGCAAACTAATGGCCATGTTGCATATTTAATAATGACACTTGTATTGGATTAATACGTGCCTGCAAATTAATCATTTTAATTGGTGTCCTTTGTCTCTGAATAATCATTCATTGTTCGCACATCTGGGCATTTTATGTATATTGTCCACCTTCATATTGCGATTGGTAGATTTTATTATTGGAAAAGGTATACATTTTTGCAGGCATACAAATATCAAAGTATTCAGTCTTAATTTCTACACACTCTGCTGGAAAGTGCCTTGTGGAATTCTTTTGCAACTGTATGTTTAATGTGCACTCCCTGTTAGTTTCAGAATTAATTGTCTGCCTGCAGTATCTGACATAATTCTCCAATGTACCAATTACAGATTGATGAGACTTTTGTGAGTTCTTGATGTTTTATAATGTATCATCCGTAATAATTATTACCTTAATCACTGTGTTCCTAACATTAATGCAGTCAAAGAATGTGGAGCATATTAAAGCATCAGAAACAGATATACTGGCATTGGAGATATTAGACAACACTGTTTTTTTTTCAAAGCATATATGCCAATATTATGAATGTATTACAGGCACAGATTCCAGTTGATAGTACAATAAGCTTACCCATACAATTGTATTTGTGAACATCCACATTTATACTTTATGCCTTTTAGATGTTGGAAGGGGTCATGATTGTGGAATAATAACCTACCCTGAATTTATTACCTGGGGTGAAGCTGAAGACCACAAGTAGGGAAGGGCTATTAATCAAATAGATCACAACCCATCCTCTGTCAGCCTTGGTGAACATATTTGTCAACAGTATGTATTAATCCAATTAAAGTTTATCCGGGATTCAAGCAGGGGTTTCCAGGTGGTCTGGGTGAAAATAATATGTATCAGCCATGCTTAGTTTGATTTTGGTTAATTCCTGTAAGCAGCGGCAGTAGGGCCCTGAGACGACAGTCTTTAGTAAATATAGAGGTATAACACTATTAGAAATGAGTTGAAGAAGAGGTAGACATTTGACATAGGATACAACTAAGGGAGATATAGAACATTAAAATAGGTTTAATATGATGTGGGTTTCAAAATTAAAATAGGATGGTCATTCTTTTTGGGACTACTACTATTAGTAGGTAAGAGATAATCCTAGTGACCACTGTGCATGTCATGTACACAACTGATATTTCTTCTAAGTGACTAGGACGTGAAGGCAAATAATATTATTTGGGCAGCCAGGAGATTGCATTAATTTTTTGTAAATGAGTGTGCCTTTATATTCTGCTGAGACAAAATATTAGTTGCAGTGAACAATTCTTAGAAATCCTTGGAGACAAGAAATGATTATATACAGTTTCTGTAACTCCGTATTGAATCTTTTTGTGATGAGAGAAAATACTAGATCCAGTGATAAAATCTTAGAAAATACTAGTTGGGGATAAAATGTCTCTGTAATATTTTGACTCAGCAGAGTACATTCAGTGGTTGTGCCCATTGTGACAGCATGTTGTGATTGGTGAGATTAACAAAAAAAGCTAGTTTCAGACAAAATGGCATATAAGTCTTTGGACATGGGAGTCAATCATATGCTGTGGTTGTAACCCAGTGCATCATGATTTAGTGAAAGTTGAGAAGAATATGTTTTGCTGTTAAAATGTCTTAGAATACTTTGTGGTGTGAGAGTTATTTCCGTGGTTGAGCTGGCTATGCAAACTTTTGGGATGGATGCATGAAAATACTGGTTGCAGAGAAAAGGTCTGAGAATTCTTTGGAAGCAGAAGGAGAATATTATCAGTGGATGTAATTCAGTGCACCATCAATTTGTGACAACTTAGAGAAAATATGAGCTATGAGGAAAAAGTAATCAAATTCTGTGAATACATCAGGAGATTAAAATCAGTGGTTGTAACTCACTGTATTTCCTGTCTGTGATGAACCGTAAAAATACTAGTTGCAAAGAAAAAGTGTTAGAATTATTTGAAGGCAGGAAAGTACACTCATTGGGGGTACTGGGTGTGTCAACATTTCTGACAAGGCAAAAACTAGTAGTATTGAAAACCAGTATTAAAATTATTTGCCAGCAAGGGGAGATTATTTAATTTGTGACAATTGAGAATACATATTATTTTAAGAGAGATGGTGAGTGACTGTACCTCAGTGAGCCATCTTTTTGTGATAAATAAGAGAAAATACAACTTGTCGACAAAACATCGTAGAAGGCTTTCGAGGAATAAGGCTGTGATGAATAAACTTCTGCCCTGCAGATGTACAAGGATTATGAGAGGCTAAGCACCCACTCATCTCTCCCACTTCTACAAACCATGTGCCAACACAATCATAAAGATAAAGCAGACAGAGTTAAGAGATATACCTTCTTCACATGTAATTTGGGTTGAGGGAAGGCTATACTCTCAAGAGGGGTGTAAATGTGGTGTGAGGTCCTAGGGTTTCTGGGGCCAAGCACATCGCTACATTCAACTCTCTCTCCCTAAATACCTCCCGGTTAAAATCCATAAGTCCTCTAGTGCCAACTCTGTGAGAATCAGACATTTCACCAATCAGAGAATGGGGGTAGATCTTGCTAGCCTCCCTCTGAATGACCTCCCTGCCCCTCTCCTTAAATTCTGGAAAATTCTCAAGATGTTCCTTTTCTCCTCCTCCTTCCCTCTCCACTGCTAATCTCCTACTGCCGCTACAACTGGTTGCCTGTGTCCCTTATGATTCTCCGGGGTCAGGCCCTCCTTCACTCAGTCTTCCCCTCTCATAGCGTCCTACCAGCATTTGCCCTTGGGCACCCTTCCCTGGCTAGCCTTCCTAGGCCCTTCCCCCTCACCATTCACCTCTACCCCTTTGCGCCCCCTGGCACTTGTCCTCTTGGGCACCCCTTAGCACTTGCCCAAACCCTTGTGCCCCCTCCCTCCAGCACTTCTCCCTCCATCACCCTCTCTCTACCCCATCCCTTTTCCTCACCTGCCCCCCTGCACTTCTTGATGCTGCACTTGCACAATCCAAATGTCACAAGGCCTTGTAGGAACGTTTTTGATATGTTCTCTTCTGTTCTCCCACCCCCGTTTTTATCTGTCTTGGTGAACCTGGAACCATGTTCTGCTGTATAGGCTACATGCAAATGGTCAATGAATATATAAAATAAAATGTGGTTCAGCATCAAACCAAATAGCAGTCCAAAATAACAGTCCAAAATTAAGGAGTGCCCTCTAAAGTTATATAAAAAATAAAAATATATATATATTTATACACATACTTTAATTAAACACACAATGGGCCTCATAATGAATGAGCTGGTCTGGAAATAAAGGTGCTGTTAACAAGTTCCAGCACCTTTTCTGGATCGGGTCACTCAGTGTTTGCCAGGAGGGGCTCTTAACTCCTAGCAGGTCTTACCTGCTGGGAGTTGAAGCCCCTACCGGCATGTTTTTCACTGAAGCACTGACACTATTACTGACGGTGCTGGTTATTCAGGGTTCCCACTACCATGAAGTCCTATAGTATTCCATGGGAATAGGAAGTTACGGTGCTGCCGGCTCTTGTGATATCCCGGTAGCACCGGGATGTCAGACAACAGTAATACGAGTCAGCAGCAACGTGCCTGTAGCACTGGCGGGTTACTGCCAACCTCGTAATGAGGGCCACTAAATAGAAAACACTACAAAACTCCCCGATAGAAAGAACAGAGGATATGCTAAATAGCAAGATGCATCACTCTGCACACTCATCACACTGCATAATGAGGCAATAAAAAACACAATGTTCAAAAATTATGTGTTCATGTTTTGCAAAAAGTGACTCATGTGATCCAGCATCTCTATATGGCCCAAAGATGGACCAATGGGGCAGTTAGCAGTTGTTAATGCCTTTCTTGTTTCTTAGTGGTCAAGCAGCACCAAATTAGACTTCTTGGCACTATGTGATTGATTTGAAGTTCGGGAGGGTTCAGAAGGACGCACCGGAGGGTCTTGGTGGTTTGAATGTATCAAATGGCTCTTGGAACATGGCTCCTAGAAGTTATACAGTGAAAACACCAGGAAACCCACAGTCATGGCTGAGGTTGCTGTGAGTCCCAACCCAGGGGCGAGAAGATGTCATTTTCTCGTGCTACCAAACATGGGAGAGGCTGGCACAAAACTGCAGTGATCCCTCAACACAGTGAGATCCTGGGTAACTGTGGCTGGCAGAGAGGCAGGTCTTGCTCCAGTGGCAGGTCACTCCTCAGGTTTCTGTGAGTCACACTCCAGGGACTCAGGAACAAGATAGATCCTTGTTCCCGGGCTACCAAACACAGGAGGAGGCTGGCACACAACTGCAGGAGTCCTACACCATGGTGAGATCCTGAGTATCACTGTGACTGGCAGATAGGCAGGTCTTGTTCCAGCAACAGGTCACCCCCGATGTTCCCTGGGGATGGTTAGGGAGAAGAGCTTGCCACTGCCTTGGACTACCGGTCTTAAACTCACAAATGGAGGATCTCATTTCCTTGCCCATCTGTTAGTTGAAATAGAGGGACCATAGTTCTGGGGGCGCTAGTGCCCTAAACCTTCGTTCATGTTTTAGCATCCCAAGACCTCTTCTTTCGATCCCAAGAATACAACCTTGTTGCTAGGCTGCAGCCCTTCTTGTCTTCGGCTGCACACATTCCTACCTAATTAGTTCAAAGACCTATCGAATGTGGTGGCCATATGTGTGTTATTTTTACGTGCATGAGAATCAGGAGGCACTAATAAGGTGACAAGTAAGGCTGCATTGTTCTGTGTTGTTTTAGGAGACAGAATGTGAGGGGATTCAGGCCTACTCATGAACCCACAGTTAGCATTGCTGATTAAGTTTCCCCTTCAAGTGTTTCTGATACCGCCACTTGTCCTTACCCATGACACAAACCCCTCCCCCTGCACCGTCCACTGTTCATTTCCATACTCTTATATATTTTCCTCAATTGGAAACATTTATGAGGGGCAGTGGTTTTGACATGAATCCCAACATTGTCTTTTTTTGTTAATCCTTCATTAACTAACTTCTCCCTTTCTCTTAGTCGGTCCTCTGCATCCATGCCCGACACACATGGCGCAAGCTACCCCCATCCTGTGCTTACTTTTATGCGGTAGATGTGAGATATACACAATCCCCATCACCCGCTAAATCTACCCAGTGCTCAATGTAATTCTCAGGGTCTGGTGGGGTCAATGTTAGTGTTCCTGGGGGATGAAGGGGTTGTTCAACCCTAACCATGTGTGCTTTTTATCAAATCTTCCGTTTGGGTCTGCCCCTCTTTTGTGCCTGGGAGAGACACTCTTGCCCCAATAATGACCATCAGTTTTGAGCTGCTCGGGATACTCCTGGCACAGCATCGAAGGATAATCTGGCACGTACAAAAAAAACAACAAAATCACCATGATCAGAACCAGCAGCTTCACTAGTGCTCCAAGCCAGGACGGCGCCCAGGAAAACAATGTATCAAACCAATCTTCAGGCTGCACTCCTGCCTCATTTCCCATTCCGGTCTTCAACTTGTGCAAGGCCCCTTTGATATGCATCATGGACCCATTCTCTGCATCATTTGGGGGTATGTTTGTGCACCATGACAACCCGATCTTCTTGCACACGACTACTTCCATCGCCGTTAGAAGATCTAGAATGTATCTATTTTGATGCGTCATCAGGCGGTTCTCCCTCAGTTAACTTTTGACAGCATTAATACCTTGTTCGGTGTCATTCAACAACTGATCACTTTCCACTGAACAATCTGCAGCTAGTTAGCATTTGCTGCAGCCTGGATTCTTGGAGTGAGAAGGGAGGCGAACAATACTTCTGCTTTAGTATACAGCTGGAACTTCTCTCGAATTGCCTTGAGCTGTTCTGACAATTCTTCCAACAGGTAGTACTCTTCTTTCTCGACCTCAATGACCAACTGTTCTTGTTCGCTTGGGGGGTTGGATAGGCAGTGAAATTGACTGCACCAACTCTTGTTCAGATGCTCTTGTCAAGTGTGCTTCTGGCATCACCAGGATTGCTGAGTTCAGGGTTGTTAATGCACAGGTGCCTCACAGAAATGGTGGAAGGTGAAGGTATTCTTGTTGGCGATGCACACAGTACATGTCCATCAATGTTGGTGTTCCTCTTGCAAGATCTGGAATGGACAGTGTCTTATTGCACTTTGTGTGAGTGCCTACTTAACAGTTCCATGCCCTCGAATGCCAAACTGTTATTCGTCCCTTGCTTTCACCTCTACAGGTGTTTCTCATGCTTCAGTTTAGATGTGTGCAGAGCATATCTTGAAAAAGTTCTTATTGACATTCCATATAACTTCTTCTGCTAACTCTGCCAAACCCCCTGCTGCACAGCTCACCACCACCTTCTCCCATCTGTTTGATATAACCAATACACCATACAATTTCAGCATAGGCCAGGGTTTGCAATGAGGGGCACTATTGGCTTTTGCACACTTCTCTTTATCTTTGTCCATTAGTACAACTTGTACTTTGTGCCCCTGGAACAAACTTCAAACCTGACACAGCAAGTGCAACAATATCTCCTGGGGTACTAACATTTTGGGTGCTCCAGGCACATGTGAGATGAGGGAACAGACATAACAACTCCTATTGTATCTATGTTTCCCCACAAAGTTCATATACGTATACCAAACATTGTTAAACTTTGGGCATCATATAACACACTATTCCCTTGCACTGATCATATTCTTTTTATTCCTCTAAACTCCTTTTCAGTCATATTTTTTAATCCCATAATAAAGTATTCCATATCTTCATGTGCTTAAAATGTACCACTGTGGTTAGATATTCATCATTTGATGTTGTAGCTTCAAAAAATGTATACATGCTTGAACATATGTAAATTCCTTTCTGGTACCACTGCTACATTCCCCCCCACCCCCCTTTATATGGCCTACTCATGTAGGAAGACTGCAGATGTATATAAACAATCCAAAGGCAAAGCCGCACCTAAGTGGATAAACTATGGCATGACAAGCGTGCCCAAAACTCACATTTCTAATGTCATGCCACAATGTAATCAGTTGAACAAACATGATATAGGTGATAATACTCAGAAATAATACTACAAACCCAAAGAATCGCTCCCAAAAATGTATAAAAAATAATAATAATAATATGACAGATACTGTACTGATAAAACTCAAATCATAACACATCAACAGTAATTCAGAAACCTTCAGTCAAAATGCTTACAGGTGAGGCACGTTTTGTGGTTCGTTTTGAACATCAGATCCAATAACACAATTCCTTTACTTTAACAACAAGGGGACAGACATATACTACAGTTTAAAGGCCATTATAATGGGGCTCACCCCAGCTTTGCACACAATCATTGATGTGCACCTTGTCATTGGGAAAAAATTGTAAAGAGGTGAGCTCGCAGATTCTGGAGCATTGCTGTTATCGGTGTCTTCTGATCGCCGTGGAGCAATCTGTTGGGAAAGGTATTTAATATACTTCTTTAACTGAGTCACATATGAATGGAATTCATCCCGAGAATCGACACAGCCCTTTGAGCATCTGAAGGACTCCACATATTGGTTAATGGCATGTGCACACATCTCCCCATTCCAATCTCATAAGGGGAGAGGTGATGGACCTTACACGGATGTGTCCTTAAACTGAACAAAGCCAAAGGAAGATAATTCACGCAATTTATTTTCTGTATTGCACACAGCTTAGATAACTTAATTTTAAGCAGACTGTTCATCCTCTCCACAAATCTGTTGGCCTGAGGTTGATAAATAGAACACAACCTGTGCTTTATTCCTAAAAGAACTGCAATCTCCTTGAACAGCGCATTGAAGAAGGGGGTACCATTATCGCTTCAGAGAGTATTGCAAACTCCCCAGCAGGAAACACTTCTCTCACCAAAAACTTGGGGGCCAATTTGGCATCAGGATGTATACACAAACCAGCGTCAATCCAACAGGTCAAAGGACAAACAAACACTATCAAGTACCGAAAAGAGTTACACCTCTTTACCATATTAGTGAAATCTATGTGTAAATCCTAGAATGGACCACTAGGACATGGAAAAGTGCATTTTACAGTTTTCAAAGTCTGTCGTGTGCTATATGTCTGGAATACCACACAGTTAGGTAACACAATAAGGATAACAATGATTGAATATTAGGCACATATCAATCTTCCTGAATTTCTGCTGCAATATGTTGTTTAGATACGTGGGATGGATAGTGTAGCTGGTCAAAAGCCACCAACGCAAAGCATGAGTCATCACAACCTTCCCTGTACTCACTTGTCTCCACACTAAGTCTGTTGGGGATTGCGCACACCTCTCTTTTGCAACACTAACTTTTCACTTTGTGGGGCATGGCCTTGTATCTCAATAATATCTATAACAGGGAGGGCTGTGTGAGGCACCTGCTACGGGAGCTGTATATTCACAAATACTGGATGCGCAGGTATCCCTGGGACTGGCAAATAAATGTCCTGTTTTGCTGTGGTGTCTGCTGCTTTGTTCACAAGGGAAAGGAAGCCAACGCTGCTTGTGTGGTAGCCGCAATTCGCTTTTGCAGCAAGCGTAGGTTGTGCAAGTACGGCAATCTGTCTGTCTAACAAGATGCATGCTGTATGGGAGATCCATCTGCTCTATGAAACCCTCTGCTCATCTATCTTGACAGTCCTGAATGAACGGTTGTCATAAAATACATTGAGTCTGAATATATCGTTACTCAGCACCCCTGTGCTGCCTCAAGTGCTTCAATAAGTGCAATCAGTTTTGCTGCTTGTGCTGAATAATGGCCTGGCAGCCTCTGCTGCAAGACAGTCTCAAATTCTCCCTCAACCAAACACACCACTGCCACTCCAGTATGTCTCTGACCTGTCTCCTGGTCAATAGTTGAAGACCCGCCAACAAAATATGCTTCTACTTCATTAAGTGCACAATCACGTGTCTTAGGAATACCATCTTCTGGGCCTTCATAAGTGACAGTCATGTACCTCTTCATTGTCAGTAATGGGCTCAGTCAGAAAAGTTGCTGGGTTCACTGTCTTGCAGTGAACAATATGAATAGACAGACTTGACAGTATTTCTTCAAATGCAGAGACCCTTTGTGTGGTCAAAGTAGATTTGGAAATTTTTAATATCACAAAAACAGCGTGTTCAGCATACGATTTTATGGAGCAACCCATCACAATAGTTGCAGACATCTCAATGGGGAAGGCAGCAGTAGCAAATGCTTGTTCACAAGGGAACTGTCCTTGTATTACAGAACCTAACAAGCAACTGTAATAGGCTAAAGGTTTATGCCCCATTGTGCTATGATATGTACCGCAGTCATCATTTGACCATCAGAATGTGAAAAAAGATAAATCTCTTGCATGTAGTCAGGGGTAGCCAAAACTGGAGTAGTGGAAATAACATCTTGAGGCACCTGAAACTTAATAACCATCTCATCAGTCCAGATAATCGTATTTTATGTACGCTGTGCTTCCTTGAGGACCTATAGCAATGGTTTGGCGTATGATGTGTAATCAAAAATCCATGCTCTGCAATAAGTACAAAGGCCCAGAAATGTCTGCATGTCATTCCCTGTCACTGGCTGGGGTGTGTTGTACATTGCTGATGCTTGCTCTGGGGTTTCTCTTTTGCCATTCACAGAGATCAGCTGTCCCACACCACTTCCTGCTGGCAATGTTGCAATTTTTCTCAGTCGTCCTTGTACCATTTGTCTGCTAACAATTGTAACAACGCTATCGAGTCTTCCCTGCATTGATGTTCTGTGCTGCTGCCCACCAACAAGTCATCCACATACTGGAGTATGGTGCTAGGAACAGAGATATTGCATAAATCTTCATGTAACACCCTATTAAAGATACCCAGGGACTCACCATACCCCTGAGGAAGCCTAGCATGTTAGAATTGGGCTCCCGGGAAAAATAAATGCGGTAAGATACTGCAAATCCGGATGCTAAGGCACTGAGAAGAACGTGTTCTTCAAATCCACTACAGTAAAATGGGTGGCCTCAACAGGTATATTGCACGATACTGTAGCAGGATTTGCCTATACAATTTCATTAGGAGGATGTAAATCCTGAATCATCCTGCAACTATCACCTTTTGATTGCTTCACCAGATAAATAGCTGCGTAACAGGGTGAGTTTGAGGGTACTATAATTCCCTTGTGCAAAAGGGCCATGATAGCATTATAAATCCCTTCCTCTGCTGCCTTCGATAATGGATACTGGTTTACTCATGGCAAAACAGTGCCAGGTTTCCAGGTGATGCGTATTTGTGTAACACTTTTCAGAAGTCCCACATCATGTGGATTGTTTGCCCTCAATTTGTCAGGAACCTTGGCCGAATCTGCTGAGATAAATGACGGAGCAGTCCCCACTAGCAACATGGAACATACTATATGTCTGTACTGTATCATGATATTAGATGGAACAAACACTTTCAATATTGTTTCTCCCTCCTTTTCTCTGTTCTCAAACAACTCCTCTTCTGAGACATGTTTTATTGGTTTCATGGGGTCAATGCACAGAACCCAGCACCATTAACTACTATCAAAACAATCAGATCTTCGGCCACTGAGATTCCTTCTATATCCTATTCAATGATGGTACCTTCTACTACCTCTTGGTCCTGAGTGGGCCTGAACAAAAACTCAGAGGGTACTCACCAATACTTGTTTGGCACTTGTTGCATGGCACTCAGTAATATGGTAATGCCTTGAAGAAACAAATTGCTGGTATCCCTCTTGCCACAGATGAAACCACCTAATGCATGCAAGACCAACATTACCCTCAAGGCACACATACTGAAGGAACACACCGCACCTGTTTTGGTGAATGAGATGGTCATATTCAGCTTACTCAAGTATTCCCTTCCAAAGAAATCGATTGGAGTCACGGTGATATATAGCAAGGGGACTCACACCTCTCTAACACCTATTTTGATAGGTAATTTCTTTATAAAAGGAACCATTGGAACTGCTCCAGAGAAGCCCTGTGTTTCCATGACCTCGCCTGATAGAGGCAATCCTCCCTCACTAATGCATGATTTAGTTTGCACCTTTATCTACCATAAAAATGAATGTTTTGTATGCTATCTCCATGCCTACCAATGGTTCCTCTTCTGGTTTGGCAGTGACTGATAGGACTGGATACACTAAGGCTTTCTGTGGACTGGCCTAATCCGGACATGTGGTGAATCACCATATCATTTGAAAAACAGTGTTGTTATTCAGAATAGGTGGCCCTTATTGGTGTCCCTGATGTGCAATATATGATGGCACATTACTAGCTCCCAGGGTGGGTAACTGCAGAAAATGCGGAGGGGCCATGGGCATTCGTACGCCATAAGGGCCGTCAAAGGCATTGTTCCATATGACTGGGGGTAAGAAGCTGGACTCTGCGGATAAGAGTGCATCTGTTGTTGAGGATATGCATACCACTGTCTACTCCTACATTCTCTAGAAAAATGACACATGCGTCCACATGTCCAACAATGGCCTGCTCCTCCTCGTGGTCCCATTCCTCTGAAGCCCCTCCCACCCTTCCCGGGCACCTGAAAATCCCCCTCGCCTCCATTGAAACCCCCCATGGGAATTCACTTTGATACCTGTTTCCTCCTCCCCACCCGGGTGCTGCGCGCACATCTGCCTGAATCGCCCAAAGATCTGGCGATCCTCCCAACTGCACTGATGCTGCAGCTCCCTTCAATGCAACCTTTGCTAACTTCTTTTGAAGCAGTTTTGCTTACTCTGCTTGTGCTCACTGTGATGTTCCTTCTCCTTTTCTTTAAACCGTTTACAATGTTGGATAATAATAGACCGAATTTACACCCAATCCTTTGCCTCGATCCCCACTATCTTGTCAAGTGCCTTCTTCACCCATTTTGGGGGCCCCCTTTTAACCACGATATAGAAAAAAGGATTAGCTCAATCTGTTGGGAAGGGGCAGCCCTGTCCCCCCCTCCAAAGCACTATAGAGTGAGGTGATATGCATTTGAAGCAATATGATAGGTCGGTGGGTATGGGGGGTGGTGAAAGGACCACCTCCCAATACAAAGGACCCTACTTCAATATAATCAACCCACATAGTGTAGCATAGGTCACAAGCAAAATTGCTGTTTTGCGTAGATATTAGTGAACTTAGGTAGAAGGTAAGGCCGCAAATGCGGCATTGCATGCATTAGGCCTAAATTGCGAGACGAGGGAAATCTCCAGCCATACCCGAACTCCCATGAGGTCAGCCGACACCCCCAACCGCGACAACACCAATTCATTGTTCTAACAGTGTTGAAAATATGTGTTTTTTACTCAAGAGGAATCACAGACCGGTGACTGGTGTGCATTTTATCTCACACTGGCCAAAGCATGACCCAGCCCATCCCCAGGTGACCATGAGTTATAGCCCATATAACTGACTAAACCTTAAGATCCCTGAATTCAATGGCACCAGGTGCCCTTTGACCACTAACCCCAAAGTAACAAATCCTGAAATGTTCAAAGAGGTTGGACTGGGCTCATCGTTGAGCGACAAATTTATGATTTGTTTTGCAAGGTGCTGAGAGGGATAAATTATAGTTCAAAATGAGGTCGAGACCTTGGAGCCGGATGGCTCCAAAGGGAGTGAGTGAAATATGTGTGTGAAGGTTAGAGTGCCCCAGAACCTCATTTGTGCCCATCTTAAGGCCTGCCAGGTACACAGTGTAGTGATAAAGTAGCATTATGTTAGGGGTATAGTTAATTTGTTCTTTGGCCTTCAACATGAGAGGAAGATGATCACTGCAGCACCCACATGATGGAAGATGGACAGACTGGGCTGGAAGCCATGAGCTCTGGGATCTTGTATGGAGCCAGCAGAACATGTATAGGTGTACATCAAACAGCCACGTGGGTTTTTGCTGCATATATTCCGTCATCTATGACAATGTTTTCCTTTATAAGAGTCTGCTTGTACTACTTTTCGGCAGAACATTCTTAGCTCCAGAGTTCTTTGCTGTTGTTCTCATCTGGTTGTGAGATTAGAACTGGTTATCCTTACAAGATCGACATGGGCTTTTCTTCCCTAGCCAGTTGTATTCTCTCTGGTGTGAGCGTTCAGGGACTTGCCTTCAATAGATACAAAACAACAGATTAATAGTGAGAAATGAAACAGGTCATTCAGGGATCAAAACAGTCCGAAGCAGACCTAACGATTTTTTTTGCAAGGTAGAACAGGAAGCCTAATTGATGACAGAATGCCTCCCTGAGCACTAAGTCCAAAGACTAGGGAACCACTCTATGAAATGAAGCATGAAAAATACTACAGAAAAGAAACTAAACGAGGCATCTACCCTTGAAAAAACACGGATAGCATAAAGGAATAAACCAAGAATGGAAGGGATCCAGGAAGTCTAAGGACTTCATGAGAGATGAATCAGGGTAAACAGAGTCAAGAAAATCCACAATGATGTCACAGCAAACAAGATGAAAACGAATTCAAGGTGAGGTACAAAGTCAGTAATCCAAATAAATCCATGAAATGAAGTAGGTGTCCAGTAATAGCAGTATCAAAGTATCATAGTAAACAGAGGAAAAATACACAGGAAGCAGGCAGAAAGGGATGCAGGAGAAGGGAAGTAGCCACCACTGAAACATGGCTGCATGAGGCATCCAGCCCTGCCATCACCCTTGCACTCCCAGAAGGCTACACCATTCTCATACAAGACAGACCAACTCGCTTAGGAGGAGAAGTAGCCCTCATGTTCAAAGAAACTCTCTCCCTCAGATCCATTTGCCACCCTTGGCAAAGCAACTCTGATATGCTCTCTGTTAACCCCTCACTGTCCCCTAATAGCACCATCAATATACACATGCTATATCACCCCCATGGCCTCCAATCAGACTTCCAGGGACACCTCACTCACCTACTTACCAATAACATCCAAGGATTCCCCAAGATTCTCCTCCTTGGGGACCTGAACCTAGGACTTAACAACCCCAAGGACAAAGCTGCTGCCACCCTTGCCAAAGAACTTAATGACATAGGATTCACTCAAAAAATCTCCACCTCAAAACATAACAAAGGCTGCACCCTCGACTGGGTCACTGACCATAACTGTCTCACCACGATCACCTCTAACACAGCTCTAGCATGGACTGACCACAACTATATTGAATTCACCTTGCCTATCACATCCAGTTCTAAAAAGCCCACACCCGCACCTCCCTCACAAGCTAGGAGCACCAAAAAGCTCACCACAGACAATTTGCGCCCGCACCTTAACATCCCAACACTTGCCCACCCCTTCTCGGATGATCCCAACACCCTAGGAATCATTTACAAATATACTCTCTCCAATGCGATCAATGCCATAGCACCGCTAGAATACAAAAAAGGAAAAGAAAGACTCTTCACTCAAACTCCTGGTTCACGGATGAATTACAATCCATGCACTCTTGCAAGAGAGAGACATTAAAAAACTAGCAAATCAACCCCTGCGATAACACCAAGAACTACTTCAACCTAATCTCCCACCAATATAAAGATGCCATCACTAAAGCCAAAGCTAACTCCTTTAACACTCGAATCACGAATGCAAACTCACAATCCAAAGAAATCTTTGCTATTTTTAAGGAACTTACCCCCCTCCCTCTCAACACACCAGATGAGATCATCAAAGATGAAGCCTGGCATGCCAGTATTCAAGCGGCCATGCTGAGTAGAATCTTCTGCACACAAAAAAATTAAAGACCACCACAATGCAATACCAACTCATTCAGGGGTCAATCAGCCACATCCACTCTTTCTTCCAACAAACCCCTCTTCTCCTTCAGAGACATCTCAGAACTTGAAGTCATTAACATCCTCAAAAGCCTAAAACCGTCAATGTGTAAAGGGGACATTTGCCCCCCGAAGCTCATCAAAGACTGCACCAACAGCCTTGCTCCTCTACTGCTTTCATCAATGCCTCTTTCAGAACTGGCATTATCCCAGCGAGCCTCAAAGAGGCATGGGTCGGCCCCCTTCTCAAAAAACCCACACTAGACCCCACCCAATCTAACAACTACCGACCAATAACTACTGTGCCCTTCCTCCTCAAGATCCAGGACAAAGCTGCCAATTGCCAAATCCAACAATTCCTTGAAGACAATTCCATCCTCAGAACTAGACAATCCGGCTTCTGCAGAGGACACAGTACTGAAACTGCCCTAGTAGATTTAAAAAACCAGATCACACAAATCATGGATAAAGGAAAATCAGCCCTCCTACTACTCCTAGACCTTTCGGCTGCATTTGATCTGGTGGTCCAAAAGACTCTCACTTCACACCTCACCCAATCAGCCAACTTCACCAAAGACGCAGCGCTCTGAGTCACCTCCTTCTTGGATGTTAGAGCTATGAAGGTCTTCTCCAACATTGCCAACGCAGCCCCACCACCATCCACTGTGGAGTCTCACAGGGCTCCCGCACATCGCCCACTCTATACAATATGTTTACAAAGCCCCTCTTCATTAAGTTTGATACCTTGGGTATCACGTACACCAACTACGCTGACGATACCTAGGTACTCCTACCACTCTCTGGTGTATACCAGAAAGACGCCAAAGCACTCCACACAATTTATACACCATCCAGGCTTGGATGGTGGCCAATGGCCTCTGCCTCAATGGGGAGAAGACCAAAATCATCATACTAGGTCTAAAAACACTCTAGCCAAACTCAGCAAACTGTACTCCAATTTCACCATTGATAAAACCATCATCTCTGTGTCTACCTCTGTGAAGACCCAAGGAGTTAACATAGACTCTACACTATCCATGACAGCGCAGGTCAGCACCATCTCCTCCACCTCAGCTCACACTATCGAACTTATAAATGCAATAAAGCCTTACCTCTCCAAACCCAATTGTCTCTCCATAACCAGAGCAACCATTGGTGCTAAACTGGACGCTTGTAATGTCCTCCTAGCAGGTACTTCCGGAAAAAAACATAAACCGACTCCAAATCACACAGAACAATGCACTAAGAGCAGCACTCAGCATCCCAAAAAGAGACCACATTACCAATGCCAGACAGGCAGCTCACTGGCTGCCAGTAAAAGAATGCATCATGTTCAAAATCCTCACTCTCACCCACAAATGCCTCACCCGCACAGCACCCTCATATCTATAGAACACCATAACCAAATCCACTTCCACACGACCAGTCAGAACTCGCTACGCCAACCAAATTCACACCCCCAACAAAAACAAAGCGAGAGCTGTAGGGTTAGGCTTCCCCTATGTAGCCCGCAAGTTATGGAACTCTTTACCTGCTGACATCAGAGCTAAAAACTCCCTCTTCGCCTTCTGTAAAAAACTAAAAACTACCTTCTTCACTTAATCCCACTCTAGCGCTTGCAATTGTCAATGCAACTGTAACTAAAGAAATTGATCTGTAACTAAGAAAAATGTCTATAACCAGCACCATGATGCCCCAGGCTGCTGCGCACTCTACAAATGTGAATAAATACATAAATAATGGAAGACAAGGACCAGCAGGGCAGGAAAAAGGGCACATAGGGAAACAGACATTTTAGGACAGGAATATGAATGATCATCAAAAAAACAACTCATTTACTTGTTTTAGAGCAAAGATCCCGTTGTTTGAAATGGTTTATCCTGTTCGGGTTTCGCAGAGCAGCATGTCTTTTCAAGTCAGCTGACCAATGTAACATTACTTATTGGTATTGATATTTTATTTATATTGCGCTCGTACACAAGTGTTTCAGAGCGTGACAAGGCAAGGGAGGGGAACAAGGGAAAACAAAACAATGATCTTACTAGGCCCAGTGACATTGAGAAAGTGCAAGTGCATGGGAGAAGGGAAAGGGGAAAAGTGCATGGAAGGGGGAGCAATGGAAAGACAGATAAATAATAAAAATAAATTAATTATAAAAAGGCCACAAAGAGTGGTAGTGCAGCCAGCAAGTGGCAAGTGCAGGGTTTAAGGCAGCAGATAGTGTATGTCTGATAAGTGCAGGAAAAAGGGGTGACTGTATGGTTACAGATACAGACTCCAGTGCAAGGGGTGGACCGGAGGCAGTGCGGGTGGGTGGCAGGGTGAGTAAGTACCTGGACCTGGACGAACAGAGGGTAGGTCAGGTGCACAGTGCCAAAAGAGCAGATCAGCAGGGGAGACTAGGGGTGAAGGCATAAGCAACAAGGCATGCAGTGCCGCAAAGCAGATCGCGAGATGTCCCTCCAGACCGTTATCCACCACAGCAAACCCCATCGTCCCGAGCATTGTCGCATTTGACGGTGTGGACTGTGTCTTGACACATGCAAGGAAGAGGAAGCAAAACAACCCAGCCTTGCATGGTCCTTTAAGCATGCACACCTGGGATGCTATAATCCAAGGGTAAACCGGATTCCTCCACAACAAAGGTGACCGTGGAGCTCTTCCTTAGCAGCTGAAGGAACTGGCAGTTTTTCACCAAGCTTCTTTCAGCTGTTGTATAATGGGTGGTACATTTATTACATTTGTTATATGCCTAAACCCAGAGGTATCACGGCGTAGGTTACAGAGTGCTTAAGTATCTGGTTACAAGGAGAAAGGTTGTTACAGGTCATACAGTAGACAATGTAAACAATGCATAGTTCAATGAAGGATTCTCTGGTTACAGAGGAGAATCCACATTTTGCTTAAATTAGTGCCGCTTATTCACATTGTATTTAAGAAGCAAAGTAGGGTTACTAAGGTAGCTTTAGTATTTGTTGAAATGCCAGGTAGGTTTTTATCATTTTCTTGAATTTATGATGGGTGGTTTGATTTCTGGTGTTCGAGGGAAGGCAGTTCCATATTTTGGGGGCCAGTACCGGGAAGCTGTTCCCCCCCTCCCTTGAAAGTTTGTATCATGGGATGAATAGTTGAGTTTTGATACTGAATCTAAGGGATCTTGTATTCTTATTGCAAACAATGGTGTTGTTAAGGTATATGGGAGCTGTTTTGTTGAGGAACATATGGGTTATACCAAGTGTTTTGAAGATGATTCTGGCTTTGAGATGTGGTCAGATTTTTTTTTATGCCCAGAGCTGCCAGGCTTCTTTTTCGGGAGTAGGAGTTTTGCAAGATTAGTGTTTGAAGTGCCTAACAGTAGAGAATTACAATAGTCTAATTTAGACAGAATGAGGGCTCGGGCTAGGGGAATACAGTTTTGTGGGGAAAGAAATTGGCAACTTAGCGCAATAAGAGTGGAGGTGTAGGATGTGGCTGAAGAGATTGCATTCACATGTTTGGTCAATGTTAGGTTCGTATCTAGGTGTACTCCTACAGTTTTAACCTGATTGAGAATTGGAGTGGGAGTACCGTCGATAATGATCGAGGAATAGTCTGAGTGGAGGAATTTGATTTTGGTTGGCGAACCAACAATGAGGATCTCTGTCATTTCATCGATGAGACAAAGGCTATTGTTTGCCATCCAATTTTGGATGATGGCATAGATTGTGTTTACCATGAATGTGTCTTGCTCATGGTTACCTGTGATGAGGATAAGTATCCGAGTGACGTCAGCGAAGTTGGTATAAATCACACCCATTGCATCTAAAGCTGCAAAAAGTAACCGTGTATGTGTTATAGAGAGTGGGTGAGAGGCACAAGCCTTGTGGCACTCCTATAGGGACTGTAATGGGTCAGCATCATCCTTACCTATGGCAACACTTGAGGTACGCTCTGAGAGAAACAATTTGACCCAGAGTGTAGCTTCCTGTGAGAATTTGAAGTTGGTTTGCAATGTATTAAATAGTTTGTCATGGTCCACCAAGTGGAAGGCGTCTGACAGATCTAGTAGTAGTAGGATGCACAGGTTCCTGAAATCTCTTATGAATCCATTTGGATTTGTGGGTCTAACAGCACCGTTTTGGTGCTGTGGCTTGGCCGGAATCCGTATTGTCTAGCAGCTAGGAGATGGTTCTGCTCCAGATAAGTTTGTATTTGGGAATAGGCAATTCTGTTGATTATTTTAAGCAGAAAAGGAACAGTAGTTATAGGACGGTAGTTTGTGGGTACCGCAGGCTCTAGTGATGTTTTTTTACAAAGTGGGGTTACCCATGCTTCTTTAATACTAGCGGGTACCACATTAGAACAAAAGGAGGCATTGACAAATTTAGTGATGATTGGTGTTAGCGTAGGTACACAGAGTTTCAGTAATTTAGCCGGGAAGCAATTTCCTTTGCAGTTAGAGGCTTTAAGTCTGGAGGTCGTGTCTAACTTTTCTTTTTTTTATTATTTTTTTATTGTGGTATAAGAAAATATTGTTTTTTTTCACAGAAACACAAATTTACAAAAACATTGCATGACTAATTAGAATATTTTCATTTTTCATCACAAACGTTCTTTAAAATTCCAAATTATTAAACTTATTAAAAGTTCAGTCCAATTGCAAATATTCAGATTGCATCAAATGATAAGATGAAAGCCGTTTACCATATTTCAAAGAAATAAAACCTGTCTGTTGCAGCACTCTAACAACATTTAGTGTCAAAGCAATTTCATGTCCCGCCATCAATTTCTCCGAAAAGTCATCAGATGACAACCAGTCTCTTGAAGCGATATCGCTTTCAAACATCCCATGTTCCACTGCAAAATCTTAGTAAGTTCTCTCTTCTAACCCCCATCTCCAAACGGCGAGAATGGATCCCGTGTGAACCAGACCTAGACACACTCTAAGAAAGTTGTATCTCACATTTACATCCGGGAATTTTGTCAGATAGTTTCGTAGATATCTGAGTCTCGTAACTATCGGAGAGAAAGAAGGCGCCACTTTAGAAGCCGAATTTGAGCGATTGTCTTTATCCAGTCTGTTGTTAATAGTGCCCTTTTTGTCTTCAAGGGATTTGTAATGAATGTATCGATATCACTATTACAGCTAGTCAGAATCTCCAGCAAAGCTCTTTGTAGATTACACAATAATCCTGGAGAGTCAAATAGGCCCATAGATCTTCATATAGGGTATTTTGCCTGGGGTTGTATATCAAACTAAAAGGTGAGAGGAGTTTCCAGTCAACCTGCGACCTAAGTGATGAGAGACCCAGCTTGAATCTTAGACTGGCTATTGGCAGGCTTGTTGACAGGGATAGAGCTTTTTTCCAAATCCTGCCCTCAATTTTCTGCCAGTCTATAGCCCACGTTGATGGGATAGGCCATACAGGAGGACCGGGATGATCTTAGCTATGTAAAACCGGATTGCTGGTAGGAGGAAAAACGTACAGTACTGTTTAATCATCTTCTGTAACTGCAACGTCAATTGGGTACACTTTTGTAATATCTCTGCCCATATGAGGCTAGCTCTCGGTATGGAATATAAAGTGAAATCCAAATAAATTACTTCCTCCACCACTGTAAACTGCTGACCACCCACCGTCCAACAGAACGTGCCCCCTTGGGGCCCTTTTTCTCCAAAAATCACCACATTTTGGGATTTACCAGGAGGCTGTTATCCTTCATGTGTTGGTCTAAAGCATTCAATAGCATCTAAGACCACAGGTGTTTTGTCCAGGAGAACGATATCATCCGCATACATGAGACACTTAATTGCATTGGAGCCAATCTTGGCACTGCCCAATGCCGTGGACTCTACCTCCTGGCCAAAATCTTTGAGGAAGAAGTTAAAGAGGAAGGGGCAAACATGCAGCCCTGCCACACACCCCTTTTTACAGGGATATGTTCAGATAGGAAGCCTTCTAGATGTAATTTTACTTGCACAGTTCTTCCTTCATGCAAAGAGGCTAAGATGTTGATAAGTAAAATTGGAGCACCCCTACTTTTGAGTTTAAACCACAGTCTATCTCGGTTCACCAGTGTTAGGGAGAATTCTCCAGAATGGCTAATTTCCTTTACCTACTGAGTCCCTCACCTGCTTTGCTGCTTTTTTCACCTGGTAAGCGTGTGAGCCTTTTTCCCACTATTACATGTTTTTTGCTGTGTGTGTTTAACATTTTTGTGTTCATTGACTGTGGAGCTTCACCTACTCCATAGTCATTAACTTTTGATTGTATGTCACACAGCACCCTTAGTGCAGTGACACAGGGTTGTCTTTTTCAGACCAACCACTTTAAAGTCCATATTCTGGGACTGCCTACTGTCTCCCAGAACATGTAAAGTTGCCATTGACTTTATTAGTCTTTTTAAATTCACAGACCCAGTACAAACTATCTTCCATAGACTACTGGAAAGGGTTAATAGTTATCCCTTTTTGTCTGTCTCTCATGAAACATTATTTCGTTCCCCTTTCGTTAAGATTTGGCTGGTGGCAGTGGTATCTACCCTATTTGTCCTACTGTGGTCTATGTACACAGCCTTGGTACTTTTTTAGGCTGAGTTAGTAGCCTCGAACTTAAATCCGCTGGACCCCATTTACTTTTATTTGGTTCCGACTGGGTTTATTCACCATATCTTTTTGTAAAGGTCTTTCTCATGTTTTACTCTGCGCGACAAACCAGGTTTGGTTCCTTTGTTCGTCGTCCTTTGGTGGGTTTCGGCACCTGAATGTCTGAGGGGGACAGGATATGAGGGAGGGGTTTGAGACTCCCTGCATAGGGTCTCCTTGGAGACCCATGTCACACTGATTGGCTGTGGTGACTGTCCCGCCAGGACAGCCACCCTGCTGTGTAATTGACAGCCAGGCTGTGTGAATGGGGGAAAACTACATAAAAAGCAGGTCTCGGGGGCTTGAAAGGCAGAGTCGCCTATGGATCGAGAGAACCGAAGAGAAGCTGAAAGAAGAGGACCACTGCCATGACTGAACCTCCCGGTGAAGCCCTGCTGCCGGTCTGAATCTCAAACATCAACGACAGACGACAGAGAAGATCTGCAAGGAATCTTCTTCCCTTAAACTGGTGGGACCACCCAGTTTGCCAAACACCAAGCAAGGCCTCCCTCCCCTGGTTGAATATGCTGTGCACAGCTGCAGTGAACCGGATAGCCGGGAGGACCGGACCCCGTTTGGGTTTTAAGGAGTGCACATTTTATTTGTTGCTTTGCTCTGCTGCTGGTTTCTTCCCTGTGCAGTGCAGGACCCTCCAGTCTTCTTACTTCATGTAAGTCCGACAGTCACTTCAGGATCTGCCAAGAACTTCTGCCTCAGCTACAGCCTTCTTCTTCATTTAAGGTACTGTTCTAACTCGGTTGTTTGTTACGTCCGACCGCAGTGAAAGTGTTTGAAATCTTTCGGTAATCCAAGGGCTTGTCCTTCTCTACCCTTTTAAGTAACTTTTCTTCCGGCCAACTTCGTTTCAAACTCCTGCCAAAGACTTAACCGCAAACTTCTCTGAACTGTGTGATCCTCTGCAAAGACGCGGTACTATTAACATTGGCTCAGGCCTATTGATTTGAATTCTCATTGTAGCAAGCCTTTTCTAGATTGCCCTGCCTACTTACTTGTTGGTGATGCTTAATTCTGTAGAACATTGTCTTTCCCTGCCTTTTAAATCGCTGGAGTGCCATTTTGCTCACACTTCATTTTGAGTTTAACTTATCCAGAATTCATCAGATGTTGTGTAGTATATTAAGAGTGTGATTTTTCTGCTGCTTCACTTAGTGAATTGTTTTACAACTGATGTGTAAATAAATGTATATTTTTTTACTCAGAAACCTGAGTCAGTGTTTGTTTGAACCATAGTAATTGCTCTCCTTTGTGTTACTATTGATACTGCTCACTTTACTCTTGAGGTAAGTCTGGCTGCTCAGCCATCGCTACCACTTTACTGTGTAGTACAGGCTTTTACCAAAGGTGAATTTGTACTGTCATTTGTAGTCTTAATTGTGTGTGGTGTTCCCAAAGGGTACTGCATATGATTCTGCCTAACACTGTTGAAAGCTCTTGATTAGTCAATGAAGGCACCATATAAACGCGAAGTTTTCCCACCCTCTTGGTTGTTGCAGAGGGTAGATAGCACTATTCCATTTAGGAACGTAGAGTGACCTTTCCGAAACCTGGTCTGTTGCTTCAGAAGAATGTTATTTAAATCGGCCCAACGTTTCAAGTCTCTCAATAGTAGACTAGCAAACAACTTGCTTTCCACATAAAGGAGAGTAATAGGTCTATATTTTATTGGGTTCTTACGATCTCCCCCTTTTAAAAATGGGAATAATAATGACCGTATTCCAGGACACCGGGATTTTTTTGTACTTTAATATTCTTTGAAACAGCATTTTCAAAAGTTTAGCCCACCTCTTTGGGTTTCCCTTTAGAACTTGATATGTTAGTCTGCTAGGCCCTGCTGCTCTAGAGGCCAAGGACTTCCTTATTAAATCAAGAATGTCCTCTTCTGTGTTATCCAATTTCCACTGACCCTCAGATGTGCAAAAGGTTAGCTCCGCTTTCAACTTGGAGTATTTTTTGGAAAGGTAATGTACTCACTCTTGTTCTGGCACACTGTTTCACAGGGCACAGGCTTGGTGGACTGTATGTGTGTTGATCAGAGACCAGAAGTTTTGCAAGTTTTCATTGAGGACAGCCTGGAGCATAGACTCTCCGTCCTTCTGCAAGCGAATCATTTGCTGTTGTTTAGACCAATGTTTATAATTATTTTTAATGGCCTTAAGTTTCGCTTGGCGGAGATTTTTATCAGCAAAGTCCCTCTTTCTAGCGTTTACTGACAAACGTATCCCACGTTTCTTCAGCCAAGAACTTTCATCGAATGTATGTTTGTGATCTATACTCCTTCAAGATGGCATAATCTAAGGTACCTCGACTGACCACAGGAAATCATAAAAAGTATAGGGATTAAAATTTCCATTTACATCATCATCACTGAGGTCCTGCTCTACTTGTTCTAGGGCCTTGTTTAATTGTTCACCATCTCTCCTGTATTTCACCAGGCATTTTTTTTGATTATTTATTATTAAATGGTCCTCCTGCATCTTTATTTTATTTTTAAAGTGCAATCTAAATGAGATTTCTAGGCGCCTATGTTCGCTTGAACCTCGTTCCCTCACACAAAACTTTTCACAGTGTTCAAAAAAGCTATTTGATAACAAAATATAATCCAGGATAGATTCTGATGGCCCTCGAGACCATGTATTTGCCGGTGGAATATCCCCTTCCAAGGACCCATTTAGAATTTTTATCTCCGAGTCCGTAAAGAAAGATATCCATCTTTTCCCATTTGGTGAGATCCTCTTAAAGTTTGACACCCCCTTCCCCTTGTCTACTTTCCACACACTGGGAAGTCAAATCCCTTGCTACCAAGACATCCGGGTGGTGTAATTTTATTTGATTCAACACACCTGATAAAGAATCCAAGAAATCTGCAAGCTTTGAACACGCAGGGTTCCAGTACAAATTTACAGCAGCTATATACTTCATCCCCTTAGAATTAGGCGCCACAAATTTGGCTGCCAATATCCCCTCATGTTTACAGGGAATCGATATTACCTCATTTAAGAGGATGGTTTTGCATGCCATCAATAAGCCATCCTTTGGCCTTCCCTTCCCTATCATCGTCACCGTTTCTGTGAGTACTGTGAAGCCCTCTAAGTCCGGTGAGTTGACTAACCAAGTCTACTGAAGGAGAATCAAATCATTTTTACTGAATACCTCTGATCTCATTTTTGGGTTTCTAAATGAACTGGATCCCTGCGTGTTCCATTTTAACACCCTTAGGCTCTCCTAACTAAAGCTGAGTCTCTCTTACTCCCAATTTCTGACAGACCTGTGTGATAATCTCAGGCAGCAGCGACCACAGAGCTGCCTTTTCTAACACCTGCTCTTGGCTGACCTGGGAGAATTTAAAAAGTGTTTCTGTGTTTCCATGTTCTGTGTCCAGCAATGGAGGGTGAGAGTTTTTACTCTCTCGCATTTTCTTTTGGCTAAGATTTTGATTTGGAGCAAGTCTCTTTTGGCGGAGAGAGTACTTTGTATGGTGGTGCATCAGGCTTTGCTGGTGTTTATCTAAGAGGCCACCGGTATGGGGTTTTCCAGTTCTTTCAGAATGGTGAAGAGCTCTTTGGAGTTGGAGGCAGCATTTTGTATATGTGTGTTCAGGGCATTAGCTTTATGCGCTATTGTGGTGGCTTTATATAGTTTGTTGGCTTCTGTAAATGATTTAGCTGAATATACTGAGAGAGGTTTTTATGGATGTGTTCCAAAGATCTTTTGTTACGTCGTAACACCACAAGTTCCCCATCGAACCAAAAATTGGAACATTTAGTTAGCCATGGTATTTTAGTTTTGAGCGACGCTAAAGCGTTAATAGTGAATTTGAGGCATGTATGGTAGGTGTCCGCAAGGCGGCTAGGTTCAGTATCAGTACTAGTCTGGGCTGCAAATGTCCCTAGCAGCACAGGGGTGATAAGTTCACCTCTGAGGGTCTTAGTGTTTCTTATTTTAATGGTACTGAGTGTTGTATTAGTTGTGGCCATTATTCCATGTGGTATAACTTAGAAGCAAATTAGGTGGTGGTTGCACCAGTTAATACTGAGATGGACTCAATGGATAGAAGTGCATTTAAGGTAACTATACAATCAAACGTCTACCTTTATGTGTAGGTGCAGTCACATTGATGCTGTACTGCCCATTCTGGATGAACCACCACTGGTAGTGTGCAAGGAAATGAACAAATGATCAGGTATTGCATCAAGAAGAGGGGAATGTTTAGGAGGGTCAGCTCTTTCGCTCCATGGGAGAATAATTGTTCACTGTATCTAATAAGGAGCGAATGAAGTGAAAATATCAAATCTTTTACTGCAAGGTCGAAAACCTCCAATCTAAAACAACATATTTAAGGTATTTTAAATGCGGGTGGAGACTCTCTACAGTGCCCCTCATCACATCCCTCCACTTTTAATAAATACCTCTACTCAAACCCCCATCTATTTTTTTGGCTAAATGCATTGTTTTAACTTGAACTTTTTCTACCTCACAGAAATGGTCTGCACAGTAATAGGGTAATCCCCTAATGAGATGGGAGAAATAAAACACAATGCACATGTGCAGGATATGAGCGTGTAGAGGAGGAGGCAAGTACCTCTACCGGAAGTCCCGCCCCCATTCTGCCTGTATGTTGGCAGCCAGAAATTGAGACATGTGCAAAGCCAATAATGGTAGAAGGTATCCATTCAGAAAACTCTATATATGTATATATCTGTGAAGAAATGACGGTCTTCTGAAGGAAGTTCCGGAAGAAATGTGAAGATGAATGAAAGAGAAGACTGATGACGTCACATGAAGCAGAAATGACCCCCCCCGGTAGTGGCCATGTAGTTATGGTTAAGTTGCTGTTTCCATAGGAAGAGCACTTTTTGGGCGGCTTATAACTTCGCTCTCCCTGAACGAATCCTCACCAAACTTTGCAAAAAAAAGTATATGGCTCACTCTGAATTTTTTGCAAAGTTTGGTGAGGATTTGTCCAGGGGGGGCAAAGTTATATGGGGGGTCCCAAAACTTTTTTTGTCCCCATAGACTGAATGGGGAAAAAACTTTGCTCACGCCTACAGCCCAAACCGCTGGACAGATTTTCACCAAATTTGGACCAGGAGTAGCGGCTTGGTCCCGAAAGCGTGCTTTTGTAAATTTGGTGAAAATCCGTCCAGTATTTGTTTTTAAAATTACCAAAAAGTAGGTCACAAAAAATTTGTGATATCTGTGTTCAGTCCACGGACACACTTCCCTGTTCGCTCCGCGGACAGTGTCCTGATTGGCCAACCGGCCTGTGTCATGTCCGCGGACATGCAATGTGTACGTTGCTTGGACGGCACAGAGCGTGGAGTGCGTCAGATTTTCAGTAGCGCCCGCCATCTTGGATTCGCGGACGTCAGCGGACAGCGCGGTGAAACTTGGTTGAAAAATTGTATTTAGTAGAGTGTGTTGGTGTGTAAGAGTGTTTGGGGAGGGTGGGAGAGTATGAGATGGGTTAAATGTTGTATTTATTTATGTGGTAGACCCTCTTGTTGTGTTCGATTTGTCTGCGGACAACACAGCAGTTCTGAAATGTTCTAAATAAACTAAATGGGGGTGTTCTGAGGACGCAATATGTGTCCGTGTTGTTCGCAAGCAAGCTGAAACTGTTCTAAGAACACTTGCGGTGTCCTGAAATGTCCATAAATAAACAAGATGGGGGTGTCCTGAAGACGCAGTCTGTATTGTTCGTTGGCAAGTTGAAAGTGTTCTAAGAACACTCGCGTTGTTCTGAAATGTTCATAAATAAATAAAATGGGAGTGTCCTGAGAACGCGGTGTCCTGAAATGTACGTAAATAAATAAAATGGGGGTGTCCTGAGAACGGTATGCCTGTCCGTTTTGTTTGCAGGCAAGTCGAAACTGTTCTAAGAATATATCATGTGTTCTGGGATGTTCATCAATAAACAAAATGGGGGTGTCCTAAGGACGGAGGATGTTCATCAATACACAAAATGGGGGTGTCCTGAGGACAGTATGCCTATCCGTTTTGTTTGCTGGCTAGTTGAAACTGTTCTAAGAATATATTATGTGTTCTGGGATGCTCGTCAATAAACAAAATGGGGGTGTCCTGAGGATGGTGGATGTTCGGTATTAAACAAAATGGTGTGTCCTGAGGACGCAACATGTGTCCATGTTGTTCGCAAGCAAGCTGAAACTGTTCTTAGAACACTCACGGTGTCCTGAAATGTCCGTAAATAAACAGAATGGGTGTGTCCTGAGGACGCTGTCCGTATTGTTCGCTGGCAAGTTGAAAGTGTCCTAAGAACACTCATCATGTCCACGGATATTAAAAGTTCCCATAAGGCATAGTTAAAATGTTTGACTCTATGGGTGTGATATGCTGCGGTGGTTGTGGCCAGGGCATAGAGTCTTGGGAGCATGGCCATATGGCCATGCACCCAAGACTCTATGCCCTGGCCACAACCACCGCAGCATATCACACTCATAGTGGCTTATAAGTTTGGGATCCAAGAACAAATGTATAAGGTACAAAGTTAAAAGCCACTATGGGTGTGATATGTTGCGATGGTTGTACTTATTATAATATACTTACTGTTTGATTCAGTAACTGGAGTACATGTATTTTTTGTTCATTTCTGTGATAAAAGAAAAGATCATGTTAGTATTGGTATTTTGCAATGACTTATAACATTGAATAATCAACATTTTTATTTACCCTCATATTTAGTAGATTACAAACCGGTGTACTGTGCAATTTGCTCAGTTTCTGTGTTTGTTGCTAAAATCATTGGGTCTCTGGGAGAAAAAAAATCCATGTTGGTTTAAAAAAAAAACGTTTTTTGCTATGCTACAGTCTATTTGTTTGTTTGTTTTCAGTTATTTTCATATTGTAAAATTTTGGAGCAGTTAGATACCAGTTGGCGCATTCTGACTGTTTAATTTTCGATGTAATTTAGTGGTATTGATTTATCTGTTTAGATATTGTAAACTTTTGGAGCAGTTAGATATCAGTTGGCGTATTCTAAATGTCTAATTTTTTATGTCATTTAGTGGTATTGATCTGTTTGGATATTGTACAATTCTGGGACAGTTAGATACCAGTTGACGTAGTCTAACTGTCTATTTTTTTATATAATTTAGTGGTATTCATTTATCTGATTAGTTGTTGGAGAATCTTTGGGCAGTTAGATACCTGTTGGAATATTCTAACAGTTTATATTTTTTTACTACAAGTTTAGTTAAGGTTTAAGTACAGTTTAGTTAATACATTTTGGTTTTAAGAACATTAAATAAGCATTTGAAAGATTTGCTGGTAATCTCTGCTTTAGAGTAATAGTACTATCATTACATTCAAACCATCCACATTTCTTTTTTATATATGCAGTGTAGTGACCTGAATTGGTTGTGGCTCCTGCGTGGTAGATTATACCTATTGTTGTGAAGGTTTTCTTACCAAGTGATACTTGACCCTGTGTGAATCCAGTCAGCTTGCAGTTGTTTTTGGTACCATCTGCATTGTAACGTAGAAGCATTAGTATTACGTATTTACTAGGTGTTTGTATTAGTAAGGTGGAGCGATTATCTGAATTTCAGGTAGAACATAATCTACCATGGTTTGCGTTTTGTACAAGTTGTTGGAATGGAATGGATTCACAATTAGGTATTGATATATATACAAAGCGTTCATTGGGGATTTGTTCTTATATCACATTGTTGCAGAGATTACATGTATGTTTCCACATGTATGAAATCTGGAAGATTTCATTTATAGGTATGCTTTTGTTTTCCAGTACTTGTAGTAAGTACATTAGAAATTCTTGTGGATCTTCCTGTGAGTTTATAGTGAATTTCATCATTCCAGCATAGTAGTCCAATTGTTGCCTTATTCCATAAACACTATGGGGCCGATTCATAGAATTCAGCGCACAAGTGGCGCACGCGGCTGGCGCACAGTGTGCGCGTGCGAATCCCTGCGCCAGCCGCGTGCGCTAAAATCCATTTCCGCGCACAGCGTATTCATGGATTCCAGCCACCAAAACCAGCCGTGGCGCACAGTTGCGCAGCGACCCTGCAGCAGCGCCAGTTACGCCTCCAAGAACGCCTCTCGCGCAGGGAAAAGCCATCAAAATCCCCAACCCAGCGCAAAGGGCAGCAGCAAACGCAGAGCTGGGAGCGTGTATTCCAGGGGTGTGCGGGTGTTTCCATACGCGGCTGGGCTGGGTACGTGTATTTCAGGGGTGCGCGAGAAAGTCTACACGCGATTGGCCTGGGTACGTGGATTTCAGGGGTGCGCGAGAAAGTCTACACGCGATTGGCCTGGGTACGTGGATTACAGGGGTGTGCGAGAAAGACTACACGCGATTGGCCTGGGTACGTGGATTTCAGGGGTGCGCGAGAAAGTCTACACAGATTGGCCTGGGTACGTGGATTTCAGGGGTGCGCGAGAAAGACTACACGCGATTGGCCTGGGTACGTGGATTACAGGGGTGCGCGAGAAAGTCTACACGCGATTGGCCTGGGTACGTGGATTTCATGGGTGCGCGAGAAAGTCTACACGCGATTGGCCTGGGTACGTGGATTTCAGGGGTGCGCGAGAAAGACTACACGCGATTGGCCTGGGTACGTGGATTTCAGGGGTGCGCGGGTGGTGGTTGTGCGGGAAGTTCAAGACGTGAATTGGCAGTGTGGGTCCTCCCAGGTCTCCCCTCTACCCCCTCCACGACCTCTGCAGGCATCCCACACCACAGGGGACTACCCTGCACCCATGTCATGTCCCACAGGCAGCCCATCCACCATGGCCATGCCCCCCAGCCAAGCCACATGTCCCCTTGCACCCCCACCCCCCAGCACTGTGGGGCACCTGCCAGCAGGCCCCCACCCATGTCTCCCAGCACCCCCACCCCCCAGCCACCAGGGGCACCCTCCACCAGGCCCCCACCCATGTCTCCCACCACCCCCACCCCCCAGCCACCAGGGGCAGCCTCCACCAGGCCCCCACCCATGTCTCCCAGCACCCCCACCCACCAGCCACCAGGGGCAGCCTCCACCAGGCCCCCACCCATGTCTCCCAGCACCCCCACCCCCCAGCAGTGCAGGGGCAGCCTCCACCAGGCCCCCACCCATGTCTCCCAGCACCCCCACCCCCCAGCCACCAGGGGCACCCTCCACCAGGCCCCCACCCATGTCTCCCAGCACCCCCACCCCCCCGCCACCAGGGGCACCCTCCACCAGGCCCCCACCCATGTCTCCCAGCACCCCCACCCACCAGCCACCAGGGGCACCCTCCACCAGGCCCCCACCCATGTCTCCCAGCACCCCCACCCCCCCGCCACCAGGGGCACCCTCCACCAGGCCCCCACCCATGTCTCCCAGCACCCCCACCCCCCAGCAGTGCAGGGGCAGCCTCCACCAGGCCCCCACCCATGTCTCCCAGCACCCCCACCCCCACAGCCACCAGGGGCACCCTCCACCAGGCCCCCACCCATGTCTCCCAGCACCCCCACCCCCCAGCCACCAGGGGCACCCTCCACCAGGCCCCCACCCATGTCTCCCAGCACCCCTACCCCCCAGCCACCAGGGGCAGCCTCCACCAGGCCCCCACCCATGTCTCCCAGCACCCCCACCCCCCAGCCACCAGGGGCAGCCTCCACCAGGCCCCCACCCATGTCCGACTCATGTCTCCCAGCACCCCCACCCCCCCAGCCACCAGGGGCAGCCTCCACCAGGCCCCCACCCATGTCTCCCAGCACCCCCACCCCCCAGCCACCAGGGGCACCCTCCACCAGGCCCCCACCCATGTCTCCCAGCACCCCCACCCCCCCGCCACCAGGGGCACCCTCCACCAGGCCCCCACCCATGTCTCCCAGCACCCCCACCCACCAGCCACCAGGGGCAGCCTCCACCAGGCCCCCACCCATGTCTCCCAGCACCCCCACCCCCCAGCCACCAGGGGCACCCTCCACCAGGCCCCCACCCATGTCTCCCAGCACCCCCACCCCCACAGCCACCAGGGGCACCCTCCACCAGGCCCCCACCCATGTCTCCCAGCACCCCACCCCCCAGCCACCAGGGGCACCCTCCACCAGGCCCCCACCCATGTCTCCCAGCACCCCCACCCCCCAGCCACCAGGGGCAGCCTCCACCAGGCCCCCACCCATGTCTCCCAGCACCCCCACCCACCAGCCACCAGGGGCAGCCTCCACCAGGCCCCCACCCATGTCTCCCAGCACCCCCACCCCCCAGCAGTGCAGGGGCAGCCTCCACCAGGCCCCCACCCATGTCTCCCAGCACCCCCACCCCCCAGCCACCAGGGGCACCCTCCACCAGGCCCCCACCCATGTCTCCCAGCACCCCCACCCCCCCGCCACCAGGGGCACCCTCCACCAGGCCCCCACCCATGTCTCCCAGCACCCCCACCCACCAGCCACCAGGGGCAGCCTCCACCAGGCCCCCACCCATGTCTCCCAGCACCCCCACCCCCCAGCAGTGCAGGGGCAGCCTCCACCAGGCCCCCACCCATGTCTCCCAGCACCCCCACCCCCCCGCCACCAGGGGCACCCTCCACCAGGCCCCCACCCATGTCTCCCAGCACCCCCACCCCCCAGCAGTGCAGGGGCAGCCTCCACCAGGCCCCCACCCATGTCTCCCAGCACCCCCACCCCCACAGCCACCAGGGGCACCCTCCACCAGGCCCCCACCCATGTCTCCCAGCACCCCCACCCCCCAGCCACCAGGGGCACCCTCCACCAGGCCCCCACCCATGTCTCCCAGCACCCCCACCCCCCAGCCACCAGGGGCAGCCTCCACCAGGCCCCCACCCATGTCTCCCAGCACCCCCACCCCCCAGCCACCAGGGGCAGCCTCCACCAGGCCCCCACCCATGTCCGACTCATGTCTCCCAGCACCCCCACCCCCCCAGCCACCAGGGGCAGCCTCCACCAGGCCCCCACCCATGTCTCCCAGCACCCCCACCCCCCAGCCACCAGGGGCACCCTCCACCAGGCCCCCACCCATGTCTCCCAGCACCCCCACCCCCCCGCCACCAGGGGCACCCTCCACCAGGCCCCCACCCATGTCTCCCAGCACCCCCACCCACCAGCCACCAGGGGCAGCCTCCACCAGGCCCCCACCCATGTCTCCCAGCACCCCCACCCCCCAGCCACCAGGGGCACCCTCCACCAGGCCCCCACCCATGTCTCCCAGCACCCCCACCCCCACAGCCACCAGGGGCACCCTCCAACAGGCCCCCACCCATGTCTCCCAGCACCCCCACCCCCCAGCCACCAGGGGCACCCTCCACCAGGCCCCCACCCATGTCTCCCAGCACCCCCACCCCCAGCCACCAGGGGCAGCCTCCACCAGGCCCCCACCCATGTCTCCCAGCACCCCCACCCACCAGCCACCAGGGGCAGCCTCCACCAGGCCCCCACCCATGTCTCCCAGCACCCCCACCCCCCAGCAGTGCAGGGGCAGCCTCCACCAGGCCCCCACCCATGTCTCCCAGCACCCCCACCCCCCAGCCACCAGGGGCACCCTCCACCAGGCCCCCACCCATGTCTCCCAGCACCCCCACCCCCCCGCCACCAGGGGCACCCTCCACCAGGCCCCCACCCATGTCTCCCAGCACCCCCACCCACCAGCCACCAGGGGCAGCCTCCACCAGGCCCCCACCCATGTCTCCCAGCACCCCCACCCCCCAGCAGTGCAGGGGCAGCCTCCACCAGGCCCCCACCCATGTCTCCCAGCACCCCACCCCCCCACCACCAGGGGCACCCTCCACCAGGCCCCCACCCATGTCTCCCAGCACCCCCACCCCCCAGCAGTGCAGGGGCAGCCTCCACCAGGCCCCCACCCATGTCTCCCAGCACCCCCACCCCCCCAGCCACCAGGGGCACCCTCCACCAGGCCCCCACCCATGTCTCCCAGCACCCCCACCCCCCAGCCACCAGGGGCACCCTCCACCAGGCCCCCACCCATGTCTCCCAGCACCCCCACCCCCCAGCCACCAGGGGCAGCCTCCACCAGGCCCCAACCCATGTCTCCCAGCACCCCCACCCACCAGCCACCAGGGGCACCCTCCACCAGGCCCCCACCCATGTCTCCCAGCACCCCCACCCCCCAGCCACCAGGGGCAGCCTCCACCAGGCCCCCACCCATGTCTCCCAGCACCCCCACCCACCAGCCACCAGGGGCAGCCTCCACCAGGCCCCCACCCATGTCTCCCAGCACCCCCACCCCCCAGCAGTGCAGGGGCAGCCTCCACCAGGCCCCCACCCATGTCTCCCAGCACCCCCACCCCCCAGCCACCAGGGGCACCCTCCACCAGGCCCCCACCAATGTCTCCCAGCACCCCCACCCCCCGCCACCAGGGGCACCCTCCACCAGGCCCCCACCCATGTCTCCCAGCACCCCCACCCACCAGCCACCAGGGGCAGCCTCCACCAGGCCCCCACCCATGTCTCCCAGCACCCCACCCCCCCGCCACCAGGGGCACCCTCCACCAGGCCCCCACCCATGTCTCCCAGCACCCCCACCCCCCAGCAGTGCAGGGGCAGACTCCACCAGGCCCCCACCCATGTCTCCCAGCACCCCCACCCCCCCAGCCACCAGGGGCACCCTCCACCAGGCCCCCACCCATGTCTCCCAGCACCCCCACCCCCCAGCCACCAGGGGCACCCTCCACCAGGCCCCCACCCATGTCTCCCAGCACCCCCACCCCCCAGCCACCAGGGGCAGCCTCCACCAGGCCCCCACCCATGTCTCCCAGCACCCCCACCCCCCAGCCACCAGGGGCAGCCTCCACCAGGCCCCCACCCATGTCTCCCAGCACCCCCACCCCCCAGCCACCAGGGGCAGCCTCCACCAGGCCCCACCCATGTCTCCCAGCACCCCCACCCACCAGCCACCAGGGGCAGCCTCCACCAGGCCCCCACCCATGTCTCCCAGCACCCCCACCACCCAGCAGTGCAGGGGCAGCCTCCACCAGGCCCCCACCCATGTCTCCCAGCACCCCCACCCCCCAGCCACCAGGGGCACCCTCCACCAGGCCCCCACCCATGTCTCCCAGCACCCCCACCCCCCCGCCACCAGGGGCACCCTCCACCAGGCCCCCACCCATGTCTCCCAGCACCCCCACCCACCAGCCACCAGGGGCAGCCTCCACCAGGCCCCCACCCATGTCTCCCAGCACCCCACCCCCCCCGCCACCAGGGGCACCCTCCACCAGGCCCCCACCCATGTCTCCCAGCACCCCCACCCCCCAGCAGTGCAGGGGCAGCCTCCACCAGGCCCCCACCCATGTCTCCCAGCACCCCCACCCCCCCAGCCACCAGGGGCACCCTCCACCAGGCCCCCACCCATGTCTCCCAGCACCCCCACCCCCCAGCCACCAGGGGCACCCTCCACCAGGCCCCCACCCATGTCTCCCAGCACCCCCACCCCCCAGCCACCAGGGGCAGCCTCCACCAGGCCCCCACCCATGTCTCCCAGCACCCCCATCCCCCAGCCACCAGGGGCAGCCTCCACCAGGCCCCCACCCATGTCCGACTCATGTCTCCCAGCACCCCCACCTCCCCAGCCACCAGGGGCAGCCTCCACCAGGCCCCCACCCATGTCTCCCAGCACCCCCACCCCCCAGCCACCAGGGGCACCCTCCACCAGGCCCCCACCCATGTCTCCCAGCACCCCCACCCCCCCGCCACCAGGGGCACCCTCCACCAGGCCCCCACCCATGTCTCCCAGCACCCCCACCCACCAGCCACCAGGGGCAGCCTCCACCAGGCCCCAACCCATGTCTCCCAGCACCCCCACCCCCCAGCCACCAGGGGCACCCTCCACCAGGCCCCCACCCATGTCTCCCAGCACCCCCACCCCCACAGCCACCAGGGGCACCCTCCACCAGGCCCCCACCCATGTCTCCCAGCACCCCCACCCCCCAGCCATCAGGGGCACCCTCCACCAGGCCCCCACCCATGTCTCCCAGCACCCCCACCCCCCAGCCACCAGGGGCAGCCTCCACCAGGCCCCCACCCATGTCTCCCAGCACCCCCACCCACCAGCCACCAGGGGCACCCTCCACCAGGCCCCCACCCATGTCTCCCAGCACCCCCACCCCCCAGCCACCAGGGGCAGCCTCCACCAGGCCCCCACCCATGTCTCCCAGCACCCCCACCCACCAGCCACCAGGGGCAGCCTCCACCAGGCCCCCACCCATGTCTCCCAGCACCCCCACCCCCCAGCAGTGCAGGGGCAGCCTCCACCAGGCCCCCACCCATGTCTCCCAGCACCCCCACCCCCCAGCCACCAGGGGCACCCTCCACCAGGCCCCCACCCATGTCTCCCAGCACCCCCACCCCCCCGCCACCAGGGGCACCCTCCACCAGGCCCCCACCCATGTCTCCCAGCACCCCCACCCACCAGCCACCAGGGGCAGCCTCCACCAGGCCCCCACCCATGTCTCCCAGCACCCCCACCCCCCAGCAGTGCAGGGGCAGCCTCCACCAGGCCCCCACCCATGTCTCCCAGCACCCCCACCCCCCCGCCACCAGGGGCACCCTCCACCAGGCCCCCACCCATGTCTCCCAGCACCCCCACCCCCCAGCAGTGCAGGGGCAGCCTCCACCAGGCCCCCACCCATGTCTCCCAGCACCCCCACCCCCACAGCCACCAGGGGCACCCTCCACCAGGCCCCCACCCATGTCTCCCAGCACCCCCACCCCCCAGCCACCAGGGGCACCCTCCACCAGGCCCCCACCCATGTCTCCCAGCACCCCCACCCCCCAGCCACCAGGGGCAGCCTCCACCAGGCCCCCACCCATGTCTCCCAGCACCCCCACCCCCCAGCCACCAGGGGCACCCTCCACCAGGCCCCCACCCATGTCTCCCAGCACCCCCACCCCCCCGCCACCAGGGGCACCCTCCACCAGGCCCCCACCCATGTCCAGGAACAGAGACTTCCATGCTGTCATGTGTGCAATCTGCACAGGGCTCCCCATGTCACATTCAAACACATGCAACAACCATGCGGTTCACACATTACAGGTCGCACATGCATTACCATGATGTCCCTGCACACATACATGCGTACATGGCCTATGTCACACATGCAGGCAAGTATCAGACAACCAGCACACTGCAACATGCCCTGTCTCACACAGCAATGCTTGGCCACTTACTGCTCAACTCCAGACGGGTCTCCCTCTCAAGGACCTGGCTGTGGAGCGCTGGGTGTGCGCGTTCCAGGACCCTCAACTGGATGGAACTCATGCGGCCCCGGCCCCCCTCCACAAGGCGCCGGGCCTTTATGAGGGTCCTGGACCTCAAGTCCTTCCAGCGCTTCTTGACCTTCTGGATGGTGCGGGTTGCCACCCCCTCCGTGTCCTCTCCCGTCCTTCCCTGTTGGCGCGGGACGATCCGAAGAGGGCATCATACTGCCCCAGGACATGCTCCACCAGGACACCAACTTCGGTGGCAGTGAAGCTGGTGCCCCTCTGCCCCTCTGGCCGGGGGTTGCCACTGGTGTCAGATGTGGATGTGCTCGACATGGCAACCCCAGGGGCAGGAGTGGGTGACCAACTGGGTCCTGGGGCTGGGCTGTGGAGCGATGTCATTTGAGTCGGGACTCTTCTGTACCAGCAGGGGTGGACACAGCAACTGGAGCCCTGCAGATGGCTGATGTGCAGGCACCAAATGGCAGGGCACGGTGGCAGCAGGCAGGCAGGCAGGCAGGCAGCAGCAGATGGCATGTGGAAGGCTGCTTGGGGCACTGGGGGCCAGTGAATTGGCCTTCTGGGCAGGAGCGTGGTCTTCCGTGTGTTTTCGCGTGGCCAGCTTCATACGGAGTGAATAGGCACGTGAAAAATCTGCACGCTGCGTGTAATGCGCGTAAGCGCGCGTGAAAAACTGCACGTCCGCGTGTAATAGGAGGAAAGGGTCCATGCATAAGCGTGCGCGCGTGAAAAACTGCACGTCCGCGTGTAATGCGCGTAATCAAACGTGAAAAAGTGCACGTCCGCATGTGACGTGACGCGCGCGTGCGTTTCCCTCAGCACGGGTTAAAGGTGAGCGGGCCCAGCAGTTCGCTGTACGTGCCTTTCGTGGAGACCGACGTGTGTTGCTGCTTCCAGTCGTTTCGCGCGCCATCTACTTCACAGCTCTCAAGGACGTATCTCTTCTTTTGGCGGGGGTATTGGCTACGCGTGTTTTTCTGCATCGCGCTAGTCAGACGGTGAGTCGCAAATGCTCCTTTTCCCACTGCGGGTGCCCCTGTGTATCGCACCCATTTTCGATGTCATCGTAGCCTGCGTGTCCCACGCGTACGCGTTATACGTGTTACTGGGTGCCACCGCGTACTGCGGGAGGTTTAATCCACGCACGTAGGCTGCAGGGTTGCGTGCACGGTTTTACTGCAGTTTTGGGGTGCCTGAGCGTTGCGTGACCCGTCAACACATCACCGGGGTCACATACAGCCTTGCAGGTGCAGGGGGGCTGTTAACATCTTGCTTCCCACCCCCTTCACCCCAATTGCCCAGGTCAATTGTGCTGTACACCTCCCATTGGCACCACTCCATCTGTGCCAGCACTATTACATCTGTGCCATGGTAGGGAGGCTACCAAAGGTGAGGGGCGCCTCAGCTGGGCGTCCTCCTCGTGGCGGGCGTGGTCGGGGACGTGGCCGTGGTGACCAGGGAGTAGGGGGACTCCAGGGTGTCCAGGGCAGCCACAGAGGGGGAAGAGGCAGGGGTGCGCCACTTGAGCACAATGTTGTGCCATGTGTTGGTGCAGCCATGCCACCACCCCCTGTGGTTCAGGGGGATGCAGCTCCTGCATCTGGCACTGGCACCCGTATGACCCGGCAGTCCGTTTCATCGACTGCCACGGGCCCAAGGGTAGCGGTAGCTGCAGGTGCAGTTGTGGACACCGCCACCCAGGCTCAGGGTCTGCCAGCGCAGGCTGCGTTGGCACTTGAAGAGCCCTTGGTAGATCTCCAACAGGCCAGGGGGGAAACCATTGGGGCAGGCCGGGCTGCTCAGACCAAGACACGTGTCCCTGGGGCAGTCATGTCATCTGCTGCCCCGAACAGCCGGGTGTTGGCAAGTGCAGGGGCAGATGCACCCAACAGCACCCCGGTTGTGAGCCTGCCAACCAGGACCGTTGCGGTCAATGACCCTGCCACAGCTGATGTTGCTGCGCAGGGTCCATTAGTGGGCACCCAGCTGCCACTGACACAAGTCAGGCCTTTGGTCATCCCTCCACCTGCCACTCCCTCGGCTCAATCCACCCAACCCACTGGCCATACTGGTCAGGGCGGCATTAGCCAGCCAGGGTCTGCGCCACAGTCCAAGAGGAGGAAGGTTGCATCTGCAGCACAGGCTGGGACCCCACACACAGCCACGACCTCCTGCACGTCGAGGAAGAAGCCTTTCTGTAAGCAGGAACTGGACTTCCTTGTGGACTACGTGCGGGGACACAGCCGTGACATGCTAGTGGGTGCCAATAGTCAGACTACGGCTGCCCAACGTGACACCCACTGGAAGCATGTGGCGGAACATGTCAGTTCATTCGGCCATGAGGTGCGCACGGCGCAGGAGTGCAAAAAGCGCTGGAATGACATCAAGCGCAGCACTAAGGCCAAGCGTGCCTCAAATTACAACTTGACTCTGGTGACTGGCGGTGGGCCTGCACCAGAGGAGGAAGAACTCACTCCGCATGAGGCTCTCGTTGCGGAGTTCATACCACCAGAATTGGTCGAAGGTGTGGGAGAGATGCTGGACTTTGATGCCCAGTCCAGTGAGTGTTGATGCGTAGTTGTTGAGGACGTGTGTGTTTCACTTGTGGGATGTGTTGTGCATGATTGCTGCTACATGTGACCTGTACATGGTTCTGATGTGTAAGTAATGCAATGCCACCGTCATGCGTGTCTCCTCTGCCTGCATGCGGGACTCCATGTGGCCATGCTCCCTTGCCCCCCCTCCGCCACTCTGCACCCCAGTTCCACCTTTGCACTGGTCTGCTACATTCTTGCCAATGTGTAGTTTCATGTTCATGTGTCCTGTGTAGATGCTAACATCCAGCTTAGAAACTGCCAGACATATGCCGTGTGGTACAGCCTTAGTACTCGATGCAGGGCATCCCACTTGTACTGTGCATGGGTCAGATGTCCCGCAGGGACATGAGTGCCCCTTCATGCTCCATGTGCATTGCACACATGCCCCTATGTGTCCTTGACTGGATGATCACTGTAATATGAGTCCTTGGTTACATACATTGCCTGCCATATCATCGGCCTCCCCATGTCAACTGTGGCTCAGTCCTGCGTTGCACACATGTTTAGGCTCTGACAATCTGTGTGGCTCACAGGCCTCAGCCTGTTCAATGGCCAATGACTCTGTCCAACTCTTGTCGTGTCTTCTTCACACGTGGCCGGCCTCCGGATCTTCCATCATGTGTCCTGCCCACTGTCCCAGCATCATTTGCAGTGTTGTAATTGAAATCACATTAAGCTGTTGATGCCAGTCAACACTGCTTGTCAATACACAGGTGTATGGTCAGCCTTTTGATACCATGCTAGGCATCCCTGCTTTGGTACTGGGGTGGAGGGGTGCTTGCCTTCTAGACATGGTACACATTGAATACACAATGCACGTGATGTCTGATTTTGAAATTGCACTGCCTTCACATTTCCTGGCACACACCATGGAGTGCTTGTACATGTAGGTAGTGAGTGGCGTACACATTTTCTGCACTGCTTAGACCCACTTCCATGCAAACTGCCACCTTCCAACAGGTCTGATCACAGAAGCTATTCTAAGTAGACCCAGCATGCATGCAAGGTCATATGTTGTGTGTCACATGTCTGCCAGATGCCTTTGCTGTCGGTGTGTGTGTGTGTGTTGTGTGCTTCTGACATGTGTACTGACCTTTTCCTCTCTATTTTTCAGGTGATGACGCAATGGATGCAGAGGATGGTGTTGTCATGCCAGACACAGGGTTGGTAAGACCACATCAACCCGGCACTAGTGGGGGTCGTGGGGTGGTAGGCCACGAAAACTCCCAAGTGCTGCAGTCCATCCTGTCTCTGGCTGCCTATGAGTCCAGCCTTGATGACGACTCTGACGTCCATGTTGAGTTGGATGACCATCAAGTCCATGTGTCAGGGGTGAGTGATTCTGATGTGGACACTCCTCTGTCTGCGACCCCTGCACTGAGGGATCAGACAGTCTTGGTTCCTCCGCCCGTGGTGGATCGGGACGCAGGGTCACCCTCCACACCAGTCACTGATGTGCCTGGGACATCACGTAGACGGGGGCATGTAGTCGTGCAGCCGCAGGCGGTGCCAACACAGCGAGGACCCCCGGTCCTTGGGTCCCGCAGGGGTCAAGCCCGGCAACGCAGTCACCGCGCGCAACCGCTGTATACTGAGTGGGAGCAAGACATGACTGCCAATTCAGAACGGCAGGGGGCAGCAATGGAGAACATCGCTGACAGCATGGAGCGTGTGGCCCGATCTGTGCTCCCCCCTGCTAGGCAGGTGCTTCTCCAGCAGCAGGCGGCACGGTCCACGGCCCGCTCACTCAGGCTGGGCATGGCGGCCTCAGACAGGGCACGCCAGGCTGAAATGTCGTCTCTGCGTCAAGCAATTGCTGCTCACGCAGAGGCGCACATGGATGCCCTGAGGGAGGAGTATGCCTCCCTCAGATCCACTCTGGGTGTCCTTATGATGTCCCAGAGGCAGCAGGCAGAGGAGAGGTTTGCACAGCTTGAGCGCACCATCTCGGCTGAGCTACAGGCTTGCCGGGAGGTGCAGCGGTTGTCCAGCCAGGCCTTGCAGGAGGAACTCAGTGTTACACGTGCTACCTTGCAAGAGGAAGCACGTGTATCACGTGAGGTCCTGCATGCAGACCTATGTAACATCGCCACACAGAACCAGGCTCACCTGTCCGGCAGACTTGCTGCCGACGAGGGGCAAGCTGCGGCTAGGCGTGGCCAGGCTACTGTGCCACGTCCTCCTTATCAGGATGAGCCAGACTCGGACGACCATCTATCTCCCACATAGGTCGTGCTGTGCAGGCGTTGAGCCCATGGAGGTATTTTTTTTTGGCTCAGCATCATCGCATGTGGATGTTGAGCAGCACCCTGTACCTCCCCCCTCCTGGGTGCCTCCCCTCCCCCCCGGGTCGTATGTGGCCATTTTTGATTTTTCTTTTAGTTTAGTTAGTTAAGTTTCTGTTTGATAGTTAGTTTAAATAGGTAATGTAGGTTTTCCATAGTTAGTGTAATTAGTTAATAGTTGAGTTAGTTTAAAATTTGTAGTCTATTGTGCTTACATGTGACAGTGCGGTGCCTTGTGGTTTTTGAAGGCATCCACTGTCTGTTCCAGCTGGGCCCTTCATGGTTGTCTTGTGTATGTGTTTGCTGCTTGGGTTCCTTGACTCACATATGCCACTCCTGCCTCCCTTATCCATGGGCTCGCAAGGATGGTTCGGTGTAACAGCATTTTACACAAGGGCTTTGGACTGTCATATCTGTGGCATGTCTGGTGCTTTTTGACTTGTGTTGACACCCCTAGTGGGGATGATTTAGGTGTAATTGTCCACTGTTCAGCTTTTGCTAGATGGGGCGTGTCATGATTAATGTGGACATTGATTGCTATGCATTGTGTATTATGTTTCATATCTTTCCTGTACACGTGCTTGTTGCAAATCATGCTGTAGATAGTGTTCCACATTTTGGAGGTGAAAGACGGACTGATGGTGTGATTTGTGATGTGACTCTCTGACATGGTCAAGTAATGAGATGCATGATGAGACACACACAGATCACTTTGATGCATTAATCATGTGTTTCATGCACTTTCTGCAGGGGGATGAGGCACCAGAGCACCTTTGCCAGCAGACATGGCCCATTGGACAACGTAATTCCTGACCCGTGTGTTGGTGCCCACATGCACATGTGTGCACATGCAGAGCCACAGTGATTGCAGACCCACATCCTAGAACTGCTGACATGTTCCAAGGAACTCCAGGCAAGGTGAGCATCACAGGGGGGCCACTAGACAGCAAAGCTTGCACCAGGCGAGTTGCACGTGCAGGCTTAGTCACAGCACTGAGGGTGAGCTTAGACAAATATTGGTGTTGAAGCACACAATGCAGCTCAGATGTGTTTGTGGACTGATGGCTGTTGATAGTAGGGTTGTCTGGGACACATGCGGGGGCAGTGGCACATACCCTGCGGTACACCAAGGTTCATTGAGGCACTTGTATCAACCATGTAGCCTTCCAAGACATGGAAAGGGGCAGCTCACAGGGACATACAGCAAGGGACATACTCGGGTGCAGTGCATGTCTATTCCACGTACTTCATGATAAATGCACTGGCAACTTTGTTTTGGTCATGGTGGTACGCAACTTGCTCTGTAGTCATGGCTTGCCATATGGGTCTGTCTGCTTACCCAGGGAACATTGCATGTTGTGTGAATTGTGACACATTGGTGTTCCATTTGCCACGCACCCACCAGCGGCTGACTTACTGCATTAACTGTGAATGACCCGTCACAGGGGTGATGTTATATATGGGTACGAAGCATGGAGCACAGATTGTCTGTTTGTAGAGTTGTATGTTGTTATGGGGCATGTTTTGTGTTGTGTTTTTGTGTAATTGGCACGTACAGGTTGCTGACTGTGTCTCTCTTTGCAGCATTGCAGTGCTCCTGTAACCGGACCTGAGAGTGCGCAGGCAGGAGGCCAGCACTCAAAACCAGAGCTAAGTGTCTTGTTGTATTTTCTTACAAACTGCCCTGCATAGGCTTGCTGGGGAGTTTACTGATGCATGGATGTATGTGTGGTCCTATTTGGTATGTTTATTACCCTAATCACCCGTGATCCTATGCAATTTCGAAACCTGTACCCTCTACCCGGTGTTCCTGCTTCCCATGCCTATCCAAGCAATGTTCCCTGACCCTCTTTCCCCACTGGGGTTGCGGATGCCTGTGTAAGCCCCGAACTTGCAGGCGCCAAAACCCTAGAGGGGGTGGTTGGTTCGTACCACTCCTGAGCCTGGACTACAGAAGGCCATGACAATGATGTCCAAGTTTGTTTGGATTGTGCATGTGTTCATGCAGGTTGTACATTTTCGTGCATTCCCCGGTTTCATGTGTCATTCCTACTCCCCTCACCTGCCACGCATTCCAGTCATCCAGTGTGTCTACACCTGTCCCGACTGCATATCCCTGAACCTCTTTCCCCACCAGGATCTCAGGGGCCTGTGTGAGTTTGACCTTGCAGGCACCCGGGACATGGTGTGGGTGGTTGTTTCATGAGACTCCAGCGCCTGTACAGGGGATCTGTGACAGTACACATCCATTCATGGTGCATCATCCTATGTCATGTACCACACATGTCTCACATCCTGTCGTGACATTGTTTTGCTGTGCTACCTTGGCTGTTGCATCATAGTGGTAGTACTTGGCCTTTGAGACGTACTGCTATGTCAAGTCATCTACTGGAGGGTGTTTGGGTTCCTTTTCATGCCTTGGATTTTGTGATTTTGGAAATGAGTGTGGATTCTGAGGGTTCAGGCATCTCTTTACACACAAGGTGGGAGATGGACACGAAGGGTAAAGGTGATCCTGTGGCCAGGTGGGAATGAGGGTTGGAGGCTCCATGACCCAGGTGCAGTTGTTCAGTGGGTCATGGTCATTTGCGAGGGGGGGGGGGGGGGGTTGTTGTTGATAGTTGCGTTGCCCTGCAGTGTGATGGGAACTCTGACATTGTAATGTTGTTGTCCTATGTACATGTTGTGTTCTGCTGATCAATGCCTGTTCATGTGTTGTGTTTTCCTTTCAGGTGCGAGGGGATAGTAGTGGTTTGACATGCTGGGGTGTACACATGGTGGATGTTCACATGTGATGTGTAGGGAACACTGATGGTCACTTGAGTGCACATGCATATGTGGAGTGCATGTCCTTGCAGAACCACACACTTGCACTCGGATGCACTCCATGTCCTCCCACCCTTGCATATCCACGTGTACACTGTTTGCCTTCTGGTGCCCACTGTGTCCCGCCAGCACATGTTCTGTGACCGATTATGGTTCGAGTACATGCCTAATTTGATTTTTGATGTAGTCTGTCACTTAGATGTGATGCTCAGGGTGTGCATCACACGCAATGGCTGTTCACTGTGCTGTGCGCTGAGCAGTGTGATGCAGGAGTAGGACATTGCACACATGAGCTGCAGTGTTCATTTTGCAATGCATCATGTGCATATAGCCAGGCATTCATTGTGATGTTACGTCTACGACTGTTGTAATGCATTAGGAATCGACTTATTTTTGGTGGGACATTTTGTTGGTCTGTCATTTCATCGGATTCCGGGTCAGGCATCATTGTCCGATGCCACTGTACATTTAGGACATGGAAATGTGTACCTTATCGTTACTGGGTTGGTGTATGGGTATTGCTTGCCATGTCATGTTGATGTTTGGGAGGGTTTGACTGACATGACAGTGATGGCCATGGCCTGTTTTGCAGGTGTGTGTGATGCACACCTTGCATGTCCAGGTCATCCACTTCTCAGAGCAACTAGCTGGGGGTAGGTTTCTCTCCGCAGCAGGGCCCTCCCCCTCGAACAGACTTCCTGACTTGAACTTGAGGGGAACCATCTCCAGTTCTGGAAGCACCTCAAGACCTTCCTCTTTGCTTCTGCTTACTCTCTGCCTCTCCCTTGCAGAATTGTTCACTGAAACTGCACAGGAGCTGCAACTGGGCCACTCTCACCAACCTCGGTCCCTGGCCCAGCCACTGTCCACTTGCACTGCCACCCTGGCAACCCCTGCACTGCAGTACTGTCTCTCTATCCCTACAGCCCTCCCTTCCCAGCACTCGTCTGCACTTACCTTAGCAGTTGCCACCAGGCGACCTATGTATAATTTTTTGGCCTACTTCCCCTGTACTGGACTCCCCTCCACCCTTGCACTTTTCCCTTCCCCCTACCCCTGCACTTGCACAATCACAATGACACCTGGCCTAGTAGTACCGTTCTCTGTGTTCCCTTGTCCCCCCCCCCTGCCTCATTGTGCCTTGTAATACTTGTGTATGGCTCATGTCATGTCACATGTCATGTGTGCATTTTGGTTGCACAGGATAGCTTGTGTTTAAGTAGCTAGGGATGCAGACGATGTGGCACTTCCATGGCAACTATCTCAGGGTGGTAGGGTTGTGACAGTTGACTGTCACTTTGTCATCATCGATTGTCACCTGGTATGTGCCAGGCCTGTGTGCACTCCGCAGGGGTTGGAGTTTAGGTGAAAAATGTGGCCACAAGCTGGGTCCGGGCTACCTCGCCACGTGCCCTGTCCCCTCCCATGGGCAGCGCCTGTGCCTGTGGTTGGGGATGTGGGGGCACCACCATGTCCACCGGGACGCCCTGCCGTGTTGCAACATTGTGCAGGACACATGCTGCCACAATGATCCTGCACACAACTGCTGGTGCATAGAGTAGTTGCCCACCAGAGCGGTCAAGGGAGCGGAAACGTGACTTGAGCACTCCGAATGTGCGCTCCACTATGCCCCTGGTTGCAATATGGGCAGCGTTGTATCTTACCTGGGGTGGTGTGGTGGGGTTCCGGATTGGCGTCATCATGTGGTTGCTCAGAGGGTAGGCACTGTCCCCTGGGGAGGTGATAATTGTTCAGATTATTAGGGTTGGTATATTTGTCTGTGTGTGACTTGCATGCATGTGCAAGGGCATTTGTACTCACCTAGGAGCCATGTGTCGCCATGCTGCCCAGCTTCCAGGGCCCGGCTCAGGGCGGACATTCTGTATATGAAACTGTCATGGGTGGAGCCAGGGTAGTTTGCATACACAGAGGTGATGATTCCCTTTGCATCGCATACCACCTGTACATTGATGGAATGCCAGTGCTTGCGGTTTCGGTAGATGTGCTCAGTGGCCCTAGGTGGACGTAGGGCCACATGGGTGCAATCTATGGCACCGAGCACTTTGGGGAAGTGTGCCACCCTGAAAAAATCCAGGACAACGGCCTGCCTTTCTGCGGGTGTTCTGGGCATGTATATGTGCCTGCGGACTGAGGGGCGCGCTGTCATGATTGCCAGTACCTGGTGTAGGCAGCGTGACTGCGTGGCCTGTGAGACCCCCCCCACTATGGCAGTGGTCCGCTGAAACGACCCAGTGGCCAAGAAATGCAAGACATTGAGCAGCTTCTCCAAGGGGCTCAATGCTTGGGAGCAAAGGGTGGGGGATGTGAGGTCATCTTCCCACTCCCTGACCAGGTCTAGGATGATATGGGGTGGAAACCTATACCTGCCGTAGACCTGTTCGTCAGGCATCCCAAAAAGTCCTGTCCGTGGTGCAAAAATGCGTGCCCTGGCTATTCTCCTCCTCCTGCGGTGTCCCACAATCACTGCAGCAACAAATGGGGCATTCATCGTCGCTGTATATACGCGTTTGTTGTTTGTGCGCACTTTTATGCTGTGCGCGGGCGCGGGACGCCTCCGTGTGGGCGGACTCGTTGGTTTCCCGTATTCGGGTGTCATCGCGTGTGGTCGGAGGGGAGCGAGCGTACACGCGATTGGCCTGGGTACGTGTGTTTCGGGGTGCGCGGGTAGTTCCACACGCGATTGGCCTGGGTACGTGTGTTTCGGGGTGCGCGGGAAGTTCCACACGCGATTGCCCTTTGTACGTGTGTTTCGGGGTGCGCGGGAAGTTCCACACGCAATTGGCCTGGGTACGTGTGTTTCGGGGTGCGCGGGTAGTTCCACACGCGATTGGCCTTGGTACGTGTGTTTCGGGGTGCGCGGGAAGTTCCACACGCGATTGCCCTGGGTACGTGTGTTTCGGGGTGCGCGGGAAGTTCCACACGCGATTGGCCTGGGTACGTGTGTTTCGGGGTGCGCGGGTAGTTCCACACGCGATTGGCCTGGGTACGTGTGTTTCGGGGTGCGCAGGAAGTTCCACACGCGATTGCCCTGGGTACGTGTGTTTCGGGGTCCCGTGAACTTTCACACGCGATTGGTTGGGATCCACGTGTGTACTGTCATCACGTGCAATGAGGGATACTCCCTCGCACGTCACGTCACAGACGCGCTCACACGCTGAGGGCCTTTGGTCCAATGAAAATGCGTATGCGTGCAGACGCGCTTACGCGCTAAGGGCCTTTCCTCGAATTACACGCTGACGTGCAGAATTTTCACGTGCCAAATCACTCCGTATCAAGCTGGCCACGCGTAAGCACACGGAAGACCACGCTCCTGCCCAGAAGGCCGAACTACTGCCCCCCAGAGCCCCGAGCACGCTCCCACCTGCCATCTGCTGCTGCCTGACTGCCTGCTGCCCACGTGCCCTGCCATTTGCTGCCTGCACATCAGCCAGGGGTGCTGTTGGTGTGACCACCCCTGCTGGAACCAAAGACTCCCGACTGGTATTCCATCGCTCCACAGCCCAGCCCCAGGACCCAGTTGCCCACCCACTCCTGCCTCTGGGGTTGTCATGTCGGGGCAAACTCCATCTGTGACCACTGACAACCCCCGGCCAGAGAGGCAGAGGGGCACCAGCTTCAGTGCCACCGAAGTTGGTGTCCTGGTGGAGCAAGTCCTGGGGCAGTATGATGCCCTCTTCGGAAGTTGCCGCGCCGACAAGGAAGGACGGACTCGGATCTGGACTGACATCGTGACTGCCATCAACGCGGAGGGGGTGGCAGTCCGCGACTTCCAACATGTCAAGAAGCGCTGGGAGGACTTCAGGTCCAGGACCCTGACCAAGGCCCGGCGCCTCTTGAAGGCAGCGGATGCCAAGGGGCGCCGGGGCCACTTGTCGGAAGAACAGATGAGGGTCCTGGAACACATATCCCCAGCGCTCCACGTCCAGGTCCTTGAGAGGCAGACCCGTCTGGAGTCGAGCGGTGAGTGTACATGCATCCTGATTGTGAGCAGTGCGTGTGGTGATTGTTCAGTAGTGTGCAGGTTGCACATCTGTTTGTATGGGGTCGAGTATGGGTGCGGGTGTACAGGGCCGTGGGGCTGACACATGCGAGGGCTGTAATGTGTGAGACATGGATGGTGCCTGTGTGTGTGGGCTTGCATGCCAAATGCAGTTGTGTGGGCACACAAGTTTGTATGAATGTGTATGTGAGTAGACATGTCCGTGATGTCACGCATGTATGTTGTTTTCAGCTGATTGTATCAGCGCTGTGTACATGTGCATGTGTGTGTATTTGACAAGGGTGCAACAGTGATGCAACATGGATGCATGTGACAGCGGTATGTGGAAGCCTGATGGGCAGATGTGACATGGATGCCCGTCTGAACACTGCGACACTTAGCAGAGGTGTACACATGCATGCAAGTGTGGTGGTGTGTGTACATGTGTGGTGCACTTCCTGTGTTGCATGTGATGTCTGGCTCACCTTTGGCTGCTGATGCTGTTGTATGTGTATGGATGGTGTTGGCAGTTGCAACATGGCTGTGGTATGGCTCGTGTGTGCAAGTTGTAATGACATGTGTGTTGGGGATTGTGATGACATGTCAGAGGTTTGCCAATGCACTCATGTACAACTGTCATGTGTGTATGTGTACATTGTACAGTGCCCTGATGCCTGTGTTTTGTTTCTCCCTGTCTGCAGCGTCAACTGATGAAGAGGGCGGAAAAGGTGCTGTGGAGCACAGCGGCGGGGATCCCACCGCCAGCCGGAGACGCAAGGCCCGGCTCCCCTCCCGTGTTGTCATCTCGTCGGGGAGTGAGGAGTCCGGTGCCGCGTCCCAGGCCGCAGCTGCCGGGGGGAGGTCCAAGAGGCGGAGGTTGCAGTTGGACTCCTCGGCAGCAGAAGGGGCAGCTGGGACCCCACAGGGCCCAACTGGGGAAGATGGCACAGAGTCATCCAGGTTGGTGGGGGGTTTGGTGGAGGAGGAGGCCGTGCAAGCACCGGAGACGGGGTCTGGGGGTGGGGATCCCACTGGTGCTAGTGGTGCAGTGCAGGACCAGGGACAGGAGGCAGCACAGGCCGCCGCGGAGGTGCCTGTGTGCAATCCTGTCCCTGATCCTGTCCCTGCATCATCTTGCACCAGCAGGGGTGCCCATGTCCAGACCAGTTTTCAGGCAGGGGATGAGCTGACGTCAACTGGCCTTCCTCTGCCTGCGGACGTGGCTATCCAGGCCCGGGTTGAGCCTGTCCTGGCTGGAGTGGCGTTGCGTCAACGGGCCATGCGAGGTGACCTGCAGTCTTTTCATGAAGAGACTGCAGGTCATCTCGAATGGCTCGTTGACCACGTCAGCCTGCTGGGACAGGTCACCCAGGCCGGATTCCTCCGTCTGATGGGGCTTGCCACGACCCCCTCCTCAGCTGGACCCCCTACGCGCCAGTCGTCCTCTGTGCCATCTTCCCACCCATCAGTCACCTGGGTGCCCTGTGGAGCTGCCTCTGACGGTGCGGCCAGGCTGGTGGAGGAGGCATCCCTGCCACAGTCGGGAGTCGGACGTCCAGCAGGGGTGGCCACGTCAACGACTGCACCCCAGCCGGCGGAGGATGTGCAGGCAGCAGGAGGCAGTGCAGGGGCAGAGGCACAGCAGCAGCAGCACCATGGTGGGAGCCATGAAGGCTCGGGGCCTTCGACATCGGAGGGGCAGGCATCGGCCGGAGGGCAGGAGGACCCAGGACAAAAAGTGTCTTCCGTGTGGCAGCGGTTGGGCCACGCCATAGATGCGGAGCGGCAGCGGGCGGAAGAGGCACGGCTCTCAATGGTCAGGGCGGAGAACTCCATGCAGAGGGCCCTGAGGCGGGTCGAGTGCCTCGAGGCAATCCGCAGGGCTTTGGAGGTGGACACGTCGACGGCCCTGCGGACCCTCGGGGCCATGGAGGAGGACCGCCTCCGGGACATTGAGGAGGAGTTCGATGATGCCCTGGCCCGGCACATCCAGAAGTGAGCCGTGGAACTAGCCCGCTGCCCTTGTACATAGTTATGTAGGTAGTGTTAAGTTTCATTTTTGTTTTTATTTCATTTGGACCTTTTGGACATTGGCCACATTTTTGTATATAGTTTTTTTTATTAGTTAGTGTAGTTAGTTAGGTTTCCTTTATTTTGTTGGGATGATGGACCCTGGCTTCTTGGATTGTACATAGTTGTGGACTTGTACATACTTTCTTTTTTAACATTATCCATGGATCAATGGCTTATAATTTTTTTTTCACATTGGATTTTGTTTGGTGGACTTTGACTTTGTACTACATTACTTTGGATTTCTATATTCTTTAATTGTTTTTTTATTTTGAACGGACATGCTTCTTTTCATTTTTTTCCATTCACATTTCTGTTTATTCATTTTTGTTTCTATTCATCTTTCCTTTAATACATTATTTATTTGTTGCACTTCAATGTGTGGTGTCTCATTGTTTTCATGCATTTCATGTTATGTGTTTTGAGAATCACTGACACCCATTGGGTGTATGTGAGGGACATGTGTTTGTTTTGGAACTTGCAATTGGTGTTCTGTGATGTAATTGCAGAATATGAGTGGGTGGATGCAATACTCGGGTGGGTGTTTTGCATTTGGGGGCTGACCATAGAGACCAGGGATCTGGACTGTGATGACATGTTGGGTGGGGAACATGAGTTGGACATGGGTGGGGGCCTGCTGGAGGGTGCCCCTGGATGCTAGGGGGTGGGGGTGCAGGGGGACATGAGTGGGGGCCTGTTTGAGGCTGCCCCTGCACTGCTGGGGGGTGGGGGTGGGGGGAGACATGAGTGGGGGCCTGGTGGAGGGTGCCCCTGGATGCTAGGGGGTAGGGGTGCAGGGGGACATGAGTGGGGGCCTGGTGGAGGGTGCCCCTGGATGCTGGGGGTGGTGGGAGACATGAGTGGGGGCCTGGTGGAGGGTGCCCCTGGATGCTAGGGGGTGGGGGTGCAGGGGGACATGAGTGGGGGCCTGGTGGAGGGTGCCCCTGGATGCTGGGGGGTGGTGGGAGACATGAGTGGGGGCCTGGTGGAGGGTGCCCCTGGATGCTAGGGGGTGGGGGTGCAGGGGGACATGAGTGGGGGCCTGGTGGAGGGTGCCCCTGCACTGCTGGGGGGTCGGGGTGGGGGGAGACATGGGTGGGGGCCTGCTGGAGGCTGCCCCTGGTGGCTGGGGGTGCAGGGGGACATGCGTTGGTGGGCAGTAGTGCTAGTTGATATGTGGGTTGGCTGGTGGGCATGGCCATGGTGGATGGGGTGCCTGCAGGACATGTGCTGGGTAGGCCCCTGTGGTGTGAGCCACCTGCAGGGGCCGTGGAGGGTGTAGAGGGTACACCTGGGAGGACCCACACGTGCAATTCACGTGTGCTGCTCCCCGCGCACCCCCGGAATACACGTACCCCGCTCAATCGCGTGTGGAACTTCCCGCGCACCCCTGGAATCCACGTACCCGGCCAAATCGCGTGTGGAACTTCCTGCGCACCCCTGGAATCCACGTACACGGCCAAATCGCGTGTGGAACTTCCCGCGCACCCCTGGAATCCACGTACCCGGCCAAATCGCGTGTGGAACTTCCCGCGCACCCCTGGAATCCACGTGCCCGGCCAAATCGCGTGTGGAACTTCCCGCGCACCCCCGAAATACACGTACCCCGCTCAATCGCGTGTGGAACTTCCCGCGCACCCCTGGAATCCACGTACCCGGCCAAATCGCGTGTGGAACTTCCCGCGCACCCCTGGAATCCACGTACCCGGCCAAATCGCGTGTGGAACTTCCCGCGCACCCCCGTAATACACGTACCCCGCTCATTCGCGTGTGTCACTTCCCGGGCACCCCCGAAATACACGTACCCCGCTCAATCGCGTGTGGAACTTCCCGCGCACCCCTGGAATCCACGTACACGCCAAATCGCGTGTGGAACTTCCCGCGCACCCCTGGAATCCACGTACCCGGCCAAATCGCGTGTGGAACTTCCCGCGCACCCCTGGAATCCACGTGCCCGGCCAAATCGCGTGTGGAACTTCCCGCGCACCCCCGAAATACACGTACCCCGCTCAATCGCGTGTGGAACTTCCCGCGCACCCCTGGAATCCACGTACACGGCCAAATCGCGTGTGGAACTTCCCGCGCACCCCTGGAATCCACGTACCCGGCCAAATCGCGTGTGGGACTTCCCGCGCACCCCTGGAATCCACGTGCCCGGCCAAATCGCGTGTGGAACTTCCCGCGCACCCCCGAAAGACACGTACCCCGCTCAATCGCGTGTGGAACTTCCCGCGCACCCCTGGAATCCACGTACCCGGCCAAATCGCGTGTGGAACTTCCCGCGCACCCCCGTAATACACGTACCCCGCTCATTCGCGTGTGTCACTTCCCGCGCACCCCCGAAATACACGTACCATGCTCAATCGCGTGTGGAACTTCCCGCGCACCCCTGGAATCCACGTACACGGCCAAATCGCGTGTGGAACTTCCCGCGCACCCCTGGAATCCACATACCCGGCCAAATCGCGTGTGGAACTTCCCGCGCACCCCTGGAATCCACGTGCCCGGCCAAATCGCGTGTGGAACTTCCCGCGCACCCCCGAAATACACGTACCCCGCTCAATCGCGTGTGGAACTTCCCGCGCACCCCTGGAATCCACGTACCCGGCCAAATCGCGTGTGGAACTTCCCGCGCACCCCTGGAATCCACGTACCCGGCCAAATCGCGTGTGGAACTTCCCGCGCACCCCCGTAATACACGTACCCCGCTCATTCGCGTGTGTCACTTCCCGCGCACCCCCGAAATACACGTACCCCGCTCAATCGCGTGTGGAACTTCCCGCGCACCCCTGGAATCCACGTACACGGCCAAATCGCGTGTGGAACTTCCCGCGCACCCCTGGAATCCACGTACCCAGCCAAATCGCGTGTGGAACTTCCCGTGCACCCCTGGAATCCACGTGCCCGGCCAAATCGCGTGTGGAACTTCCCGCGCACCCCCGAAATACACGTACCCCGCTCAATCGCGTGTGGAACTTCCCGCGCACCCCTGGAATCTACGTACACGGCCAAATCGCGTGTGGAACTTCCCGCGCACCCCTGGAATCCACATACCCGGCCAAATTGCGTGTGGGACTTCCCGCGCACCTCTGGAATCCACGTGCCCGGCCAAATCGCGTGTGGAACTTCCCGCGCACCCCCGAAATACACGTACCCCGCTCAATCGCGTGTGTCACTTCCCGCGCACCCCTGGAATCCACGTACCCGGCCAAATCGCGTGTGGAACTTCCCGCGCACCCCCGTAATACACGTACCCCGCTCATTCGCGTGTGTCACTTCCCGCGCACCCCCGAAATACACGTACCCCGCTCAATCGCGTGTGGAACTTCCCGCGCACCCCTGGAATCCACGTACACGGCCAAATCGCGTGTGGAACTTCCCGCGCACCCCTGGAATCCACGTACCCGGCCAAATCGCGTGTGGAACTTCCCGCGCACCCCTGGAATCCACGTGCCCGGCCAAATCGCGTGTGGAACTTCCCGCGCACCCCCGAAATACACGTACCCCGCTCAATCGCGTGTGGAACTTCCCGCGCACCCCTGGAATCCACGTACCCGGCCAAATCGCGTGTGGAACTTCCCGCGCACCCCTGGAATCCACGTACCCGGCCAAATCGCGTGTGGAACTTCCCGCGCACCCCCGTAATACACGTACCCCGCTCATTCGCGTGTGTCACTTCCCGCGCACCCCCGAAATACACGTACCCCGCTCAATCGCGTGTGGAACTTCCCGCGCACCCCTGGAATCCATGTACACGGCCAAATGGCGTGTGGAACTTCCCGCGCACCCCTGGAATCCACGTACCCGGCCAAATCGCGTGTGGAACTTCCCGCGCACCCCTGGAATCCACGTGCCCGGCCAAATCGCGTGTGGAACTTCCCGCGCACCCCCGAAATACACGTACCCCGCTCAATCGCGTGTGGAACTTCCCGCGCACCCCTGGAATCCACGTACACGGCCAAATCGCGTGTGGAACTTCCCGCGCACCCCTGGAATCCACGTACCCGGCCAAATCGCGTGTGGGACTTCCCGCGCACCCCTGGAATCCACGTGCCCGGCCAAATCGCGTGTGGAACTTCCCGCGCACCCCCGAAATACACGTACCCCGCTCAATCGCGTGTGTCACTTCCCGCGCACCCCTGGAATCCACGTACCCGGCCAAATCGCGTGTGGAACTTCCCGCGCACCCCCGTAATACACGTACCCCGCTCATTCGCGTGTGTCACTTCCCGCGCACCCCCGAAATACACGGACCCCGCTCAATCGCATGTGGAACTTCCCGCGCACACCCGGAATACACGTACCCCGCTCAATCGCGTATTTTACTTCCCGCGGCGCCACTTTTTTGATGCGCTGGGACTCTACCGCCTGCCTTCGTGTGGCGGACGTGTTTCAGCTTGTGCGCGGCTTTGGCTGTGCGTGGGTTTGCCCTATTCCATTCCATGAATACGTGTGGTTCGTGTGCGTGTGGGCGTTACCTCTGCTTCCGTGCAGTGCATCCCCAGTTACGCCCTTATTTTCGCGTGTTGTTCCCCATTCCGCGCGTTATGCCCCATGTCCCGCCCACTTTCTGCTGTGTGCGCTGAGGTTGTGCGCTTTCACTGTGCGCGTCGCGCACCGTCGCGCATGCCGTTCGCGATGTTGCAGTGACTTGTGCGCCATGCACGGGTTTGGCGCACATCCCGCGGTGAACACGCGCAGGGACTTCCATGAATCGCACGCGTGCGCGTGCGCCTGTTTTTTTCCGCTTGCGCCTGCTTGCGCCTGCTTGCGCCTACTTGCGCGTAGATTTTCGGCACACGTTTGTTCCATGAATCGGCCCCTATATGTGTTGTCAGGATTGTTTGTTGCGTTTCTATGAAGTACTAACATTTGCAAACACAATTGGTCTGTACTGTGTAAGTAAATGTTGTCAACAATTGGTGGTAATTGAAATAGAATATTCATTGCTAAATTTGCGTAGCAACTTACACCAACTATATTTGAGGATTTAAATGGACCAGGTAGTTCTGTATCTGAGTGATTTTTTTTTAGTTTGTCTTCCTTCTTTGATGAAGTACCTGGTTAAATTTCCATAATTGGTTCTTTTATGCTTGTGGTACTTGAGGAAGTTTTAGTTTCTTTTACTCTCTTTGGAGGATTTTCAGTGAGATACTGTTGCATTTCTCTTTGATTTAGTTTTCTTTTACAAAGTTTTACTTTTTTGTGGAACATAATATGTGTTTAGATCGGGGGTGTATAGTGAACAAAGTCTATTGTATTCTAAAATGCAAGGAATATCAGCGTTTACTTTACTTGCATCAAAGTTGATTAGAAATAGACCGTCAAGTGTACGTAAGCGTGATAGTGCTACGTAGCTCATGCCTTCTTTAAAGACTGTGTTACCAATGTCTATCATTGCTTTGTCTAGGGTTATGAATGGTGACTGCGTATGCAAGAGTTAGAGAAAATTGTTCTCTGCGTACATACATGTCTTTGAAGAGAAGGAATCGAGCTGTAAGCGTCCTATCCTTTTTACTTCTGAAAGTTTGTCAAAGAGAATATTGACAAACTGAATTTTGTTGTCACGTGGGTATGTTTAAAAGCCAACAACTGTACCCAGTGCTCCATTAACAAGTCCTTGGTCCACGTCAAGGTTACGTTTAAGCATTACTCTGCAATTTAAGGATAATTTTAATATCTTTTCCATCCCAGCTGTGTTGGAGATTGAATTTTCTGAACTGTTTAGTCTTGTTGTGGCTTGCTCACACATGGGTAGTGTCATACCATGTACATCTAGTTTGTCTGTGGTGCTAATTTCCATTATTGTTTGCATTTCTTTATTTAACATTATTTCATTGAATTTGAAACAGCTTGAAAGAATTGGCATTAGGGCCATACAATTGACATGTTTGTGGGCTAATTGTTCCATAACATCTGTAGCACATGCATTATCGCCATAAAGTGCATGAATGTGTTGGGTTTTCAATATTGCTTGTGCTTCTTTAGATAGTATACCAACTCTAATACTTTTTAATTTGTTGGCATAAGTGAGATTTGCAGATTCACGCATGTTTTCTCTTAATTCTCTGTATTAGAAATGTTGCCAAAGGTTGACATTTCCAATGCTGCCAACAGTTTTACGGCAGAGTTAGTGTCCTAATGTTTTAAAAATAGGCTCACCTTTTACTGGTGTTGAAGAAGATCACCGAAAACAATAATGTGTTTTCCTGCAAAGAGCTCTTCGTAGTTTGTTTTGAGTACTTCTTGTAATCTGAGTTGAATCAAAGCCAACATTAGGTTGGACACCATGCTCACTTCATCTATTAGTAGCATTTTCATTTGTTTTAATACTCTGCATAGTTCCATTGCAGCTTCTGTTGAAAGTTTGTAATAGTCTAATTTGTTTTGGTGTTCTACTGGCAGGAGTAGTAATCGGTGTAAAGTGGCACCGCCTATGTTGTAGGCAGCTAAACCTGTGGGGGCAGTGACAACAGCTAACAGTTTGTTGTTTGTCAATTGTTGAAGGAACTTACTGATGATTTTGATTATGAATGTTTTGCCAGAACCAGCTTCACCACTGACGTAGAGTAGTATAGGTTTGTAATTTTTGCAGGTGCATTCTTTGTTTTCATGTTGTACACCATGTGCAATTTCTTTTGTTACTTCTTGAAAAATGCTATTTTGCTCATTGTTTAGTTTTGATTGTAGTATAGTTAAGTCGTCTTTGTTTTCATATTGACACATGGTGTTTTCTACTTCTGTCATAGCTAATTCTGCCTCATATTTTTTAGTGGTTCTCCCAGTGGTTCTTGACTTCCTGTTACAGAAGGTTGACTACTGTCAGGAGTGTCCTTATCTAGTTTGGCCTGGAGTTCTTCTTCGTGTTGCTGTTCATTGTGCAACATTGTTTTGTACTCTGTAAAGTTTACATTAGTTATAGTGCTTTCATTTGCTTTGAAAGCGTCTTCATAGGAGTCATAGTTATCTAGTATTTCTTCTTCTTTTCTCCATGGTTTAAAGAGTTGTAGCAGGGACATGTAAAATAGTTCTTTATGTTTAGGAGTCTTTAATGACAATTTGATATGATTAATTAAATTTGGTTTGGTGAGTTTTACTAAGCTGCCTTCACAGTTAGTCACTCTGTATTTACCTTTTTTTCATCGAGTTTTATATTATTTTTGTGTGTGAAATTTTGGGCTATGTGGTATAGACACATGGTTTCCAAAGTATTACTTCTGTTTGGGTAGTATGTGTCCAATAATTTTTTTTTTAAATGTCTTGGCTGTTGGGATCATGTTTGGCTATTGTTTCTATATCTTCGTATGATTTTAGAACTCTTTTTCTAGATTTAGCAGGACCAAGACTTAGCCATACTATATTTTCAGATTTACCATAAAATGCAGTACCAGTTAAACGATCTGCTGCTTCATAGGATCCACATTATCTATGGGAGAGCATTTTTATGCCCAAGCTGTATTATTTCTGAGACACTGTTTTGTCTGATGACAGGTCATTCCAGAGGTTTTGGAGCTCACTTTTTTCTGCTTTGGTTAAGTATGCTGTAACATATCGTGCAACTGCAGTGGAATTGTCTGCAATCTACTGCACATCTATGTTTGCATTCCATAAGTGGGCAATGATCGCATTGTAATCATTGATATATTTTTCTTCTTCTGTTCTTTTTATGTAATATGTATTTTTAGGTGATTTACCTTTAACACTTTGTCTAACTGAAGACATGAGGTTGTTCACTTGACCTGTATTTGTAACCGGTCTAGGGAAAGCAAAGCAGCATTTGGTTAGTATTTCCCTTTGGTTTTGTATTTGCAAAGACAATATTTGCCACATTTGTGTCTTTGAAATTGTAAAATGTGTGCATGAAGATCACTATTTGTGGCTTCTGATGGAATTTCACAAGTGACATATTTTTCAATAAACTGTAAAACGGTGACATCACTGTCTTGACCAAATTTAGGAGCATCTTTAATCCATAAAAGCATGTGGATATGTGGTGCTCCTCTGGCTTGGTATTCTTTTCTCCAAAAGAAGTGTTGGACTTCTCCAAGGGGAGGAACAGTTTTATTACAAATAAAGTGTAGCATAGCAATGAAGCAATGGTGAAAATATCTTCAAACATTAACAGGATCCAGAGAACAATTAAGTTGTTGTAGGGGTTTTGTAAATTATTTGTGATAGCATGTGAAGGAGTTTGGTTGTTGTCAAGTTTTGTAGTGCAGTAACTGCAAAGTATTAAGGGGTCAGTTATTTCATATTTGTTTTCTGCTATAAGGTAGCGAGCTAATTCAAACCATTTAGAATCTTCATTGTCTTCTATTTTGTATGATAGGTCTATAGTTTTTGTGTTACTTTCATAAAAAGTTCTGCGGCAAAATACACACACATGGTTTGGTATTTCAGCTGATGTGCTTTTAAATTTTAGTATTTCTTTTTTGTATGTGTGTAGTAAAAGGTTGCCATGCATAGAATTGTTGCTAATTTGCTTTAAAGCTATTTCATTCTGTAAGTGGCTTTCACTTCCAAAATATTTTTTATGGATATAGTCGATTTCTTCACGTAGGTCTTTTGCTGTACCATGTAGAAGAATATTATTTAAATTGGCTAGTGCTAAAGCAGGACTGTTAGCATAGTACAGTTTATAGACTAGATTTCTTATAGTTGAATGATGTGTTGATATCCTTTTGATATCATGGAAGGTGGTTTTGCAAGTAGGTCCTGTAATGCAAGCCAATGAATTTCCTTGTAGTCCTGTGTACTTGCGCACTGGACAGGTATCCATATTTTGCAGTAGTTTAATTTTGATTTTGTCTTTATCTTTCACATATTGATTGAGGAATTGGCGTAAAGACTTGAAACATTTTTTGGGAATGTTACACATTGACGTTCATTGCCATTTGTATACTAGACGTTCTGATTCAGTTGAATGGAGAGGTAATTCTAAGTTTTCAGGGCATATTTTGTAAGCAGTATTTCTTGTTCCATTATGGTATTATTAACTTTATCATAACCTCGACCACTGCTATGTATGGCAATTGTATTTGTTTGCTTTTGTTTGTATGCTTCTTCATTAAAGTATGGTTCTGTGCTTGCAGTGTGACTCCATTCACCTCTGCAGATATTTAAGAAGTTCTTTCTGTTGACATTTCATTTATTGAGAAGTCTTTTTTGTAATTCAGTCATTAGTTTTGTTAGTGGTTTCATTTTGTTTAACACTAAAATAAATAACTTTCTTTTGAGAAGAATTGCACTATCAACGCTTCTAAGATTAATTTCCTACGATAGGTTTTAAGGGTTGAGCCTGCTTTCTCTCCTGTTTTTATAAGATTTTGAAGGACTCTGTGACGGAACATTTTGGCTAAAATACTTATTTTGGTATGCTTACTTTGCACTTTATCAAGATTTATAGAAGCAGTTTTATCTGTAGTGATAGCTGATTTTTTGTTAATTGTTTTCTGGTTCATTTTACATTTTGATAGAGGAGGCAAAGTTTCTGTACTTGAAACTTCTTTTGTTTCACTAAATAACTGTATTAGCTGTTTTGTTTGAACTTTTTTTTACAAATTCTGCTAGAGATGGATGCTTATGTTGGATACTTTTATTTTCATTTGCTCTACTTCTGCGTTGCTTTCTATGGACTTGATTTTTGGTAGGCATTCTTTAGGGTCTGTTGAAAAAAATAAAGAAGGTATGGGTTGGGGTGTTCTGCAATGTATGTGTGCTGTGTGCATGAGTGTTTGAGTAAGATGATAAATATGTATGTAATGGTGTGTGATTGTGCATTGGGCAACTACAACTAGTAGGGATGGGTATTCTTGAATTTATGTGCTACTAAACTGGGGTTCAGATGACAGAAAAAAGTAAGCTAGTGGTGTGGAGATGTACAAATAGTAAATCTAATGCTATACAATTAAAACAGTTGTTTGTTCTATAATATCAAAATTCTAGCAGCTGAGTTGGGTCATTTGTGTGTCGAAAAATAGGAATTTGTGGGCCATTCTGGCTGTAAATCGCTGTTTAAGAAATGGGGATTTTTGGACAGAATGGTGCACAATCTCTATTTTTAGGTAGGCACAGAAATAGCATGAATTAACCTTACAGTGTGTTTGAGTAATAATACAAATATTACGGTGGTATTCAACTTACTTTTTTTCTAAAATGAGCAGGTTTCTTCTTAGTTGTTCTTTGTACTTCAAATTCGGCTGCTTGTTTTCAGGTGAATGGTCTTCACTGCAATTGTAAAAGAAACAAATTAGTCATTTTGTTTGTATATAGCACTGTTTTTAATTTAGACATTGATTCTTTTTAATTGACATCCTCAGCGCCTTCCTCAAAACCATGAAAACTATCTTATTCACATAAGATACGTCGCACCAGTTGAATACATATCATATGTTCTTAATGAATACACTGGGCCTCATTACGACCCAGGCGGTAAGTTACCGCCTGGGCCGTGACTTTACCACCATGGCGTAAACTACGTTTACGCCATGGTGGTTGGCGGACTTACCGCCCCATTCTGAGGTCGGCGGGGCGGTAAGTCCCCAATCCCCATTTACCCTTCCCCATTCCCATTTTTTCCCCATAGGGCATAATGGGAGTGGGGAAGGCGTTAATTACGCCACCGTAAATTACGGTGGCGTAATTAACTCCATGGTCCCTTAGCGCCATGGATTTTAACACCTGCTAAAAGCAGGTGTTAAAAGCGCCATGGCGCTAAGGGACCTCGTAGTTGGCGGTAAGGGGTCGGCGCAGCTAACGCTGGCGTTAACCCCTTACCGCCAGGGTCGTAATGAGGCCCACCCTATTGTAATGACTAAATGTAGCAAACAAAATATCTTTACTATGCCTTGTGTACTTCATAATGTACCACTGAATACCACAATTCCTGTAACTAAGCTCTTGCAAGTAACAGTGCCTCAATATCATGGGCTGCTTGCGCTATATAAATGTAAGTAAGTAAATAAATAAATAAATGTTTATGTTATTGTACAATTATTGTTGTTTGAGATTTGAACATAGTGTGTGCATGCAATTTTGTTTGACTATATGCACTCTATATATTTTATTTAAAATGTGTTAGTTCAACATGCTTTGAATATGTGTGTGTAAAAAGAAATGAAATAGTATAAACGTTTGTAAGTGACAATTGATTTTAGGAGATGGAAAAGAAGACAGTAAGTTCATTTCATAGATTATACAAGCTAAAAGTCAGTTAATCTGTTTATATGAAGATAGAAGAATTGCACATGTACTTTACAGAAAATATGCATACCTGTAGTTTGTGTTCATGCATATGGATATGCATGGAGCTGCAAGTAGAAATCTTGGAGACTTGTACAGTATTTCTTGTAGAAGGTGCTTTCCAATGAAATGGCACTTTTACTCAGAGAGATTAACAGTACATTTGCAGTGCTGATCTATGATGATGTAGTTAGATGTAGAGGTCTTGTATGTTATTGGTGGATGGTCATGTGACTTCTTAGCTACATCCAATGAGGGAATGGCACAGAGAGTGAAGTGGAAATGGTAGAAGGGCTGTCCATGTTATGATATGTCCGTGGACATGGCGGTAGTCCGCAGACATCGGGTGTTGCATCCGGGGATTTTGAGTTGGGGAGCCATGTAAATGAGAATGAGCAGAGTAAGGGATTGGTCAGGAAAGTTTAATGGGTGTGTTGTGCCAGTAGAGAGTTTGTCAGATGCTCTTTTTGCTGAGAGAAGAACAGATAGTTATGGCTGTGTGTTTCAGAAAACAGATTGTTTGGATTTTGGGAGACTCGTGGATACATTGGTTGAAGGTGTATGCAGAAAGCTGTGGAGTAGCTGTAGATCTTGGATTCCCACATGTGGAAGTACACTGGCATGGAGTACGTGGAATGAAGTGGTTGGACTTGCTTCCTCTCTGTGCTACTTTTGAGACAGAGCAACATCCAGATATAATTATAATTTATTGTGGAGGGAACAGTTTAGGACATGTGTCTGGAATTTCTTTGCAATTTTCAATGAAAGTAGGACTTGGGAAGGTCATGGACATGTTTCCAAATTCTCAAGTAATTTTTTCACGGATTGCGCAGAGACAAATGTGGCTTAGCAAGGCGCAATGTCAATAAGGCTGTTTGTGCCTTTCTAAGAGATTTTGGGATGTCCTCTTTTCACAATGAAAATATTATGTTTCGTAGTACATACATTTTTCGCAGAGATGGAGCCCATTTTACTTATGCTGGCAATCAGATTTTTCTGAGAAATGTACAAAATGCATTGCAACCTTTTTTAGAATTACAGCATCCATTTTGTAGTAGGTGTTGAGTATTTCAAATTTTTCAAACACAAGCACCACCAAAAGGCTCTTTTCAGAGCCACCACTTCCTCCCAGATAAAACTGCAATGGTTATGATAGGGCAGCACCCCAAAATTTTAGATGTCCGCAGACTTCTAAAAAATACACAGGGCCCTGCTTAATTTATTTTCACTCCTATTTTTTAACTGTGAAAGGCTGCTCTGAAGAGAGCATTATTTTTTTTCGATTTTTGTTGTTTTATATTTTTTTGGGTTTTTTATACAAGACACACTAGGAGAGGAGGGGAAAGGAGGATAAGGGGGGACACCAACCACAGGGATAAGAAAGGGCGAGCTGAGAGAGGAAGATGTAGAGTGGGTTTTATTTGGGTAGTGAGCAGATCTTCTCGTTCTCTGAGACGATAGTCTCAAAAGCACTTTGAAGTCTCTCCCCCCTGCAGAGTACTGTGTCGCAGTACATACACACAACTGTGACCCTGAAAAGGTAAGGCTCATCAGCATTGTGTATGGCCTGTGAGGCAGCTTGAGGAATACGCTGCCCCACAGGAGTGTTCCTTGTGGTGACAGGATCAGAAATGGAGGATGAAGTAGAGGAAGTTAACCTGCTACGCTCCTCGCAAGGTACAACCTTGCGAATGGCCCCAGTGTGGAATGACTTTAGGTATCGCTTCATGGTAGTGGTCCCAAAACTGTACGAACCAGGCCTCACGTGACTGAGCACCATTTTGCACTCGTTGCAGGTGACTTGGTTCGAACGCGCCTTAGGACCATTCCCACGAATGGTAAATAACCACCACACCCAAGACTCAAGTCGAGTGCGGGTAGTAGGGAGTTCAACTACCTCATCCTCGTCATCCTCTTCTTCCTCTTCTACATCCTCACTCCTGTTCCCCTCTTCAGGCCCTTGGGGAGGTGGTGGTGGAGGGGGTGGGGGTGGTGCTGAGGCAGATGCAGCAACAGGTGGCAGCAGTGGAGCCATGGATGCCATCACGTTCTCGATGGAAATCTGCAGTTGGCAGTAAAATTTGCTGTGCTCTGTAGTATAGCCAGAAACACAATGAAAATAAGCTCTAGGGCGTGGTCTTTTATAGGGGTGCTTGTACGTGGTTCACGGACATGCGCGCTGTCCACGGACAGATCGAACACAAAAAAAGGTTCAAAAAGTTTCAAAAAGTATGTAGAAACTCAGGATTAGTATGTGGGACTTGTGCTATGGTGAGTTTTCATTGAAAAATATTGTGGATTACTTGAAAATGTACTTTTAAATTGTTCGGGGAAACGAACAGTGTCCGCAATCAGAACACACGATCAGCGTGGGCGCGGTTACATGATCACTTCGCGAACATGTCCGCGAAGGGAGCGGCTGTCCGCAGGACACCAAATGCACTGACAGTGTTTTGCGCATGTGCGTTGGTGTTCTACAGACACTGTTCAGGTCCTGAAGTAATTAAAGTGCGTCACACATCAAACAGTTACGGACAGGCGTTTGTTCTTAGAACAGTTTGAACTTGCATGCAAACAATACGGACAGGTATATCGTCCTCAGGACAGCCTCATTTTGTTTATTTTTGAACATCCCAGGACACTTGATGTGTTCTTAGAACAGTTTCAACCTACCTACGAACAGTACGGAGAGGTATACTGTTCTAAGGACACCCACATTTTGATTATTAATGAACATTTCAGGACACCGCCTGTGTTCTTAGAACAGTTTCAACTTGCTTGCGAACAATACGGACAGAAATAGCGTCCTCAGGACACCCCCATTTTGTTTATTTACGAACATTTCAGGACACCACCTTTGTTCTTAGAACAGTTTCAACTTGGTTGCGAACAATACGGAAAGGCATAGCGTACTCAGGACACCCCCATTTTGTTTATTTATGAACATTTCAGGTCACTGCGTGTGTTCTTAGAACAGTTTCAACTTGCATGCAAACATTACGGAGAGGTATAGTGTTCTAACGACAGCCCTATTTCGTTTATTTACGAACATTATAGGACACAGTTTGTGTTCTTAGAACAGTTTCAACTTGCATGCAAACATTACGGGGAGGTATAGTGTTCTAACGACAGCCCTATTTCGTTTATTTACGAACATTATAGGACACATAATAGGTTCTTGGAACAGTTTCAACTTGCCTGTGAACATTACGGACAAGCAGAGCGTCCTCAGGACACTTCCATTTTGTGTCTTTACGAACATTTTAGGACACAGTTTGTGTTCTTAGAACAATTTCAACTTGCTTATGAACAATACGGACAGCGTCCTCAGGACACCCCAATTTCGTCCATTGACGAACATTTCAGGAGTCAGCTTGTGTTCTTAGAACAGTTTCAACTTGCCTGTGAACAATACGGACAGGCATAGCGTCCTCAGGACTCCCCCATTTTGTTTATTTACGAACATTTCAGGACACCGCGGGTGTTCTTAGAACAGTTTCAACTTACTAACGGACAATATGGACAGGTATAGTGTCCTCAGGACACTCACATTTTGTTTATTTCTAACATCCCAGGACACATAATATGTTCTGAGAACACTTTCATCTTGCCAACGAACAATACGGACAGTGTCGTCAGGACACCCACATTTCGCCAATTGACGAACATTTCAGGAGACAGCTTATGTTCTTAGAACAGTTTCAACTTGCCTCTGAACAATACGGACAGGCATACCATCCTCAGGACACCCCCATTTTGTTTATTTATGAACATTTCAGGACACCGTGTGTGTTCTTAGAACAGTCTCAACTTGCAAGCGAACAATACGGACAGGTATAGTGTCTTCAGGACACTCCCATTTTGTTTATTTACGAACGTCTCAGGACACATAATTTGTTCTAAGAACACTTTCATCTTGCCAGCGAACAATACGGACAGCATCGTCAGGACACCCGCATTTCGTCCATTGACGAACATTTCAGGACACCGCGTGTGTTCTTAGAACAGTTTCAACTTGCTAGCGAACAGTACGGACAGGTATAGTGTTCTTCAGACACCTACATTTTCATTTCTTCACAGACATTACGGACACCTGCGCTACCCGCGGAAACCTAAATTGCCTTTTAAAAAAACAACAAGAAATTAATTAGAACACAATATAAAAATTTTACTTTATTTTACATGTATAATACATTTATGAAAGAGAAGGTGAGGCAGAAACTGAAGCAAAAACAGGAGAATTAGGGGTTTCAACATGATTTATAAGAGGTGAAGAAGGGATGGAAGTCTCATCAAAACGTTTTGGTTCATGGAGAGGGTTTGGGGATATTTGACTGGGATATGGTGAAGGGGGACAGGTACATGTGGGACAATGGTACGTAGTTTTTTGTTTAAAATGATCCTCCCCAAAGTTTTTTAAATTATTAAAGTTTGCCAACAGTAGGTTCATTTTCTCTTCTATGTTATGAAGAGTCTTATCCACTACAGCTTTTTCTGTACTTTCAATTTTGGTATGCTCTGTACAAAAAAAAAATATATAAGTTAAATGTATATAAAATAATAATAATTAATTGGTTTATATTGTAAAGTGTCTACCATTAGATTCACTATCTTCTGACATTTCCGCATGTGGGAAATGCACCTCTAGCCACTCCAGAGTACTAGACATTTCTGTGAGAAAAAAAAAAACATAATATCAATGTTTTTTTCTATCTAATACAGAAAGTTTACAAATATATGAGTAAAATGTAGTAAACTTACTATTTCAGGTAAGGTGTGTTCTGAGTGGTCTGTAGAACTGCTGTTGTTCTTGGTTGTGGAGTTTCTGTGAGGTAATTATGTTGGAAGCCTATCTTTCTTCTTTTGGTATATTCCATTTTAGAATATATTGTATTTAAATGAATGGTTAGTGTGTTACATATATGGGTTATTCTTCTTATGTATTACTACATATAATGTGTATGTGTGCTGGTTTGTGAATTTGTGAAATGTTCATATGTTATGCTATAACAATTAAACATACACCCCAGAGTTTTTGGGTAGTGGCGCTGTTGTCCGAACATGTCTGCAGACATTAAAAGAGTTTGCAGACATCAAATTCAGTAGAGGGGGTTCAGTATGTTCCATATTACTTGTACATAAAGTCAGAATTATTATTGTTAAGTTGCGCTACTAAAAACCTATGACATTCAGTGAAAAATCTTTGTTAAATGGACGTTGTGGTTAAGTTGTGCTACTAAAAACCTATGAAATTCAGTGAAAAAACTTTGTTAAAGGGACGTTATGGTTAAGTTGCACTACTAAAAACCTATGAAATTCAATGAAAAAACTTTGTTAAAGGGACGTTATGGTGAAGTTGCGCTACCAAAAACCTATGAAATTCAGGGAAAAAGCTTTGTTAAAGGGACGTTATGGTTAAGTTGCGCTACTAAAAACCTATGAAATTCAGAGAAAAAAACTTTGTTAAAGGGACGTTATGGTTCCAAGTAAAACCGAAAACCCCCTGAAATGCACCAGTTATGGTAAGCTAAGCAACCATAACTCGCGCCACCACAGTGCACTGCTAAGACTAACACCCACGACATCAAAGATGACATCACACATGTATCCAAGCTCAAACAGTATAGTGCAGAGTGGGTCAAGGGTACAGCAGATAAAATGTTCATGCCATGGACACAAGGGGGAATCGCTGTCAAAAGTGGTTTTGCAACACATGACCACATATTTGCACGCTGCATAGGCAGGGAAGAAATTGGAGAAAAGCCTAGCTAGTTTAGAGTTCTGGAAAATGTACCAGGAGGAACAGGAATTTCTGTCTCCTGAGGACTGGATGCTTAATCAGTGTAGGGAGGAAGCATGAAGGATTGTATCCATTAAAGGGAATTAAAGGCGGCGACAGGATATAGTAATCCGATACATGAACCGCCTGCTTATAGCAGTGATGATAGCTCATAAAAGGCCGGGGATTAAGAGATGTAAAGGAGAAAATGGTAGAACTGACAAGGTTACGCTTGTACAGAACAAATGGATGGGTGGACAGATAGTGCTCAAGCTCAATGGGAAAAGTATTGACAAAGTAAGGCAAGGGGAAGATCAAGATGAACAGGAGAGAAAAGACAAAACGAGAGAAACGATCGAAAGAAGATTAATATAAAAGGAAGCGTAGACAAAGGCGAGAGCAAATGTATCAGGAGGAACAGCTAAGAAAGGAAGAAAGGGCAGAGGATTAAAGGAAGTATGACAACAGGCAGAGAGTAATCGAACACTGAGATAGGTTAGAAAAGAAGAGAAAAGAGGAAGAAGTTCCGAAATTACAGGATAATGCAAATGCAAAGATGAAGGGAAGAGGAAGTGCGTCGGGCAAACAAAAGAAGGGAAGAAAAAAGACAAGAAGAGGAAAGGGATAGATGGGAAGCAAAGAAGAGAAGGGAATTCGAAGAAATGGAGCGGAAAAGGAGACAGAGCGAATGCGATATTGATCACATTGAGAAAGAGCTGATGGAACCGAGTCCATTAATATCATGGGGTGACACAGTAGCTTCTTCCATCACAGGGAGCATTTCCAGGACCATCTACGATAAACCTAGATGGGAATTTGGAGATAGGAAGCAATATGATTGATAAAACTTATCAGGAGATGAGGGCAAAAGGTGAATCAGGAATCAGCGGTAAAGGAGATTGATCTGTAGTTGCCCAGTCACAAGGCACAGAAGGAAGCCTGTTTAGTCTCGAGCATAGAGCTTTGTCTTTAGACAGGCAGACTTAAATAGGGACGAAAAGGATGAAAGCCATACTAGTTGGGGACTAGATATGTCAAACGTAGACAGAGAAACCTTCCGTGGCGAGGAGGGAGAAAGTGCATGCGGTCCTGAGGGATATTTCAGACAGACAAGGAAGTGAGATGGTGTGATCTAGAGCAACCTAAAGATAGGACGCCAGATCCATTGGCGTACCCAGAGTGACCTAAAGGAAAATCGCATAGTGAGAGGAGGGAAGCACCACCATATGCGAACAGGTCGAGGCCATTGCCAGGTAGAAGGCAATCAGGAACCATTGTGCCTACTATGAATAAGCAGACGATGGGAGCCGAATGTGGATTTGGGCTCACACAGTTCCACCTGTTGGAGAAAGGAGGGGCCAGATGTAAACTCCCTAGTTTAATGGAGGTGTTTGGAGAACACTCCGGGTACAGTATCCTGATAACTCAGATATGGGTGAAATAATGGCACGTAAAATGAAAGATGACGAAGATCTGCTTGCTTACATTCAAAGTATTCAGGAATGGCGGACTTTGGAAACGAGGGAGTCATGGGGGCAATCAATGCCAGTATTTTCCCATATTTTGTGTCTGGGATTGCCAGAGTAGGTACAGGGACAGCTCAAGAAATTAGTGGGAATGGAAGCAAAGCCATTGGCAGAGATACAGTTGAATATTGTGCATCAGTGCCGATTGTTGCAAGGGAAAAATAAGAAGAAGGAAGATGCTAGAAAACTTGAAGAAGCTAAGTTAGCTCAGAAGAAATTGTCAAAGTATGCCATAGAAGGGGCGGTGCAGAGAATGGCTGGAAATGCAGCAAGCAGTGAGTACATCACAGGAAAATAGTCAACATCAAATAGATCAAGGAGGGAATGGGTTCACAGCGTGAGGCAGAGGAATGGGTTGCAGAGAAGGGGGTTTCAGAGGAAGAGGTGATTTCCAGAATAATCAGGGTGGGTTTCAAAATAACCAAGTCAGGTTTCAGAATGTACAGGATGATAACCAAAATGTGCAAGGAGATTTTAACCAAGGGGTGCTAGTGAGAAGAGCCCCTCCTATATGTTGGACATGTGGCATGACAGGCATATCGCACAAACATGTGGGAGCCAAGGGTATGTACAGAATGGGCAATTCTCAAGAGGGGGGACAGCTTATTCTCCAGCATATAGCTCACAAAATAGGGCCGGGTTTGCCCAAGAAAAGACAGAGTATTAAGCACAAGCGCTGAAAATGCAACAGGCTTTGCAATCACAGCAAGCACCATTGAATCCACTGCAAGGACAGTCACAGCACGCACCCAAGCAGATACAACAGAGTGCAAACACGGGACACCTAGAGTAGGGGCTGTCTCTGTTGCGGGATGTTGTCCTTTTACAGTTACGGGAATTAGCATGTACCAACAATATGACAGCTCACAGTGTGACTTGATGTGTTCAGTACTATCGGTGACACCGAACCCCCAAGAGGAACCAAGGGTTAATGTCACCATAGGAGGCACATCTTTTTCTTTTATAGTAGATACTGGGGCAAGTCGCTCATGTATACAAGATGGAAAATATCTGTTATCGGGAAATGCCATGAATGCTCAGGGCTGCTCTAGAGCTACAAGTAGAGTTCCTTTAACCTCTTAAGTGCCAAGGGCGAGGTATCTCGTCCTTGGGAATCCCTCCCTGTTGCCAAAGACAAGATAGCTCATCCTTTTAGGCACTTTGTTTTGTGAGATCACTGCAAAGCAGGGATCACACAAAACAGTAATCCAACCACTGGGCTATGTGAGTGGGAGGTCCCTCCTCATGACCCAGTGGTTGGATTACCTTCAGTTTCAAGTCGGAGTGTGTACGTTTCGGGCATTGTGGGTAATACATTCTGGGGCGATTCGCACAAGTCAGACCTCCCACGGGTGTCCTCTTTACGGAAGTGCATGGGGTTCCCTGTTTTCCTTGGTGGCTTCGACACCCTAGGCTCAGATCTGTAGGTTGTCGGCATGGGCAAAATTCCTGAAAATCTGCTGTGCCGAAAGGCTTGGGGTTACCCGTGTTTTAGGCTTCTCCCTTTGCGGCCACCAGCAGGGGGTTCCCTGAGGGAAGGTAGGCCATGTGGTGCTGATGGCGTGTTTTGGTGGGTGAGCAGATTGGAATGTGTGAAAATGGTGTCTTTTTTGCCACATTTTGGACTTTGCCAGGGTTCTGGGTAATACATTCTGGGTGGATTGGTGCAAGTCAGGCCTCTGTGGATTCCCACAGGTATTCTCTTTTCAAGAATGCATGGGGTTCCCTGTTTTCCTTGGTGGATTCGACAACCTAGGCCCAAATCTGTAGGTTGTCCGCATGAGCAAAATTCCTGAAAATCTGCTGTGCCGAAAGGCTTGGGGTTACCAGTGTTTTAGGCTTTTCCCTTTGCAGCCAGTTAAGTGCACCACATGTGAGGTACCATTTTTTTGTTGGGACACCTGTGGGAACATGGGAAGGCAAAACATTTGTTGTGTTTGCGTGATTTTCATAAAGTTTTGACCCATTTGCTGCTGCCCTTGTCACACAACCCTTTCATTTCCCAAATGTGACTTACATTTAGTCACTGCTTTAGACACTATACACTTTTGTAACCTGCACAAGTCACCTACCCTTCAAAAGGCCTGCCTGTACGCTTTCAAAAAATGTATGCTTGACCTTCCTCACCACATTTGTTTTCCTTATTTACACATGCTAAGTACATCTGTTTAGGCCATAAGCATAAAACTCCTGTTTACCATGGCTCAGTTTTTGGCTTGTGGTATTGATGGTTTTGTGAAACATTACAAAAAATGTGTGATTTCCTAACTGGAAGAGTGGGGGAATGTAGCAGCGCATTTTCTCTCTCAAAATTCACAGAAGTTATTGCCATACCGGGCCAACAATGTCCACCACATAAATTTTTATTTCTGTAATTTTCCCGATTTTTCCCCAAACTATGTAGCTTTTCCCTACATAGTTGTTGCCTGACCTTGGCAAATCATCCCTTCCTAAACTTGGATTGTTGACTACTTTTCAGTATGCTTTTCGGTACTCCCATTCAGCTTTCCTATCCCTTTCTTCCATTCCGTCCACGCATGTCCTATTGGAAAAAAAGGCCAAAATCGCCTACCTCTCACAAAATGGTTGATAACCATATCAAAATATTTTTTTTTTAGTTTCCACTCAACCTGTTCTTGAAAGCCAGGAAAAATGGACATTCAGCACAGCAAACCATTTGTTCCTAGCTCTTACAAGGAATAAAACACAGGCTTCTTTGTACATCATTCTATTGGAATTTTTTGAAAAAAACCCAAATGTTCTCCCTATTTGGTTATTTTCTCTCACCCCCTGACAGCAGACTAGGATTCCTGGGTGGTGTTACAACTACCTTCATGTGGAAAAAAGGGGCCAAATTTGGCTGAGATATCTCTTGTAACAAGAAAAAAACCAAGGGATGCAATGGCGACATACCGAAATCAGCAAAAAAGGTCTTGGCACTGGGGGTGGGGACACGTGGCACTTAAAGGGTTAACAAATGAATTACCAGTCTGTAGGAGAGTGTGACATGTCTGTACCACTATTGTATTAAAGGGAAACATTGGTTAATATTCTGGGCCGAGATTTAATGACAAAGTTAAATATGACGATTTCCTTTACTGATGAAGGCATAGTGTGTTCCGCTCCAGGGATACACTATTTAAACGTGGGCGAATTTGGTGTTTACAGGGCAAATGGCTCTGTGAGGAATGCCATTAGAGCCAGAAGTATTTCTTTATGGGGTACGGATTTTGTTGACATGGTCACCCGGTTAGTGGGAAAGATTATGAGGTTAGCTGATGAGTTTTTGTTCCAGCCACAGGTACCTAAGGATGAAAAGGGTGGACAGACTATTCCCCTAGAGTTACATACAGCCAATATTGCGAGGGGAATTTGCCATGCTGAAAGGAACCGATGATGAGGGCGGGCTATGGAGAACAGTAATTGCCATTGGGGAAGGGTATAGATTGACTGACTGAGGTCACACACGAAGATATGTTTAGAGATGATCAATCAGATGATGAAGTAATATTCGAGATGAGTATTACATATTGGATCAGAATAGAGAGAAGGGAAATCCCACAGGGAATGGTGATAGTGCGGTAGCGCCCAGCATTTATTACAGGCCCCTATGACGTAGGCCTATTGAGGGGGGTGGGAGAAGTTAAGATTAAGCTGAAACCAGGAGCAATTTTACCTTGGCCAAGACAGTACTGATTGTCTCGAGAGCCTGATGAGGGTATTTTTAAGACTATACCAGGCATGATGGAACAGGATATCTTAGTGACATCATAGTCATCGTGTAATACTGCTTTGTATCCTGTGAAGAAATCTAAAGGGTTGTCTTGGAGATTAATACAGGATATGAGGCCAATTAACCAGATTGTAAAGTCAGAGTTTCCTTAGTTCCAAATCTTGCAACTATTTTATGTAGTATTGCCACAGAGGCACAATATTTCACTGTGTTTGACTTGAAAAATGTGGTTTTCTCAATCCCGTTGCATAAGGACTCCCAAGACCTTCAAGCTAAGGTGAAGAGTACTCATTTGCTTGAAGGGTATTGTGAATCTCCATCGATCTTTAATAGGGTCTTGCAGATGGACCTAAGCAATATCGATTTACTAAGTGTTGTGCTACAATACGTAGATAACATTTTAGTTTGTAATACGACAGAAGAATGTAGGCAAGATTCGATTCGGTTAATGAATATCCTAGCAGACAAGGGGCATAAATTGACAAGGAGAAGTTGCAATATTGTCAGGAAGAAGTGTTCTATATAGGTCAGTTAATCTTTCATGAGGGAAAGAAAGCCACACCTGAAAGAGCTGAGGCGATTATGAAAACACCAAAACTGCACACGATAAAGCTAGTGCAGCAGTTTCTGGGACTGTGCAACTATGTTAGACCATGGATATTTGATCATAGTTCATACACAAGACCCCTTTTGCAGGCTTTAAAGAAAGCCCAAGTGAACAAGGAAAAAATAGCATGGACTGAGAAACGGAGGGAGGGTTTGAGGAATTGAAAAAAGCAATTTGTACAGCTCCCATTTTAGGAATTGACAATTATTCTGAGGAGTTCTTGTTTTCGCACACAAATGGAACAGTTATGATAGCGGTGCGTACACAGAGGTTTTCACTAGGGTACAAACCTCTGGCATATTATAGTGGAATTCTAGATCCAGTTATGAGATGACATTTCCCTTGCGAACAATCGCTGGCAGCAGAAGCGTTCGCCATTGAGAAATCTGCAACCATTGTGATGGGGTGTTCCATGACTTTATTTGTTGAGCATGCTTTGTTTGCCATTTTGGAGAAACCTAAGGGTACATTGACACCTCAGAGGGCTTTGGCATGCAAGATAGTTGTATCGAATCCAGTGATCAAAATAATCAGGTGTAAAATAGTGTGAACCCTGCCACGTTTGTAGCCAAACCTGTGACAGAGGAAAAGCAAGTGCATGATTGCTCTAACTATGAGGAGTTCTATGCTGAGATTCCAAGTGTAAAGGAGAATGCTCTTGCAGGTGGTGGGGGTTCTTTATTGATGGGTCTTCAAAAATGGATCAAACTGATGGAGAAAGGCATACAGGTTCCGCTGTAGTATGGCACAGAGCTAATAGGGAATTTGAAGTGGTAGCAAGCGCAAGACTACTGTCTCACTTTGCTGCACAAGCTGCAGAATTGATGGGGCTTATTGTTGTGCTCGAGAAACATGCAGGGCAGGAAGTAACAGTCTACAGTGACTCCGCCTATGTGACAATCGACTGTGTACACAGGGTTAGCATGTTGAAAAAGGATGGGATGCCTCCGAGAGGATGACACTCCAGTACAGCATGCAGCATTATTGGACAGGCTTATTAAAGCACGACAAGTTGCAGTAGCCATCGCAATAGTTAAATACACAGCACATACCAAGAGAATTTTTTTTTCATACAGGAGTGAAGCCACAGATGAAGAGGCCAAAAGGTTTGCATATTCACCAGATATTTCAAGTTTTGCTACTCCAGATCAAAAAGAAAAAGTGATGCTGATTATGATTGTAAATGAAGGGTTTAATCATTTGTCCAGAACACAGTTGATGGAAGCTCAAGGTAGTGCTCCACAGGAAGAGCAAGAGTTGTGGAAACAGAGGGGGTGTTCTTTATCCCCCTCTGAAGCATTGTGTCAACAGGACAGCACTGGAAATTCAGTGATGCCTGTAGCCTTATTAAGGGTAGCGCTTGAACAGCTGCACTACCCTGCACATTTAACTAGGGAAAGCCTTGCAGTAGCAATTGTGTAGGACTGGTTTGTACCAAACCTGTTAGAACACGTTGCCTTTATTGTAGTAAATTGCATCGTATACCACTGGGCACACACTGCAAACAATCAGAGGAGTGATTCCTTGACCGAACAGTCCTTTTCAGCATTTACATATTTACTACGCCAATGTGCTGCAAGTATGTAGTGGATGTAAGTATATGATACTGGTGGTGTGCCCCTTTTCGAAATGGATTGAAGCTGGTCCATGTACACACCCTGATGCCACTTGTGTTGCAAAGTTTTTAGTCCGAGAAGTCTTTCCTAGATGGGGAATATGTGAGATGCTGAGATCCGACAATGGGCCCCATTTTGTTAATGAAGTTTTCAAACAGATCAACATATTGCTTACCATAAAACATACGGCCCCTGATTCATGGATTATTTGCGCAAAAAAAAAGGTATTTGTGTGCCATTCTGCCCGAAAATCCCTGTTTAACTAATGGGGATTTGCGGGCAGAATGGCGCACAAATCCCGTTTTTTTGGGCGCAAATAATCCATGAATCAGGCCCACAGTTTCTTCTGCTTATCACCATCAAGTGAACGGGATATGAGATACACTAAATGGTCTTCTTAAAGAAAGTATCGCTAAACTCAAATTGACACTGAAGAAGGGATGACTGTATTGCCTGTCCCTTGCATTATATGCATTAAGGAATCAGCCTATGTCGGACCATCACCTCACACCCATGAGTTAATAACAGGAAGGTGAATGAGAATGCCCCTGTCACCTCCACCGAGGAATAGAAGTGATGCCCAGATCACTGCAGAATTGTTAGGAAATTAGCTATGTGCGTATTTGACATGTATGACCGCTAGCATCTCTGTAATTTCAGATCAACTCAAGTGTAAGGGATGTCGTCCTCAGGACAACAGTGAAGACCATTTAGCAACCGGATGTGCATAACTACTATCTGTACCCAAGTTGTTTGATGGAGACCCCGTTTTAGTATACAACATCACAAGGAAGTTGCACAAGCCCATTTTAGTGGACCATTCATCGTTGAAAATGTCATTCCCTCAGCAGTAAAAATCCAAGAAAGGCACGCCTGGATTCACATGGGCGACGTGAAGCTGTATGCTGATGAGACTGATACACCCCCACCCATTGATTCGGAAGCAAGACAAGAAGGAGTTCAGCCCGTGCAGACTCGATCGAGGAAGAAGGATGCTAAGATTGCTGATTAAATAAATGCAAGTGTGCATTTGGACTGTGGCTCACCCCAAACACTCTTTATAGATATTTGAGCAGAAGTGCAAATGTCAACATTCTCGAGCCACAGGAATCCTTTAACTTGGACTTTGGAAAGTGCTGATGTGCTAAAAATGCCAAATCTTGTTTTATATCCGACGACTGGGAAAGGGAGCAGGTCCCCAAATCATTCCTCACTGAGTTTCTCTTTGGCTAGATTCATGGTTCTATCGGATGTCGATATCCACAGACTCCTTCTCGCTGTTCTGAGCTGATCCTGCTCTGGTTGGGCGTAGCACTGACATACGTACTCTTGCAGGATCCTAAGAATGGCTCTGCGATTTGAAGATTGCTTGAAGCGATAATTGAGCAAATTCAGCAGTTACCTGAGCATCTAACAAGGCGACCTGATTAAAAAGGTTTTTTCCTTCCTTAAAAGTAGTACACAGGCACAATTTGGATCGTTGAGAATAATGCAGTTCCAGAAAGTGAGCAGATTCAACGACGTGTGGCGGGACACCAGTGGTGGGGTCTCCTGTATTGGTGCATAATATATGTGTGCAAAGCATCTATTATTGTGTTTCTGTTTTTGCTAATCCACGCTACTTATCTTGCTGGTCCCAGAAAGGTAGGAGTCCCTTTGATTCTTCCCACACCAGTGACCTATACAGAATTAGCTGTTGCAAAGTAATCAATGCCATATGTGATTATCCATACACCAGTGACAAATGTAAAGCCACCCATTTCTCTGACAAGTGTTCCTATGATTCCCACTGTAGGATGGTCCATTTTGGATATACTCCATGACCATTATGTACGAGCTCATTTGGCAAGAAAGAGACCTAATAGAAGTGCAAGGGAAAAGGATTATGAGTTAAATAGTTATCTAGGCAGTACAGTACATTTGTGGAACAACATGTGGCATCATCACATGAAGGAGGTAGTAAAATGTACCTCTGAGGAGGATTTCTACATATGTGCTCTCCTACCTTATGCTATGGGGGAAGTCCAAGATATTCATAGCTATAGAAATATACGTCCAGACAGCTCATTGTCTGAGTCACCTTGCACTCTGCCATACAAGAGGTCAGTTCCAGGGTCAAACACAATCCTTGGTATGGGTGACAGAATGGTAAGCTCCAGAAGAAGATGAATATGTTCAAGATTTAGAGACAAGAGCAAGAGCACACACCAGAGGTCATGTGATAAGATACAAGCAGCCTGGAATGAAGGGTGCAGGAATCAGATCGGAGATAAATAAGAAGATTAATTGCCAAAGAAAAACCAATGAAGAAATACGAAGATGCAAGGAGAAAGGACAGAGACAGATCTGGGGAACAGTGCTTTCCTCAGATGGCTGGGAAGTAGGCATAGTCATATGTAGAGCTGTGGCAGTAGCGGGACATCACAAACCAGTTATAGATCATGTGGAAAAAGGATGCAAACCTCTATGGTCGAAGCTTGCAAAGTTGCTGACGTGGGTAGAAGAAAAAGGAGGCCCGTTGCAGATAGTGGCTCTGGCTAGTGCAGAGCTATGCTTTAGAAACAATGGCACAATAAAGGTTGGAGAGAATCAGCAGTGACATCGAATTTTTGATCTAACAGGAATGAAGGATGTAAAAGTAGTGATAATGGACCACTACTAGGCCTGTGGATCCAGAGCATACATGAAGCTGCCCAAAGATTGGCAAGGACTATATTCTATAGTGATTGTTCATGTTCCAGCAGTGGTGATTTCGAAGAGTGACCTGAATATTGTAGAATTTCCAAAAGTAGATGCTCACCTGAGAAAGAAGAGGTCAGTTGGATTCCTCAATCGAACAAAGCGGGAGAAATACTTCTCAGCCAAATCAATAGAAGCTTTCAATTAGATTCCGTATGAACACAGGTTGTTCATTCAGACTTCAGCAATATTCACGACATTCTTCATGCCAGGGATCCAGACAATGGCAAATGCCAGATGGTTACAGATAACTAGATGGGAGCTCCTGCAGACGATCAACACTACCATAAAGAGATTCACTGCTATCAAGTAAGAGCTGAGAGCCATTAGATTGATGACTCTTCAGAATAGATATGTCTTGAATATGATTACAGCTATGGATGGTGGTGTTTGTGCCAAAATCAGAGAATCATGTTGCACATTCATACCTTATCACAATGAAGAGCATGGGACCTGGACAGAGGCCATAACGATGCTCAAAGACTTGCATGTCAAAATGGAAGATGAAGTGGAAGGCATTGCTGATGACAGTTGGTTTGCATCAATCTTCTCATGGGTTCCACAATGGATGGCAACTATCTTCAGGTTTCTTGGAGCCTTGTTGGTGATGATCATGTTTGGATTATGTGTGATCAGAATGATAATCACACAGTACAAGAAGGAAGCAAAGAAAGCAACAGGAATGAAGACTGTGATTAACGTTGAGTCAGGGTTTGGAACCAAAGAGCTGACAGATTAAGAAATCCGAGACTATGTAAAAGCTTGGATTCATGCACCTGAGGGAACAAAGTTCCTGTATCTGAGAAACCACAAGAAGTATATGGGAAGATGGATCTACTGCAACCTGAATGGAAAATGTAGTCTTATGACCTGGAGTGCTGATGAAAATGTAGAATCAACTCGATAGCTGAAAGGAGTGATAAATATATGTACTCCAAAGAAGCACTTCTTCTGAAAAGGATGTCTAGATGTGAAGACTGATGGGAGAGTGGTTGATTAAATCAACCAGAGGGGGAGTGTAGAGGAGGAGCCATGTACCTCTAACGGAACTCCCGCCACCATTCTGCCTATATGTTGGGCGCCAGAAATTGCGACATGAGCAAAGCCAATAATGGTACCAATACCGCGAAGAGTCCTTGAAACAAGGTATCCATTGAGAAAATCCTATGTATATCCATGAAGAAATTACTGTCTTCTGAAGGAAGTTCTGGAAGAAGTGTGAAGATGAATGAAAGAGAAGACTGATGACGTCACATGAAACAGAAATGAAGCACCCAGAAGAGATGGCAATGAAGAGAGAATATAGACCTTATAGAATCTGATGGCAAAGTAAAGAATGGAGCAAAGTTTCATGTGTGAAATGAAGACTGCACGTGTGAAGAAGCACTGAAGCAAGTGCAAAGCCATTTCACAAATGTACAGATGCAGTAACACAAGTAGACAAAGTAATCATAAGGCTGGCTGTACGTAGCGTATAGTATATATGTGTGTATAGAATCTGGATGTTCCATGACGCATGTAGCAAACTTGAATGAAAGGGCTGGAAGTGTGACGTAGCAGAATACAATAGCGGACGGTGAAGGAAGATTCTGGAAGGCTTGTCTGGCCCAGTGTCGGGGCCGCCAAGAGCCTGGTTATCTACTCGAGAAGATACAATGAACGCGAGAAGCGAGTCGAGCTCCTGTTTGAGGTGTAACGAAAAAACAATAGAAGTGCCAGGTTTTCTTCATTTAACAGTATTAAATACGACAAAGGAGCTCAAAACATGGTCTCTAGTCACATGGTCAGATGAAAATAGACTTGGGGCGAGCTACACTGAGACCAGAAGATAAGGCCATTCCTTCACTCCCTTTTATTCTCAGGTGCAGTGACCCTTTGCAAGGCCGAGTTCAAAGACCAATTGACTGGCAGACAGCAGGAGTGATGATGGACGACTTGGGTGGGGAGGCATGACAAGGCCAACCCCCCAGCACCTGGGGTACCAGCTTGCGTGCTGCTAGCGAGTGGAATATTCCAGAAGGGTACAAGCATGCCAACCAATTGTAGAGGGCCACATAGCATGGAGCCCTATAGTTTGAGAAGCCAATAGAATATTGTGTATTTTAATGACACGGAGGATGACTTGCACATGGGATGGGCTTAGTTGTCCACCTCACGATCCCTGCCCTTATAGAAAGTATACTAAGATGTTCCCTTTAAACCTATCACATCCCCTAGAAGGTTTTCTTATATTGCCACTTAGTATGACGTCTCTTATAATGAATTTTTAGTATACATTTCTGTTTTTTCATGTAATGCTTTGAGGAACTCTTGAGAGTAAATACTGTGCGGTTGATGCCTGTTGGACTCCCTGTTTTAACAAGTGTAATTAAAACAGTTGTGTTTTTGCCAAACTTCCTGAGTCGGTCCGAATATTAATGTATGAGTATGATCTGCATCCCCATCCATCTCAGATACTGTTACTCTGGGTTCAAGAAGTTCCTGGTCTGCCTCTACACTTCCAGCTGCATTCACTAAAGAATCTTAGAATAATGATGATAAGAAATGCATCTCTTCTAGGTCCAGGCTGCAACACATGGGTTTGGTAACCAGTAATAAGAGGAAAAGCCAACTCATTGTCTCGCTTTGTACAAGGTCTCTCAAAGAAGGAATGTCAGATATGAAAGTGCAAAATGTCAGCATGTTCCATCCTCACCACCAACTCCAGCACCTCCACCTCAGTGTACAGATGATATAGGAGGATACACCTGCATAGCACAGGAAGGAAACCCAAAGTATGGAATTCATACATACATGATAGAAAATTACAGCATTTCCCCATCTCATGTGCCGAGATGCCAACATTATTGACATAAATGTGCTATATAAGATCTTTTTACATTAAATTACATCTTCACTTTTTACAAGAAAGCTTTGTGTCAACAGCTGGAACTATTCCGTGTACCCCAGTCTTGTGGTGTAATATGAAGATGCACTGTGCACAAGACTGGGTCAAACGTAACATGTTCGTAATAGTATGAGATGATATTTGCCTCTGTGCTACTACTGTTCTGTTTTAGAATCTGGATCCTGCTGTGTTACAACAACCCAGATGCACGGAAAGCCAGCTTCCAAAGAGTTAGATAGCACCACTGTCCATTTTTTCAATTCACCTTGTTAAACAATAGCTTGAAACTTGAGCTTTTTAGAAACCCACTTCATGCACCCACTGGTTTTCTCACAGTACTGAAGCACACATGATTTGTGTGTGGAGCATTCTTTCAAGATTATTTCCATGACCTGGGTCACCCACATCACCTCTGGCAACATTATTTCTTTTTGACTTCCACCATGTTGCTATTGCAATCATTTGCTGTGGTGCATTTAATATTTTCAAAAATTGCAAACATAAGAACAGTTGCTTTAGAAAACATACCATCAGACGCAGCCATCAAGGACTAGATGGCCAATTCACAGAACTATCCTATTATGATCTTAAATCAGTCTTAGTAGACGATCAGGTGTTGAGTATCACATTGCATCCATTTAAAATTGGTGACTTGGCTTATTCGTATTCCAGTCCAGTTTATAATGACATTGGATTTACTTGTAGCTCAATGTATTTGCCACCATTGTGAATACACATTGTGCGTTCTTTCTTCCTTGACAGAAGATTGACTAGTGGCCATTTTTGCCTGTCAGAAGTTTGCATGCTGTAGATGAAAGCTGTAAATACGAAGATTAGGTAGAGTACAATCTCTTAGGGATTTCTGCTTTCCCAAAATATTATAGCAGTGTCTCAATCTCACACCAGTGTGCTAGCAGAGACTAACATGTTGTTTACATTGATTCTGGATTAGATCTTTTCAATCAGATTATCTCTATAAATGCATTTTTGATTTTTTTGTTCAATCCTTTTTCAACTCAGCCGACAGCGGCACGACTGCAGTGATGAATATGGTTGAATTTTATTCCAGAATAATATTGGCTGAAGGAGCCTTGTGCAGATGTATGTATTTTCTGACCTTATTGCACAATGGAAGTGTGCCCAATGCACCCATGGCTACAAGTCTGAAGCAGTATCTCTACCTACCCTTTCACACCTTCTTTACCAATCCCCAATCAGTCATCTACCAGAGGAAAGGATGGTGCCGGATCATGTGAATTTACACAGCATCCTCCAATGCCCTGGCATTCAGCCCTGCCTGGCTGATGATAATTTGGACATATAAACATCACATTCCAGGAAACATATCAGTTGGTCCCTCTTTGACTGCCCGAACAGGACCACACACTCAAGGCTATTACCACCACCAACAAATTGTTGCCGGTGGACTGCACCAGTAGTACACTATGCATGGAGAGCAGAGGCTCTTGGGGGTGGGGAAATTGATGGCTGCTTATGTCAGTGTGCTCATCATAAGGAACAAGCATGTGTGTGTCTTTCTGTGGGGAATTTGTTTTATTTATTGTTTGCTTGTAAGGCGCTTATCCATAAGAATATACTGTTTCAAAGCGCCTGCAGGGTAGGGAGGAAGGGAGAGTGGGAAGTACATTACAATAATTACAACACAATATTTAAGGAGCAGAGTAGGAAGAGGGAGAGGGGACGAACCTACTATGCCCTATGAGTATTCAGAAAATGCAAGTGCAGAAGGAAAAGGGAAGAGGGGTAAGTGCTGGAGAGTCCCACCCCGTGGGTGAGCCATGAACAAAGTGCTAGAAGTGTTGAGTGCTACACAGCCTGGTCGAGGGAGGTTTAAGTGCGAGTCTCCAGAGTGGAGGGAATGCAGATGCAAAGTGCTGTGGAAAGACAGGAGCTGGGAGGAATTGGTGTGGGAGGTGAAGGCCCCGAAGATGCATAAGGGCCAAGGACACTGGTTCAGCAACTTTGAGATTAGCAGAGGAGAGAAGGAGGGAAGGAGGAGGAAAAGAGGAAAGTCTTAAGGAGCTTCTGGAATTTTAGGAGACCCTGCTGCAGGCGCAGGGGGAGGGGGAAGTGATTCCAAAGGAGGGAGACTGCGGAGGAAAGTGAGCGACCCCCTGCCCTCTGTTTGGCAAAACTCTTAACACAGAAAGAGTTGATGCCAGAGGACGGAAGCGGTCTAGAGTATTTGGTGAGATAGAGTTGAAGATTGTGTGGTGCTCAGGCCCAGGCATCCTTGTGGATGATGCAGAGGGATTTGAATTTAATCTATTCAGCAACCGGGGGCAGGTGTAGACTTTTTAGTGCAAGAGAGATGCGATCCCTGGGCTTAAGGCCAATGATATCTTTGCTGCCCTATTCTGGATAAACTGGAGGGGGGTCGAAGAGTGGAAGAAGGAAGGTTCTGGAGGAGGCTGTTACAATAGTCGAGTCTAAAGAGAACAAGAGCTTGAGTCACATTGAGCCTCTGAGGGAAAGTGAGAAAAGGTAGAATTCCTTTGAGAAGGAATAGCTGACAGTTGGACTTCTTGGCAATGTCCCAAGTGTGAGGGAGGAAGGAAAGAGAGGAGTCGAAGATGACTCCAAGGTTTCTGGCTTCAGTTGAAGTGTCAGGAGGAGAGCACAAGGAGGAAGGCCAGACCGGAGAGAGGAAGGAGTTAGCAGGAGTCCCAATGGGAAGGATCTGAGTTTTACAGGTATTGAGGCAGAGATAATTGGAGGTGCACCAGGACTGGATGGCTGATAGGCAGTCAGGGATGATGGAGGGTGCATGAGGCTCAGCAGGGAGTCTGAAGAAGAGCTCCGTGCAGTCTGCTTAACACTGGTACTTGGGGGAGAAAGAGGAGATGAGGTGTGCAAGGAGAGCAAGGGAGATCTTAAAGAGCTAGGGGGAGAGTAAAAAGCCCTGGGGGCACCACAGGTGGAGATGGAGGAAGGAGAGAAGAAGAATCCCAGGATGACCTGGGAAGAGTGGTTAGTGAGGAAGGAGGACAGCCAACCCATTGGCTGTTTATAGATACCAAGTGTATTGTGGTGCTATTGTATGAGGATGGTATGGTTAACTGTGACAAATGCAGAGAAGAGATCGAGAAGAATAAGGACAGCCGGGGAGTTGAAGTCCAGAGATGTGAGCAGTTCTTCATGGGTGTTCAGAGAAGCAGTTTCCATGCCTCTGGATTCTCGGAATCCAGATTGGTGGCCGTGGAAGCCTCCAACAAGTTCAGTGTGAGAGTTAAGTTGGGGCAAGGCCAGCTTCTCAAGTAGCTTCCCCAATAAGGGGGTGATGGAGATACAGCGATAGCTGGCAGGGCAGTCAGGGTCAGAGGATTTCTTTTTCAGGAGTGGGCACACAAGGGAGTGATTAAGGGAGGAAGAGAAAGATAAAGGAGTGATTACAGAAATTAGCGAGAGATAAGGGCAAGGGCGCCAGGACTTGTTGGTCCAGGATGAACAAGGGAGGACCTGTTTAGAAGAGACTTTCATGGACCAGACATCTATGGTAACTTCTTAAGGTGTGACAGGAGTGAAAGTAGAAAAGGAGGAAGCAGGAAGGTGGGGGGCATGTGGTGGGGGAATGGGTTGTGAAGGAGTGTAGAAAGAGTGTCTGAATGTCCTGAATTTTGGTGGAAAATTGGGAGGCCAGTGCTTTGCAGAGGGCCTAGGAAGGAGAGGGGGAGGAGGAGACTGGAGGGGTTGGCTAGTTCCCAGCAGATTTTGAAAGTTCAGCCGAATTATTGAATGTGCCTGAGGCTTGTGCTTGAATGTGGGCTCTTTTCTTTGCATGGATGGCGAGTCTGTATTGCCTTTGGAGCAGGCAGCAGGCCAGTTTGTCAGAGGATGAGCCTGAGGTTTGCCACTTCCATTCTGCTGCCCTGCACTTTCGCTTCAGGACTACAAGTTTGGTGTCATACTAGGTGTTTTGCTTTCAGGCAGGGTTCAGACAGATCCTCATGACTAGGGCAAGAATGTCAAGAGTGTTGGTGATGTAAAGATGGAGGCTGCTGAGTGCGGAGTCAGAGGTATAGTCAGAATTCGGGGTGAAGGCGGAGGTGGAGGCAAAGGCAGCTGCAGTCACTCATTTCATCGGGTGGTGTTGGAGAATGAGGTTGCTTTGTCTTTTGGGGGGCAGTCAGGGAGCCAATGGGACCCAGATGAGAGGAGAGAGATGACTGACAAGGAGAGAGGGGAGACTAGCGGAGGAGAGAGGGAGAGGTTAGAGTGTATGAGGGCATCCAGAGTGTTTCCAGCAGTGTCGGTTGGCCCCAAAGGGAGAATGGAGAGGGAAAGCGAGGAGCAGAGGTCAGTGAATAGAGTGGATGCAGAGCCAGTGGAGTCACCTAGGAGGAGAAGGTTAGAGGTGGAGGAATGTAATGAAGAGCAAAAGTCAGCCCATTCAGAGAGGAAAAGTGAGGTAGGTGGTAGATAGTGGCAATAGTCAGGGTGGAGGTGGGAGAGGAGACCAACTTGCAAACCAGGCTTTCAAAGGAAGAATAGAGCTGAGTGGGTAAGATGTAAGTTGGAGCCCACTCAGGGAAGATTATGGAAACCCCCGCACTAGTGCAGTGAAGTTGAGGCTTGGAGATGATCTTGAAGCCGTCAGTGTGGAGGGAGTCAAAGGTTATGACTGAGCTGGCATTGAACCAAGTCTCTGCAAGACCGAGAATGTCAACGTCAATGTCTTCAAGAAGGAGACAGATGTCAGAGCAGTGTTTGTTGGCTGATCCGGCGTAAAGAGTCGTCTGGTGGAGGAGGTTGGCACTTTTGAAGGTTTTCTGAGATGGGATACAGGGGCGTGGTACACTAGTCAGAGGACGGATAGAGTTAGAAGGGAGGGAGGCAGGTGAAGGAAGGAAGTTTATGAGAGAAGGCAAGATGTGGTCAAGAAGGAGGTTGGGATGTGGGCCCTGAACCAAAATGGTGCCAGTGTGATAGACGTTAACGAAGCAATGAGAGGATGCAAAGCCAGCCAGGAGGACTTCCCACTTGGTGTCACCATTAATAGAGGAGTATGAGGAGTTAGAGAGAGTGGAGATGAGGTGGGGGTTCAGAGATCAGGAGAAGGGACTGAGAAAAGGATATCAGTGAAAACCTCTCCAGAGAAAGCACAGACTTAGGTGGCTGCAATGGGAAGTCCAGGGTTTGCAATCAGGATGTTGTTTTTGTGCTTCTTCCTGCCGGACTTGGAGAGAGAAGGGGGATAGGTGAGAGATAGCCATTGGCATGCAGAGGATTAGCCAAGGAATGGGGGAGGAGTAGTAAGCACTGCACAGCTCTGGCTGAACTCACAAGGAGGCTGAGTAGAATGTGGTTGGGTAGAAAAAGAATTCCAGAGGTGGTAGAATTACATTTGATGAATGGTACAGAGAGGTGAGTAAACTATACATAGCAAATATGATTATTTATTTTATTTTAAATGGAGCAGCAAACAGTGCGAAGCAGATGGTGCAAAGCAGTGCTAAAAACACCCAAATTCAATTTTTTAAATGTGGCAGCAAACAGTGCAAAGCAGATGGTACGAAGCAATGCTAAAAACACCCAAATTCGATTTTTTTTTATTGGGGCAGCAATAAGTGCAAAGCAGATGGAACACAAGTATACAATATGAGTAGAAAATGCGGTGAGGAATGAAGTTAGATGGGTGAGGATGGAACAATAGAGGAAGCCTCAGGGGAGTTACTGATGGAAGTCGGTTGGACTCACTTCATGGCAGCAGGGGCTGTGGCAGTCCTTTGGGCGCAGTTGCAGTGAAATCAGCCAGGAGTATGTCTGGAGGATGGATCAATATTAGAGAAGTAGGGCTGTGGCTGTCCATGCACTGACAGGAACAGACAGGAGCTTTAGGAGTGGGGCCTTGGTAGGCGGGCTGGCTTTTCCTGGCCGGCTTAGATGATTGGGCCTTTCAGGGAGCACAGGCCCAATCTGATTCCAAAAACAAAGGAGGTCAGGCCCTCCACCAGAAGCAGAACGGGGCAGTCCTGATGGGAAGGGGGCCACATGCAGCCTGAAAATGGATGCAAGGCCTAATGACACCAGAAGAATGCATTTATAAAAAATATTTCCGTTTTTCATTTTTTTTTTCTTTTGTTTCGTTTTTTCCAGAATTGACATAGTGGGCACCTCAATGCTCTTTGAGTGCTGTTTGCGCAGGGTGGTGGGTAATGGCCCTAAAGCTCCTAGGAGGGTTACCTTTGGTGCTGTAGGTGGGGGGGTGAGTCCTGGGCTTGGTGGGGCAGGAAAGGCCTGTGCTGGCCTGCTCAGATCCCAAAGTGCAGTGCAGGGAAGATAAAAACAATCCCATGTTGCCATACACACCAATGGTTGTGAATGTGGAGGAAGGGTCCTTAGAAGCTGAAAGGTGTGCCAAGTTAGTCAAGCCATGCCTCTGATGAATGTGCTTATGCATTGCCCAGTTCCCAAGGCACAAACATTCCTTGGTATAGAGTTCTTGACTGGTTACATACATTTCACAGTGCATTCCTCCCTGTCTTCTCCTATAGTAAGTTAACGTAGTTCCAAACCCATTAACAGATGGCAGATTCATGGCCTCCTTTGCTGGGGCAGGAACAGATGCCACTGGCTCTTTCTCTTTCTTCACTTCAGCCATTTTCTAGGACACCATCTCTTTCTCCTCCACATGTTGCTTCTCTTTATTACATTTATATCGCACACCATTAACCCAGAGGCGACAGGAAGCAAAACAGACGAACAAGAACAGGAACATCACAACAATACATAAAAGAAAAATCAAAACAAAAAAACCTCCAACAAGCAAGTCAATCCGGTGGTGGGCAAGTTGGCATTCAAAAGATAATTATAGCCTTATCCTAAAACAGATGAAATACTCTTATAAAATACGAAGGGAGGCATCAGAGTATTAAATTACAATTCGAGGACCCCCTGGGAAGATAACGACATATACTTAAATACATAGGTAAATTACTGAACCCACAAACCACGAGGACACAGTCTCTATTTGGCTGAGAAAACCATTCACTCAGATCAATCCTGTGTAGTATCTTCAGATCAGACGATCTGACAACTCCCTGCTCTGTTCTTTGTCGAAGACAAGCCAGCACCTTGTTACAAAGAGCTTCTCTGGGCTCTTTTTCATCAATCTTCGCAATGTTTCTAATAACAAGGTTCCTTTGGTCCGTAACAAAGGCTTGTATACTTTTGTCGTTAATTATTGCCATTTGTGCCTTTCTTATGTGTCATCTCCAGGAGGTCACTTGAGTACGTTGAGCACTCGCCTCCAACGATTGCTTAGTGATATTTAAATGATATTTATAATCGGGTACAGAGAGTATAGATGGCAGTTCCTGGATTTGCCCGCTAATATCAAAGTCCGATGAATTGTCATTTTCATTAGTGGAAGGAGTTGCCCCAAGAGGAACTAGTGTGTCTCCCCCCCCACCTCTGCCCATAAGGTTTGGAAGGCTTGATCCACCCTTTCCAGTTGCATAGAAACTTGGCAGGCATTGTCAATTTTTGCATGCTGATAAAGTGCAGCTGGAACAGATTGTGCATCTATCAGGGATGCAGTATTCACTTTGGAAGTTCTTAGATTGGACACAAAGTCATCTAACTGGTCCACCAATAAGCAAAAATCGAAAAGAGATTTACATAATTGGAGCTCTTTCAATATACTCACTTTTACGTGAGACCACTGGACGTGAGCAGTATAATCTGCTGAAGAGCTATCGGGCCCAATGCACCATTGAGAAGCAGAGGACGACACAGTTTTATAATCTGCATCATTCGCTTTCCCTCCTAACAATAAGGTAGCTGCAGGGAGAAAACTTGTAGCAGTATTATCCATTCCTTGAATGGGTTCAGAGACAGTAGATCCTGTATAACCAAATTTCAGAGTCTGGCAGTCCAGTTCCTTAATTAAACACTTTCGAGGGGTATCCTGATCATTGGTCTTGTCCATATCAGGAGAAATATTTAAGTGCCCTCCTTGCAACCTCTGTCTACTACGAATACTGTAAGTCAAGACCTCAAATAAGCGGTTTCTAGAGAGGGAGACATAACCGCTGAACCGGCTTCAGGCAAGGTCAACTCAGGCATTGTGCTTAGCCCTGCGGAGGAATTTTTAACACCACGTTTCCTGGGGGTGAGACTTTTCATGACACAATTTATTCTTACGGACATAGTACGAACGGAAATGCTCAAGATAGGACAAATAGAACACGATGTTTTTGACCAAAGGTCCTGTCAGCACTTGCTTCAAAAAGTCACCCTCCAGTATTGGAACCCAGTACTGACTCACCTGTATAGGAAGCTATGCCTGAACATAACCCCTTGAACAACGAGGGTGCTTCCGTGCTGGGGCCAATGATTCCCCCTGCCTGGCCACTCCGCTGGACCGTGCCGTACCACCAACCCGGCCCCCACAGCACACCATTCGGAACACTGTGGCCACATTGCAGAGCCGTCGATGGTCGAATCTGTTTGAACGCAGCTCCCAATGCTGAGAAACGAAGACTGCAAGCTGTGAGGGGAAAAAAGCAGAGGAAAGGACCCACCAAACGCCAAGCCGCACCGCGACAGAGGATTTCAGCAGCCTCTGATGCTCTCTCTTCATACCTTCCAACTCTGTAACACCAACATATACACTCTCTCTTCGTTAGTTTCCAGAGTGCCCATTATCTCTGTTGTTGCCGCCACAGCCACCACTTCCACCACCGCCTCCCCTATTCTGAGTTTGATTGTCCAGTAATGTAACCTATCAGCATTCACTTTCTCCTGTTTTAAGATAGGTAAGCTCTCCGAATTCAACCCAGACAACTTACTAGATCCTTTCAGCACCTCCATAACAGGCCATTGTCACACCATGGCCCCATTTCACTACACTGCTTCCTCCACCGCCTGTTCTGCCTCTTATTTCTCCTATGGCAGTGGCAAATCCACCTTTGTCTTCTCTTCCTCCTTGCTTGTTGACGAGCCATTCAACAAAGACTCCCGTCATCTCCGGCAACAGCGGATGTTGTTGTTGGTGCCTAGAAACTAATTTACACCCTAATGGGATATTCACCTTCAAAAGCTGGCAAATGGCATCCTTTTCCACTAAGAAGTGAACCCCCTCTAGCGCTGCCTACAGGTACAACACACTGTCCCCCTAATTTCAATTTCTTTCCAAGAAACTACTCAGAGTAAATGAAACAACAAACATCAGTAACCGACTAGTGCAAGCACATGGATTCACACAAGACTTTCACAGAGAATTGAAAAAAGGTTTATTGGACACACAATATAAGGTTACTATATCACATGAAGGGTGCCTGGGTTCACACATGAAAGGCAAGTGTGTTTAGGTTTCACACAAACGTGGGAAAAGAAAAGGGGGCCATGATTTTCGTGGAGTCAAAGGGAAGGTGAGGGGGAAAAAATGAAAGAAGTGTCATAAGGCCTATTAGGATAAACATACAGTGCATTGGGATTACGAATGAAGAATGGGAAAGTGCATGTTTTGCTTTTAAACTTATTGGGGTTACATAACAGTAGAAATGAAGAGGAGAAAGAGCAGGCGAAACTTTTGTGGGTGTTTTTAAACGTTTTATGAGGAAAAGTAAGGGTAAAAAAGGAACTATGACAAAGTGTGCCTAATACACACACAAGCAGACAAAAGGCAAAGCATTAGGATCGGGAAGCACTAAAAACTCATGCGCTGACAAAAAGATCACAAACTCCAACAAAATACAGCACAATCTCCACCAAAACACAGGTTGTGAGTCTTCACCGTACACTTCGGCTATTACAACACCAAAACCCCAAAAGGAAAGTGAAAGTAAGAGAGGTCTCTAAAGGCCCACTGGCCTCCCAATCTACCAGTGAATATCCTAGGCAGATTCTAATTGAAGCCCACTGTTTTGTGCTAAGAGTAAATCCAGCGAGGCCAGGCCGCGGGATTCGGTCGAGCTCGCGAGATCCGACAAGGTTAATGTATTGTATGCCTATTGTGTGCTACAGTGACTGTGCATTCATACTGTAAGACTGTTTCACCCTTTGCCTTTTGAAGCCAGGTTGAGTGTGGCTGTCTTCCGATACCCTATAAATGCTAGACTCCCTTATTATTTGTTTGTGACAAAGCACGATTTTAAAGTCACTTATCAGCAAATCAGCAGAACAAGTGTATGTGAATAGTGCACATCACATCATGATAATGTATGTTCAGCAAACTATTTCACGAGACAACTGCAAAGAGACACCTGGCTCTTCAGCCCTCTGAGAAAAAGCAGCACCATTTCAGGGTCCAGGAGCCCTCTCGTCATAGGCTCTGGTTGCCTCATGCCTCATCCTCTCTCTCTCTCTTGCACTAAAGGCTCTGCAGTGGTTGAAGTATTTTGTCCACACCACATTGCCTTGCCTTTGCCAAAACAGCACACAATACTATATTTCTGCGTCCGATCTTCACCATTTCGATGCAAAGTTAGTGTGTCATCATTGATTTAGACTCATCACTAAACGATTCGCACACCGTTATTGTGTTGGCACTTGAAATCTAGATGATTCCCTGGGTCAGCACAATAGTCTGCAGGGATGAGGGGAGACTGTAGGTGTACTCATTATCTTCACTCTGTGGCATATCAACCAGAACACACACCAATGCACTGTAAATTCCGGAAAATAAAGACGAAAGAGGGCAACTCTGTGAATGCAGAGTGCCAACATGATTGTTGTTCCTGTTAACAACACTGAAACATAAAACACTGAAACATAAAAAAGAACTTGGACTGGATACAGCCTTCAACGGTTGGAAACAAACCTCTACTCCTTTCGCCAAAAAAATAAAACTATGCTCTTTAAATAAGCCACCTTGGTAAGATTCCTTGACTTTTGCATGTCCCAACTCTTTCTGCACTTGACCTGTCCTGTCTCACTTTCCGTCATTTTCCATCTGTCCATGTCTCAATATATGCGCCCCGATGCTTGCGAGCAGTCGGCGCTATACAAATAAATAAATAAATAAAGATTGCATTGTGTATTTCCACTGTACGCAAGCAAAAGGGAAATCACTTTAAAGTGAGAAACGGTGGAACCACGGAGAGATAAGTTCCAATTCGCTATTCCCCGACTTTAATTGCTTCTGCTAGTCTGGTGAAATCAATGTATTTCCTTGTGCTGCAGTTCTGGTGCGTGGAATAACGGAGACAGCTGAGAAGCGTAGGTGTATTGAACATCTCAATGAATGAGCGATTGAGGGTTAGCATCACAGCACTGGAATGTTCATGCACTACGTGGTATTGAGAATCGAGATGCAGCGTGGTTTGGTGCCCGCGTACAGCAGTGCATTGCCAGGAAAATGGTTTTAATTCTTTGTCAAGGTTTCACCGATTGTCAACAGTAATGCGGTCATGCCCTGTAGGGTGAAACAATCCGCCATCCTTTTTTAAATTGCATTAGTCCCTAAAGATTTGCCAATGTACAATTGGACGGTTTGAAGTATTGACAAGTAATTCATTTCCCCAGTTCATTCTGCATGAAGGGATGTAGTCACCCAACCATAATGCAATGACCCAACTATACCTTCAGAACACCGCACATCTGGAATGTCATCATTGCAGCGAGTGAAACGCATGTTGGAACTTTCTAAAGTGCAGGCGTGCTGCAGTGTACTTCATGGAACCTAGCATTGAGAGATGATCCAAGTTGCATTTATAGAAGAGGCCACAGAAAAGGGCACGTAGACGAACAACATACAGTTCGAGAAAGACAACAGACCTGCTGTTGGTCCCGATCTCTATGTATACGGAGTGGGAGAAGAACGAGTATCTAAGCGCCAAAGGCAGAACACAATGTGGTACGATTTGCAATAATAATAATAATATCTTTAATGTGATTTAGTTTACATAATAAACTTTACACATATACATATTGTCAATATAGACCGTGTGGTAAATAAATTTACAGTACAATATAAAAATCTTCATATAAAAACAATACAATATAATTACATTAAAAAAATAAGTCATTCAGTGTCTCTTAGCTTTGTCATCCTCAGTCTGAGCCACACATACTGATCATCCTTGCCTCATGGTCATAAAATTATATTGCACGATGTAGCTTCCTTAACAGTGGCTCAAATTCCATATTGAGGCAAGGGCCTAACCAGATCCTAGCAGTCCTC